>NC_138148.1:25277300-25612300 GCF_964199315.1 Orbicella franksi | reverse complement strand
CACCGCAAATGGGCCGTCCCCAAATTGACAGGGATTTCGTCTTTTATTAAATCTATTCATATCTTTTATTTTACATATCTTACTTTTTATTGACTACATTCAGTTTTAATAATTTTTTAATAATTTTTAATAATTTTTAATTTATTATTTTATTAACATTTTTTACACGGCCCCACAAGCTATATTAGCTTTAAAACCCACCGTTTTTAAATAAAAGATATTGTTGTTGTTGTTGTTGTAATAATGGTCGATGTATTTTCCCACCAGGGAGGATGCTGCACATTCCCAATATCCACGTTTCTTCGCGTACAAGCACGCGTACTCTGCGTACGATCAACCACCGGATTTCCCCCCGCAATATTATGGAATGAGGTCAGCGCCTATGCACATGATGGCACCTCAATTTGCTCCTGTTAATTCACTGCAGTCGGATCCTCCCACAAGTTCCACTAGTGAAGATTTATCAAGCGCTGCGCAGAAGAAGAAAACCAGTCCATGGACTGAAACTGAAGAAAAAATCCTCATCGAGTTGATCGGTGAGAACGAAGAGAAGCTTCGTAATAAAGCATATAATTCGCCAGAATGGAAACCTATTGCAAAGCAACTGCACGAGAAATGCAGGCGAGAACATGTTTCAAGCGACAAGACTGCACAGCAATGCAAAAATAAAATGAGCACAAAAAAATACAAAACAACCAAAGACAAACTCAGGACCACTGGATATGGAAAACGGAGAGATGTTGAGGGTGACAACGAAGCAGAAGGCAACCTTGAGCTTGTGCGTAAGCATTATCAGGACATGGACGAAATTCTCGGCAATCGAGAAGCCATCAATCCTCGACACGTGTTGGAGAGTAGTTCGCCGATCGAAGACCAGAGTTCCCCACAAATTGATCAGGACATCCGCGATAAAGAAATTTTGGATGAGGAAGTTTGCACTGCTGTGTCCGCTCAAAAGAGGAAACTTGTCCAATCCGATGATCTACATGGCCCGTCTGGTGAAGTAGGCACTTCTGACTCAGAGGAAGACGAGTCATTGGCCTTTGCAAAGTCCTTATTCTTCAAAAACAAAGGCAAACAGGGAAAGTGCACAAGAACACCAGAGTACTCCAAAGAATACACCAATGAGTCGAAAAGATGGAAAGAAAGTAGCCAGAAAGACCAAAGCAACAGCAATAGCAGATGAACCTACAGTGCTGTCGTTTATGGAAAGAGCGCAAGAGAGAGACGAGGCGTTTATGGAGCGAATGGCAGAAGCCGAGAGGGAAAGCAGAGGAGAACAACAAAAGTTTTCAATGGATGCGTTAAAGATGCTTGGCAACATTTTAAAGGACGTTGCCAATGGGAAAGAGTAAAGTGCAGACCTTAACTTGTTTTACAAGAACATTTTATTCGTTTCAGTTCATTGACCATGATTTCGTGTGTTATGATTAATTTCAAGATCAAGATAACTATGTAGCAGGACGATGATTCCAGAAATGGAGAATATAAAGAAGGTAAAAATTACCGTTTGTGCCAAACAATTATATATACCTGAGCAATTATTTAAAATTGATTTTGAAAAATACAATTGTCTGTTGATTAATTTTTTGAAGTGAAATTAATATACACATACCAGAGAAAACCGTAAGGCAACTTATACGAGTTTTTAAATACAAGAATAATTTGTTTTCAATGATTCAAAAAAGAAATCTTACTCTTGATATCGGAAAGCTTTCATAACATTTTTAAACCACAGTGAATTAAATTGCTGATTAATTATACCTGTAACAAATGGAAAGGGACAAAATTTCAGTCTATGTACATTGATCTCCAGTCAATCCACCTGTGTGTTTTCAACTTAAACCAAAACATTCCAATAAAAATAAAAAATTTGGTTTAGTGTTTGCGCTATGACAAATGGTCCATTATATCATCTCTAACAGTGTTCCTTGC
Source organism: Orbicella franksi (assembly GCF_964199315.1). Taxonomy (NCBI): domain Eukaryota; kingdom Metazoa; phylum Cnidaria; class Anthozoa; order Scleractinia; family Merulinidae; genus Orbicella; species Orbicella franksi. The sequence continues at coordinate 25,610,365 of NC_138148.1, read as the reverse complement.
GCAAGGCTGCTCATCTCCATTGAAAGAACTTTGATCCATTTCATCGTCATCCTCAACGGGGTCTATAGCGCTCGGATCTCCAACATCTATACAAATATTGTGAAGGACACAACAAGCCATGATAGTGAGAGGGACTCTGCTTGTTTTTTCCTCCAATGGTTTATAGAGACACCTCCAACGACCTTTCAAAATTCCGAAGACTCGTTCTATAACAACCCGGGCCTGACTGAGGGCACGATTGAAACGCAATTGGCTCGCAGTTAATGTTGATGTTTGCTTAAACGGCTTCATCAGCCAAACAGACAAAGGATACGCCGAGTCCCCTACCAGAAGAGATCCAACTTCAGAATCCCCAATTCTCTTCGAAGGCGCGTTTAGCCAGGTACCTTGATCAATTTCTCTCTGCAGTTTGCTCAAACGGAGAATACGGGCGTCGTGAATACTACCGGGGTAGTCCGTACTCACATCAAGAAATTTAAAAGACGCATTAGCAACACCTTGGATCACGATAGAATAATCTTGCTTTCGATTGAAGTATCCAATTCGTTCGTTGACTGTTTTTAATGCAATATGACTACTGTCAATTGCTCCTACCACTTGCGGGAACGGGGACTTGTTTGTGAACAAGCTAATGCTTTGTAGCACCTCTTGCTCAGTCTCTGGGAATTTAATAAATTCTGTGGCCCGTTTGGCAATTGCTTCACAAAAATCGTGTGTTATCAACACAGCTGTACACCTTCCAATGCCAAATTGCAGCCCAGTCGATGTATACGTGTCTCCAGTAGCTAGGCGCCATAACGCTACCGCCACTCGCTTGTTTACATGGATACATTGGCGCAATTTCGCGTCTCTCTTCGTCATATCCGGGCCAACCACTCGAACAATGTACTCACACGTACGCCTTGATATCCTGAAATTTTCTTTCCACCAATCTTCCACGAAATCTCCTTGCAAAAGGCTCTCAAACCAGAACTGATTTCGCGGCCATGCTCACGTACGTCTAGCTCGTTTGGTATTTTTTAAAGCAATTTGGAGTAAAACCATTCGTTTTCGCCACGACCTCTTAAGGTGTTGCAACATCAACATCCTACGAAATCTTGACGTTTCTGTTTGCGGCTCTTGAATTGAGAAATGAAAAGCAATGGCCACGAAAGCCACCACTTTACTTCTTGAAGCGAGCATAGTTTTAGAATTTCCCGCCAATTCGATTTCATAACGTAGATAATGCAGCTAGCGGGAGTGTTGACAGATCAACTTGAGTTATTTGAGCCAGTGTAAACACTGAACGAAACACATGGATAATGGTGGTTCTGTGACAGGTTTTAAAGATAGTTCTGTGACAGTTCACGGCTCGCTTCGCTCGCCGCGAATTATACAGAATTTTTAAAACCTGTGCACAGAACCACCATTATCCATGTGTGAGGCGTAACAGGCACAGAAAATAACGCTGTCATAGAATTAATTTTTAATTAGAGGATTCTCCATCTATGGTATAAAGAAAAAATTGGCCGCGTCAAGACTTTCTTCCGACGTGCTTGAGATGTTTTACGGCTTCATTTCGCAAGAAGAGAACGCGAGGCTTCGGCCTCCCCTAAGGCCTAGAAGGGATTTTGATTTTGATTTGGTAAGAACAAACTTTAACGAGGGGCTTCATGTATGGAGAATGACAGTTCCAGCATCCTATAAATTCAAAAACGACCTTTTAAAATTCGCGCAAAAAACGAAATCAAGATTTGCCGAAGTTATAAAAAATGAAATCCAAAACCTACAAAACGTGAAAACCAGTTCGCTCTTAACGTAAGGTTTTCGATAACCAGAGATGGAATGAAACAACAAATGGAACATTATTTTAGACAGAGAGAGCCAACGATTTTTAACAGAAACAACGTGTCAGAAGTGAGCGACGTATTTCGGCAGTTTATTGATGAAGTAAAAGGAGAAATAGAGGCATGGTCTCAAAGAGGCTCAGGCTGGGTGGTAGAAGGCATTTTGGATGCTTTTGTTAATGTCTCCCGATACCAGCCTTTACGTGGAGGCAGCTATATAATTTTGCCTGAAAAACTGAAAAATAAAAAAGTGATCATCAACGTAAAAAACAGGGACAACCAATGCTTGAGATGGGCACTGCGTGCGGCATTATTTCCAGCTACGGTTGGTGAAAACCCGGCAAGGCTGTCAAGTTATCCCACAGAAGACGGCCTAAATTTTACAGGAATAGATTTTCCAACGCCGGTGAAACAGATAGACAAGCTAGAAAAGCAAAACCCGAACCTGGCTTTAAACGTGTTTGGCTGGGAAAAAGAGAGCGTCATCGTGCATAGGCTCGGCGAAAAAGACGGAAACGTGCCGAGGATCAACTTGATGTTGATAGAAGACGGAGAAAAATCTCATTATACTTATGTGAGAAGGCTGAGCGCACTGCTGCATGGCCAAAGCAAGCATGGGGGTGTCAAACATTTCTGCGAACGATGTCTGCACGGATACAAGACGGCGGAGCTGCTGGAAAGGCACAAACCGGAATGCATGGGGCAGCTGAAACGCCCCACAAGGACCGAGTTGCCCAAAGAGGATGAAAACAAAGTCAGGTTCAAGAACCATCACAAGCAGATGAAAGCGCCGTTCGTGGTGTACGCCGACTTTGAGTCTTTGATAAGGAAGATCCGCGGCTGCGCCAAAGAAAACCAGGTGACGATCAAAACAGAGGTCCACGAGCCCTGTGGCTTTTCATATGTAATCGTGAGAAGCGACGGCCAGACGCACAGCCCGTACGGGTACCGCGGGGAAGACGCGGTTTACAGGTTTCTTATGAGCCTCCAGAACCACGAAAAGGCGATGAGGGCCGAGCTAGCCACCCCAAAGCCGATAGTCATGACGAGAAAGGATTGGGCCAAGTACAAGGCCGCAACACAATTCCACATCTGCAACGAAAGCGTGGTAAAGGCAGGCAGAGATGCATTTGGCGTGTACGACCCCAACACAGGTTATTATTGCGATCAAAGACACAAAAGGGGTTCGTGGGCCTAAGAAGAGAAAGGAAGCCAAAAGGCCACGACACCGAAGCGTGTGTATATTGCAGGACCCCGCTGCTGGTAAACGGATACAGAGATGCGGTGAAAGACCACTGCCACATAACAGGAAAATACCAACCTAAAGCTAGGCATAAAGCCTAAAACGGCGCCGATACCAGTGATCTTCCACAATCTGAAGGGCTACGACGGCCACCTGTTGATGCAGGCCATGGCGCGGATGCAGGGGGAAATAAACTGCATCCCGAACAACATGGAGAAATACGTCTCCTTTTCGATTGAAACCCTTACATTCAAAGACAGCCTGAACTTCATGATGAGCAGCCTCGATGGGCTGGTAAAGGGAAACGCGCCGGAAGACATGAAAATTATAGAAAAGCTGTGTCAAGACGAAGAAAAGAGGAAGCTGATGCTGAAAGGAATCTACCCGTACGAGTACATGGACGGGTTCGAAAGTTTCGCCGAGGCAGGGCTGCCGCCAAAAGAAGAGTTTTATTCAAAGCTGTCAGGCAAAGGGATAACCGAAGAAGAGTACGCCCACGTCCAGGCCGTGTGGGCCGCTTTCGGCTGCAAGACCCTTGGCGACTACCACGACTTGTATGTAAAAACCGACGTGGTGTTGCTGGTCGACGTATTCGAAAACTTCCGAAAAGTTTGCATGGAAAAGTACGGGCTCGACCCCGCGCACTATTACACAGCTCCCGGTCTGAGCTGGGATGTACTGTTGAAAAAGACCGGCGTCGAGCTGGAGCTCTTGACAGACCTGGACATGCACCTTTTTATCGAAAAAGGCATGCGAGGCGGCATCTCGATGGCAAGCAAGCGGTACGCGAAGGCGAACAACTCGCGGGCGGCCGACTATGACCCAAGCAAGCCGAACAAATACATTACGTACTTGGACGCGAACAACCTGTATGGCTGGGCCATGAGCCTGCCGCTGCCGAAAGGAGGCTTCAAGTGGAAGCGAGTGATGCCGATGGAAGAGCAAATAATGAAAATGAAAGAAAACTCGCACTTAGGCTGGATCTTGGAGGTGGACCTTGAGTATCCAGAGGAGCTCCACGAAGCTCACAACAGCTACCCGCTCGCGCCCGAGAAGAAGTTCATCGGGGCAGAAAAGATGTCAGGTTACCAAAAGAGAATGATGGAAGATCTGGGGCTGGACTTCCCGACAAGCGAGAAACTGGTGCTCACTCTGGAGAGCAAAGAAAAGTACGTGGTCCATTACCGGAACCTGCAGCTATACCTGAAACAGGGAATGCGTTTGAAAACCGTCCACCAAGTACTGGAGTTCGACCAGGAGCGGTGGATAGAGCCCTACATCAGAATGATCACAGAGTTCAGGAAAGAGGCGAAGAGCGACTTCGAAACAAACTTCTACGAGCTGATGAACAACTCGGTGTTCGGCAAAACGATGGAAAACCTATGCAACCGCGTCGACGTGAAGATAGTCCGGAGCTGGGAGGAAGAAAAGAGACGCCGCCTGACGGCCAGCGCCTCGTACGGAGGCTTTCATATATACGTAAGCGACCTGGCAGGCATCCACATGCACAAAACGCGACTGTTCTTGGATAAGCCGATAGACACCGGCATGACGATCTTGGAGAACAGCAAGATGTTGATGTACGACTTCTTCTACAACCAGATGAAAGCCCGATATGGGGAGAAATGCGAGCTGATCTACACAGACACCGACAGCCTGCTCATCGAGACGGACGACATATACAGAGACATGGTGGAAGACCTGGCGCTGTACGACACGAGCAACTACCCCAAAGATCACCCGGTCTACAGCGGTGAAAACAAAAAGGTATTGGGCAAAATGAAAGACGAGTGCGCGGGGAGGGTGATCGCTGAAGCGGTGGCGATACGGTCGAAAATGTACTCGATCATAGAAGAAAAAGAAAACATCAAAAAAGCGAAAGGCGTGAAAAAATTTCGTAAAAAAAAAGAGATCCAGCATGAGCAGTACAAAGAGGCGTTCTTTGAGAGAAAGCAGTTCTGTCACGGGATGAACATCTTGCGAAGCGAGGGCCACGAGATCTACGGCGTGCGCGTGGAGAAGGCCTCGCTGTCGGCGTTCGACACGAAGCGGTGGATGGCTGACGACGGCGTGCACACGGTGGCATACGGGCACAAAAAGATCAGGAACGGACTTTTTCGGGAGGAAGCTGCGTATTAGGAGGCACAACCAACAGCTCTTCGCGAACAAAACCGCGCTAAGGCCCGTCAGACAAATAATAGACAACAGGTTCGTTCGGTTTGGTTACAGTTCTTTCAAGATGGTGTACTTTCAAAGACCAAACTGGGTCTGTGGCTCTTTTAGTCCCGCCTTCAAGTTCGCTGGGCTGATACAAATATCTTACACTAAGAAGTGAGGGGAGTTTTAATAAGTAGAGGGTTTGGAGGCGACAGATTTCTCTTTGATAGCGACAGCCGGTTTTTTTCCGATAAGACTAGTGACTTCGCCGGTAAGAGCGGCAACAACGTCGGGAAGCCTTTTGACCCAGGCAGTCGACCGCTGAACCGAAGGCAAAAGCATTTCTACAGCATACTGATGCCCAAACAAGCGCTCGGCGAGCGTGCGGTTGAACCGTTCCACGATAGCCTGGTCTCTGTGAATTTCAGGGCGCCCGTGTCGACTTTTGGGGTTTTCCATTTCTTTGGTCACGCTTCCCATGAACTCGCGCCCAGGGTCGACCTGCAGCAGCTGAAGCCACGTCAAAGGGCTGCGCTTGTAAATCGACTGAAAAGCTTTCGCAACCTCCGCAGTCTTTGGAGGTCAGAGGTTCTGCCTCTTTGTAACAGCTGGCGACGTCGACAACAGTCAGCGCGTATTTGTAAACTTTGCGGTCGCGAGGGGGCTTGTCATGAGGCAGAAAAAGAAGGTCCGCCTGGTAGACCGCGTTAGGCGACGATACGTCGAATTTGGGCCGTGGAACATATCGCGGCGCGGGGAGATAGATTTGCCAGAGGGCTTGTTTGATGAGCCACTGCTTGGCGGTTTCTTCAGGGACTTTCGCAGCTTCCGCTAATTTTTTGATGGCAGCGATGCCTCTCCAGTAACCCTGTGGGCTGTAGTAGACTTTGGCAAGCTTGGCGTCCATTTATTTATTACACCTTCACGTTCAAAGAAAACGGAAAGCCGCTTAGCCGAGAGCGAGCGCGCTGCTGTCCACAAAAAGCAGCTCGCCTTATTTCTGCTACTCACTGGGCTGATAAAAGTCAGCGAAGCGAGGCTCTTTGATTGTGATCTGTTTGTCTGGGTGGGCCTGGTTATAGAGTTTGAACGCGTAGTCGGTGTTCGTGAAGTTCTGCTTCGCCTGTTCTTTGATTTCTCTGTTGGTTTCGATCCAATCAAGAAGCACGGTGCGGTCGCGCGTGTATTTGGCCATAGCGGCTTGATAAGCTTCAAGGGCTTTGTCGTGTCGTGTTTTCTCTGCCAATGCCGCTTTCCCACTGTCGCCAGACAGATATCTGACAAGGTAGTTGCCGCCGGAAAAAGCAGCGGCGTTAAGAATCGCGCCCCCAATCATCATCGCAATGCTCGCCATTGTATATGTGTAAAAATGTTTTTTTCAATTATCGTATGGCGGTGGGGGTTCGTACGGAGGAGGCGTAAGGCATTTGTCCGGTAATGGAAAGTGTTCAGTACCGAGATCCTCAAAATCAGAGTCCTCCTAATCGGAATCCTCAATAGCATCCAACCAAACAAATTTTATGGCATCAGCGGTATAATAAGATATCTTCATTGAAAAATATAATAACGCAACCGTTGAGAGGGCTTTGAGGAAAAAATGACAACGTGGCATTGGTATTATGACAATATTTCTTTCTTCTAAACCGAAGACGGAAGAATTTTTTGGTCTTCAAGGTACTGTTTGAGTGCGATGCTACCTGACAGGACAGCCGTAAATTTTGCATATTGCATGACACCGCTGCTCGGGTCAGAGGTAAAGTTTTCTTTTACCACCTTTTTCGGTGAGAACGACCGCATCCATTATCGTATTAACGAGCTTATTGTCTGACATCGCATAATGTACATCGTTTTTATTTTCAAATATCAATCCATATGCCAGAGCTCTCTTCTTTGCACCGGTCGAGGCAGCTGCGTATCAACAGGGGCTTGCATCTCGACGGCTGGTTGAGGCGTAGCAGGCTGTCGATTGAAAAACTTTTTTATATCTTCGCGTTTTTAATAGAGGCCAATGACGGAAACCGCGATGCTGATTATACTGAGCCACTGCGTCATACTGATAACTTTTTTTGTGTCTTCCTTTGGCACCTCATCAACGGGCACCTCATGAACGCCTGGCTGCTTTTTGCTAGGAAGAACGAGACCCGCGGCTTCAGCGGCTTTTTTCTTGCAGCGACGGCTCTGCCTGCAGCCATCCGGTTCGGGTTTTTCGCAGGCCGTGTGGTTGGTATTTTTGAATTAACTTGACCCTGTGCCGGCTCGACTTGAGTGTTTTCTGAATCTGCCATTATTTTATTAAACAAAAAAATATTTCATTGAGGAATTGCTGGGCAAAGCTTACTAATTATTCAGCAGTTTGTTCAGCAACTGCTTGGCAATCCTTAGCAGTAATGAGATCGACATGTTTCGTTGTGATCAGTGCCGTGTTGAGTACCATGAGAAGCCGCCCACATTTCAACGCAAGACTTCCGACAAGGGTGGACAACTCTTTGGTGATGACGTAATCTCTTTTTGAGATCTTTCTGCAGAGCTTCAACGTCTTTAATCGGCAAAAACATACCAATTCCCCTGGTGTAAACCGAGATAAAGCTATTGACAAAGGTTTCAGTGATCTTGGCACCTACGTAAGTCTCATACCTTTTGTAGTACTTTTCAACATCTTTAGCTTCCAAGCGCTAACCTGCTCTTGTGTAAGCTGCACGCCGATAGCTTCCTTTGCTTTGCCTGTAGAAACCAGAATTGCACGCTCTTCTCAGAGGGCTGGGATGTCTGGCTGAGAAAGAGCGGGGCCTGGAGAGTTTGAGGGCTCGGTTTCGAGCATCTGAGCGACTTCTTCCATAACTTTCATATCGTCATCGGTAATGGCCGCCATTTAGTTAACGTTTTCCTTTTTTAATTCGAAAATTCGATCTCGTATGGGTGGCGAAGAGAGAAAATAAGTTGGGAGAACTTGCTCTCTTTAAGCCTCGCAATCAGCTGCTTGAGGGCACCTTGCGAAAGCTCTCCCGCGTATTCTTCAAAAATCGCCCTCGTTGTCTTGGCCGAAGGGGTGTAGAACAGCACGATGACCGCCACATTTTCACGGAACGGTTTCGCAATGCTCGAGAGCGTTTGGTCGGCCATGGAGCACAGGTTGATCAGCATCTCAAACCGGTTTTCGGTGTAGAACTTTTGCAGCGTCATGTTTTCGGTTTTGCTTTTTTCTTTCACAAAGAAGCGGCTGGCCTCTTTCCACATGTCCTAGCTTTCGATGCCTTCGTTGTACAGCATGTTTGGCGAGCCGTTGATGGTGACGCTGACTTTGGTGATGTCGGGGAAGATGTATTTTTCCGAGTCCCGGGCGCCTGCGACATACGGCTCCATGAAAAGCAATAGGATCCCTTTCAGGGACCGTTTCTGAGCGTCGACTTTGATGTTCAGCCGCGAATCCGCGCCCTTTTTAAAGCTCACGATTTTGTGCCGCATCACGTGGTCGTAAGCGAATTCTTTGCCGTTCTGATACACGCTGAGCGCCTCGGCTCCGAGGAACTTACTGCGTATCATTTCGTACTCGAGCTGGATGTTGGTCAGCTTGTATTTCGGCTTGGTGGGGTCTGAGCCTCTGACCACCTGTGAAGCAGGGGCGAGCGTCACTTCGAAAATGAGGTCGTTGTACAGGGCCTGGGGGTAGAAAATGTCGTGGTCGGTCAAGATCTGGTGGTCGAGCATGATGTAGTATTTGCTTCCGAAGGTCTCGTTGAGCTTGGTTTCAGCAGGGTCGCTTGCCCTGTCGCCTGCGTTTAAGCGTATCTTGTTCAATTTATCACTCCGGATCCCCTCCTGCACCATGTTGTCGCGTTTTTGGACCGGGAGAAACAGGTCTTCGAACGTTTTGTAGATGCCGTACCCCACCGTGTCTTGCAGGGTGGTGCCCGCAAACTTTACGACGAGCTTGTCGACCAGCGCCCGCGTAACGTTTCGAACGAGAACGTTGTCGGCGTGCCCGCCCTCCAGGTCGATGTCAAAGCGCAGCGCCAGCGAGCCGGGCACCAGCACCTCGTTTTCATGGCCCCAAAGATTTCGCCATGTATGTTGGAAGCAGCACGTCCGGGATTTCACCAGGAGGAGCGGAAGGCAGAACGTTCGCAGACGACATGGTATATTAATCCTTGATTATTTTCTAATTTAAAAAGAACATATATGGAATATATTGCGATGGCGGAAGGCGGCGGCGAATTTTGTTACAATGACCCTGACCTTGACAACCAGATCGACCACGATGATGATGATGACGACGAACAAGAGGTGAACAGAACACAACCCCTTCAGCCGGGCGCGGCGTCTACCCCCTACCACGGAGGTGAAGAACTGGAAATGCAAAAGAGGCAACACGAGAAGAGCGGCCTGCCTGACACTTCTTATTATGAAGAAACCCCTTTGTTGGGAGCGCAAGCTGAAATACAAACGTCGTGGGATGTTTGAAAGGCTCTGTTTCCTGAGGCAAGCTCGATAGATCTTGAGATTTCTTACAGCCAAAAACGTTTGCAAGTTAAAAAGTCTGGCTTTGGCAAAAAATTTTACCCATTGTTTACAAAGGATAATACGACAGGAAATCAAAGGCTGAACCCTAATCTTCCAAAAGAAATCCTAAAAGCTCTGGGGCCTTCTTTTGAAACAATCATGGCTGAAGAAAACGCCAGCCTTCAAGAAGATGCCCGAAGAATGGCAGAAGCTCAAAGGGTCTTGAATGTGCAAACATCAGAAGAAGAAAGACAGGCTCAAGAGGTGAGAACCTATAAGCAAAAAACCGAGGAAATCCGCACGGAATATATCGCTCTTCAAGAAGAGCAAATAAATAAAGACCCCCCAGGGGACGTTAGAGAAGACAGAGAAAAACTTATAGAAGCTGGAAAACAACTAAAACTGTTGTAGAACTTGATCGCAAAAGAAGAAAAAGAGTCGCTAGAGAGCGACAGACTGAAACGCGAGATCGCGGAGAAGGAGGCCCAGACTGCCATCTTACAAGAAAGATTGAAAGACTATGACCCAGAAGCCTTAAAGAGCCAGCAAAAAGCTTTGAAGAACCGTCTGACGAATGTGAAAAAAAGAAGAAGCCTCTCTTAAAAAACAATCCAAAAGCAGAGAAAAAGCCCAAAAGGACCTCGACACCCTCAGTGGAAGAGTTGCAGCGAAAGAAAGTCATAGAAACGCCTTGGAAGAAAGGTTCAACAGAACCCAAACACTTGATGAGCTGAAAGAGCTCGAAAGCGAGCTGCAGCGCCAAAACGAAGAAGATCGGGCGGTCATCCAAGATGAAAACACCACCCTCTCCGCCAGAGAAGCCACAGATGCTGGTGTGGCAGAAAGAAACGAAGATCTCGCGCGTTTGCAAACTCAGACTGAGGAACGAGAAAGGGCTCTCTCTCTCGCCGAAAGAATCAAAGAAATTTTCAAAAAATATGGCGTCACTGTGACAGCCACCTTTTTGGCAGCCGGCATCACGATCGGGGCTGATCGGCACGGTTACAAATGCTTTGAAGGCCACCGGCAAAGCTTTGTGGGCCGGCCTAAAAGAAATCGACACGAAGCATGGGGCCCTGCTCCCAGGGCTGATATCGATCGGCCAGGTCGCGAGCTTTCTTTTCAAAACGGCCGGGAAGGTGGTTGGCTATCTCGCCGAGCACACCTGGCTTCTGATCTCGGCGGCTGTTGTCTTTATTTTTGAAAAATATATCAAAAACGGGCCTAACGCAAGGCGATTAAGATCAACGCCACGAGCCCTACGCCCCCTATTATCACAGCTGTTTTGTTGATTTCCTGTTGGCTAGTTTTTTGCTCCTCTTGTGCCGTGGGCTCCTCTTGTCCCGTGGTCTCCTCTTTTTTTGGCTGCGGCTTGCCTGTTTGGGCGGCCATGGCTTCTTTGTGAATAGGGTTAGATGGGTGGCTGTTGGGTGGGTTGATTTTTGAAGGGCCGCCTGCCATGAGTTTGAGGGCGACTTTTTTTGTCCTCGGGTTTACCCCGTTGTTTACCCCCCAGCTTTATCCCAGCAACGGCCTGTTTCAGCTTGTTGTTGTACCCCACCGTCCTTTCTGTGTTGATGATCATTCTCGCAGGCATCAGCCAAGCGCCCGGGCAGACCACCTGGTTGAGCCTGACCTTCGCTTCATCCACCGCCAGCTGATACCTTTGCACGCTCTGGGCCAGGTCGGGCTGTCTGATAGCGTCTTCCATCAACACAAGGAACTTGCTCTGGGCTTCGTTAGCCCGGCCGCCTTGGCCAAGAATACTGCTGCGCACGTTGACCTGCGCGCCCAAGATGCAGTACACGAACGCTTCGATCGACTGGTTTATGCGCACCAGACCTGCCTGCGTCAAACCAGAGGCTGTGTTGGGGGCGAACCAGTCGTACTGGGGCACATCCTCCGGCTCGATGAAAGAAATCAGGTTTCCTTTGATTGCTTTCCCACCTTCATCACTAAATTTATTGTATCCTGGGAACGGGTTTTCTGTCTTCGTTGGGTGCCCTGACACATAAAAGTATATGCTTCCCAGCCCGTGGTTTGCCCCGTGTGTGAAGCAAAAATCACTGGATGAATCTATGCTGAACTCATCGCAGATCCCGTTGGATGAAGCCACTCATAATGGTTGTTAGATTTGTCGAATGTTAGGTCGCATGGCAAAGCGCTGATGCTCTGAATTCCACCAAGCTGGTACAAAATGCGTCTTACCGTGAAATACACGTGGAATTTATAAAAAGCCCTTATTTGCGGCGGCATTGCCAGGCCGCTGTCAAAGATTTCTCGTGAAATTCTTCAGCCTTGTGTCGCACAAAACACGGCGAAGTTGAGCCGCTGTGGCCAATATGACATGTGGGGTCCACCAAGCCACCGCTTTGATTCAGATGCACTGTTATGCCTGAGCTTGGTTTGTTGAAAGATTTCTCTGAATTTTGTCACGAAGAAGACGTCTGGGGTCACATATATGTTAATGGGTTGGTTGAAAATCTTTTTCAGGCTTGCAGGTGTCTCTGCAAAATTTTCAGCGGGTATGGCTAGCGCGTTTTTGGCTTTCATTGGCGACAATTGATAAGGGAAGCCTGCCGTACTTGCCAAACCAAGAGCAGATTTCATTTTTTGGCTCCAGTAGCGCCTGTCTGACCCAAACACGCTTTGGAGAGAACCTTCCCCTGCCTTGAAGAACATTTCTGCCGTAATGCTGCGCTTTTCATCGATGTTGATTTGCGCCACGAATTGGTTTTTATCAGCATTCGGGACCTGTTTTTTGAATTCGGCCCACGAGTTTGTCTGGGCCGTGGCTTCTTTGGCTTTCGTATCGGGCCTTTGCGCCCATTTTTCAAAGTCCTTGAACGCAGCGCTATCCATTTTGAATATGTTATATTTGTACAGTATTATGGTGGTGCTTACGATTGTCGCGCAAAATAATGGAGAAACCGTGTACTTTGAGGAACCACTCCCGAAGGTACATTTCATCAGACTCCTCTCTTGCATATTGTACAATAGCTGGCACAATCTTGAAAGAGTGGGGCTAATATCTTTCAAAAATTCTGGTAAGGTGCTTGCCTCTTTGCCTCAGGGTCATTATACTGTTGAGAGCCTTGCAAAAGAGCTGAGAAAAAGTTTCAAAAAACATAACAACGATGAAAAAATTGAAGTAGAAATGAATAAGCCTAGCTCTGTTCTAAAAATAACAAGAAGTGAAACAGTCTCAACAGAACAAATTTCAGTTAGGTACCCTTTGACTAGGTTGCTTGGCATCGGGGTGACATTAAACGATATTACATATTTCAAAAGCTAAACAGCCCAAGCACCAATTTCATTCATTGCGATCTGCTCGACAAAACCACAGATTTTTTAAACGGGAAGAGGTCCGATGTTTTGGCTAGATTTGACATAAAAGGCTTGCCTTATGCCAAAGTAAGCTACGATTCTACCCTGCAAAAGGTGTTGCGTGACTGCTCCATAGACGCCCATGTAAATAGCATAATCGTCAGCGTCAAAGATGAACATGGGGAGCTCTTTGATTTCAAAGGCATGCCTCTGGAATTTGAATTAGAAATTAATTAAAGCTTTATATATACTATGTCGTCTGCGAACGTTCTGCCTTCCGCTCCTCCTGAGGAGCCTCTCTATCCCGTATTGACGGCGCCTGCTGAAAATTTCCGTTTGCAAAAGATCGACGAGATGGCCAACACTTTGGGCCAAGAAGTCAGACACTATCGCCTCGTTGCGAAAAAATACAAACGGGCCAAGAAATTCGTTAATTGGAGTGCTGCGGGCTCGAGTGTTCTCTCTGCAGCGTTTTCAAGCGCGAGCCTCGACTCGGCTCTGTCTGTGGTCGGCCTGCCGGCCATAGTTCCGTTAGGTGGCGTCGGCGGATGTTTCGATCTCGTTTCTTCAGGGCTGATAATCGCCAGCAGAAAACTTGAGGCGAAAATTAAAAAGCATCAAGAGATTACCCCGCTCGCCGTCGCCAAACGTGACACAGTCAACAGATTGTTATCCAAAGCTTTGAATAACAACGCCGTGTCGGCCCACGAGTTTGACATCATTCTTTCCGAGTTTCAGCAGTACAACGTCCTGAAAGAACAAGTACGAGCTAATCTGCTTCGACAACCGTCGAGCGGAAAGATTGTCGATGCTGACAAACTAGAGAAAGAGATCCGCGGCAAAGTTGAAGCCGAACTGATAAAAAAATAACCAATCCCGCCACTTCGAATTAACATTTAAAAACACACGATGTCATTTGCATATTATAAGAACATGATCGTCTGTTTACACTTGATTGCGTTTCTTGTGAACGAATATTTCACACCAGAGTGGCCAAAAAATGTGCGTGATATTACACGCGAAGTCGTCGATGCCTTGTTTGAAACAGCTAATTAATACCCGGCAACATTTACGTCTGTCCAAATTAATTTGTCATTTTTCTGCGCATGTGCAGCGAATGACAGAGAAAGAGTACCACAAGTATGCAGAAAGCCTGACCAAGCAATATAAATATGTGATTTGCATAACCAATTGTTAGCGAAGCAAATGGCGGTGCTTTTGGATGTCAGGGTGGCCACCTGTAATTCCTAATACGGCACGTGCAGGCGCTTTGTTAGGAGTGGTGGGGGATGTCTTCCAGTAGACGGTACCCCCGGGTGAACTCGCTCCGGCCCTACTGGCAACAGGAGGTGTTCACAGATTCCTCGGTATTTCAACCTCTGTCCCAGAGGTTAAATGGGAATGACAGCCGCCTTGTCAGCGGCGGGAGAAGCCCTAGCCAGGGTTAGGCAACAACAGCCATCGAGCACTCACGACGAGGGTTTTGCCACCTTTGTTGGTCTGTAACACAGCGTCACGTGACAGTAACACCATTAGAGCTGATTGCTCGAGGCATGTTTATATTTTTTTTGATAAGAGAATATTGGCTGCTTATTTCAAAAGTGCCTTGACCGTTTCTCGTGGTTCTAAACTTTGCATTAATTCAATCAACGGTGTTTCCAACAGATATACCGTCTGTTGACGGCTTTTGTCTTTATGTATTTTTACCAAATCCCAGTAAGGCTCTTCTTTCCTTGCCTTTTTCAATTTTTTGTTTTTCATGTGGCTTGCATTGAGAAAACCATTCCTGCCGCGCCCCATTTTGCTAAATACTTGCAAAGCTTTTTAAAGCTTTGCAAGTATTCAAGATAAAGAAAAAAGCAATTAAAATTGCTTTTTTCTTTATCTTAAACGTGCACTAAGCGCAATAGCGTCTAATAACTTCTCAATCAAACCCCCTACCCCAACGGAGGCCAAAACTACTTGTTTTTCATTATCTTTCATCCCTTCCAAATACGCTGTAATAAAGGCGGCACAACTTCTTGAAAATCTGTTAGAATATTTCTGATCTCCAAGATACTATGTCCCAAGAGCGGCAAAATTTCTTAAATGTTCTTTAGAAGCTTTATAGCTTTTCAAAAGATTTTTCATTAATTCGAGTTCATCAAACTCATTGACCTGCGTTTCTTCGCCCTCATTCATTGACCTCGCACTTGCAATAATACCAGCTTGCATAAAAAGACTCTGTTTGTCCGTAGTTGTTTTATATTTCTCTTCTGAAAGATTATTCATGTTTTCAGCTGACTGGTTGATAATGTCTGCCATCGCTATACAATGAACACGCAAACCTTCAATTAACTTTTTTCGGAGAGCCATTTTTTTTATGCTTGTAAACCGTCGTTTTATGCAACATTTTACCACATCCTGGGCAGCTTTCTTTAGGAAGCCTTTCTGTTTCCAAACTTTCACAACTATATTTTCTGTGCCTTTTAAGCGAGTTCGATTGAGTAAATCTTTTGCCACAGGCGTCGCAACAGTAATTTTTCTCTTTTTCTTGCTGCAGTTCAGGTTCATAATCAAGTTCGACTTGTTGATTTGTTGTAACGTCGGGTAGATTTTGTTGGAGGTCTTGAAAATCCTCTTCCGTGGGTACGTTGTTTGCAAGCGCCATCTTTATTCAACATGAATACAAACCTTTAAATAATTCTTGAAAAACAAAGTGCAATTCTTCAGGTCTCGCGCTCAAACAGAGCTTACAAAATTTATCGACTATTTTTGGAAGATACTGCTGAAAAAAATCACACAAAGAATTATCTAAAGTCACGTTCAATTCCGGATCAGTAAGATCTGACGCTTCTTCTTTAAAAAGTGAATTGATCAAAAGGTTCAGCATCTTTTTCTCAATTTCAGGTCTTTGTTCTTTGGGCGTCGCCGAAAAATTTTCTTTAAGACTAACAGAGAATTTTTCTTTAAGTTCATCCATATAATCAAAAAGACTTTTTAACTGATCCACTGCCTCTTCTGAAGGATGGTTCATTTTTCTAGCTCCCACTTCTTTTTCTAAAAGCATGTTTATGTATTTAACTGTCACTTCCTCGACTGAAAGATTGTTCATGTTTCAACTGACGGGTTGATAATATCCACCATCGCAATACAATAAACTTGCAAACCTTCAATTAATTTTTTTTAGCGTAGGCAAGTTTTCAAATGGGTGTGCGACATCACGCGCGCCCTCAGTAGTAGGTGTGGAGTCTAATGGATACTGGCAAATTCTGTGTACAGATATCTCGTTTACATATAGATATACATTTTTTGATATCTTTTAACCTTTTTACAATTGTAAATTTAGTTAGCATCGGGCAGGTGAAGAGCCACCCTGTGGATATACTACCCGAAATGCCATTATTATTATTAATATTAGTAGTAGTAGTAGTAGTAGTAGTAGTAGTAGTAGTAGTAGTAGTAGTAGTAAACACTGTTGAAATAGGTTTTAATAGTTTATTTCTTTTATTTACTTTTACCTTGTAATATACCGATAGTGACGTTGAAACCCAGGAGGGAGCCATTATGTAAACACTGTTGAAATAGGTTTTAATAGTTTATTTCTTCTTTTACTTACTTTTACCTTGTATATACCTTATTTATAAAAAAAAAAAAAAAAAAAGTAGTAGTAGTAGTAGTATTAGCTTTAGTTGTAGTAACCATGATATCATGACATATATGATATGACGATGATGATAATAAATTATTATTATTATTATTATTATTTTGATATTATTATTACTATTATAATTACCGAAAACTTAAGGAACAACAGAATTTCTGAATTTTTTACCAGATACATGTAAGATTCAAGTTTGTATGGAAAAGTGCTCAATAAAGTTTGATTTTTAAAAAAAAAATTATTATTATTATTATTATTATTATTATTATTATTATTATATTAAAAATTCTGTATGATTCGCGGCGAGCGAAGCGAGCCGTGAACTGTCACAGAACTATTTTTAAAACCTGTCACAGAACCACCATTGTCCATGTGGACGAATGTACTAAGGTTAAGCAACTTGACCTTAGTAAATTTTTACCTTGGTAAAAGCTCAAGTGTAAACACAGCATTAGTGGTATATACGGGTTTGGTACATGAACTTGAAACTGACAGATACAGACCACTTTTTGCTGCCTTCAAGCAGAAGGCTGCCACTTGGTTGTTCGTAAATGCTTCTTCAGTGGCTTGTAACAGGCTGGCTGATAGATGAATGATTCCAAAAGCAATCTGAGTCAGTTTCATCCCGCAGTTTTTAGCGGAGCTCCGGCGGCCCGAAGAGCCGCCAAGCGGAGCCCCATACTCATATAGGAAAGAAAAGGAAACCCATGAGTTGATTTTCTCATGGTTATCATGGCTAGCGGTATTGCCCGTGGGCACGTACGCACGACGGCAACGGCGACGGCGACGACGACGACGGAGTCGCGCAACATGGCGACCATACTCCAAATAATAGGTTGACAGAGATATGCAGCCTTGGTTTACAGTGTACTTCTTTGATATTGGACATCCAAGTTATGATCAATTGACACCTGTCAAAACACGGTATCCGCTGACCAGTATCACGTGACCATATCGCGGGCTCAAGTTTACAGCTTATCGAGGTCGAGTGTTTTATAAAGTTGACTGCTGACCAAGTGCCGTTTTTCGATTGGATCGCGGGCTCATCTCGGGTTAACTTGTTGAAAACAGGGCAGGATTGTTCGGAAGCCGGTTAACGCTAACCCAGGATTAAAAGTTAACCGCGATATATATTTTTCCTCTATACAAATGGTTTTCGCTGCTTTGTTTTGTGTATATAGTGATTATTAAAACTCAAAACAGAAGGCCAAACAATATACAGAAAACTTTTTGGGGTCAGCTTAATTTGACTCTGAACAACCCGGCCCAGGAGCTTCGCTTTCAGGCTGGCCTAAATCTATATATTAGATTATTCGCCTTCGATTTCCATGAGATGACAGCTGATAAGGCTGGAGACCGAAAGGCGAATTATCTGTCATCTGTCACCTGTCAGCTGTCATTTCTCCTAGTAGAGTTCTGAGTAAATTTCCTTCAAACAATGATTTTCAATTATTTCTTAACCTATGAGTAGTATTTGAAACGCGCGTTCATCTGTTCATCTAGCAATTTTGAGGTTTGCAAGTCGCTTCACGCTGAATGACATTCTATTCGTTTTGGGGGACTTAAAGTGCCACTATGATCAAATTCTCCATACCCATTTTTTTACATTTTCGCACACAATAGGTCTTTCCTAGATTTTTTGCCAAATTTCAATCTATTACGAACATTAGAACTCATGTCGTTTTGACCTTTATTTCCGAGAATTTACGGCCGCCATTAATTTTCCTTGTTCCAAGTCTTGGTTGAGAATTTGAGAAAATGACGTCATTTTCTCAAAAATACCACACGGGTTGAAATTATAATAACAATTAGCACAGCAATTCGCATAAAGAGTAACAAAAACTTTGAGAAAATGACGTCATTTTCTCAAATTTTCAACCAAGACTTGGAACAAGGAAAATTAATGGCGGCCGTAAATTCTCGGAAATTAAGGTCCAAAAACCACGAGATTTAATGTTCGTAGAAAATTGAAATTTGGCAAAATATCTAGGAAAGACTTAATTTGTACGAAAATGTAAAGAAATGGATATCGAGAATTTCATCATAGTGGCACTTTAAGTATTCCAATATAATTTCTAAATATTCCTTCGAAGCTTTGTAGAAACGAGAAAATGACGCCATTTCGTAGACAACCCTTAGCCAATGTAACCTGAAGGCTGATGCTGTGGTGACGCAAGTATATGTATAACGTTCTTCACCAAAAAGAAAATGAACAGTATGGCTAGAGTAGGATCACCCCTTTCACTTTAAATTTAACAAAAATTGTATTAGGTTGCGTGGCGAAGTCAAATATGTTTAATTAGAGACATTGTTTGTTGAAATACTACTCTTTAGAATTTTGTTAGCTCTTGTCTTTCCTTCCATTATTCTTAACCTGTTCCTCTCGGGCGAGTTCTCGTGATGATTCGCTCTTAGTTTCAACCATGTGCATGAAATGAAAATACCAGTGCATGACTTTTTGAGGGAATATACGTTGTGCGTACTACCCAACTGCATAAGCTGTAAGGTAACTATAGAAACTCTTTAGCTGCGGAAATAATTAAATATACTAAATCAAGGGTGAATGTGAAATGAATCACAACAAAACTTACTGTTTTGTATGAAATCCTTATACATTTGGCTGACACGTTTTGTTAAATGAATGAAGTCTATCATGTTTCAAACTAGCAAATAACAAAATCATAGCCCTTCTCTAAATAATGTAGTCTGGTTGCGTTTAAAACGTACAACGATTCAGGGGATATAAACTTCCGCTGTAATTTTATGTATGTATGCTGTTTGTCCCAAGGAAATTTCCATCATCAAAATAACTCAAACGAAATTAAAATTGTTCCGAATTCGCGAAAATTGCAATTATTTTTTTAACAAATGTCAGGTGTTACAATAAGCGAGAAACCAACCCGAACGTTTACTTTTGTGGCAAACTCATTAAGTGACATCCTAAAACTTAATTTCATTTTGACCCATTTATTGTAGATTATCATGTGAAAATTACCCAGTTGGTCGTTCGTGAACTCGTGTATTTAAGCAATCGGTGTCTAAAATTTAGTTATTAATCCATTTATTTATTCAAGCTGCAGAAGCTAACCACCTTGTCCAAACGAAATGTACCGTATTTGTAATAGAGCGGCGTAACTTGAGGCGATTCTTGCCAAAAATAGAAATATTCGTTAAGCCCAATAAATGATTTAAATAAAACTACCCAAAGAACTTAGATATTAATTTTTTTTAAATGAAAGTAGGAGAGTTATAAACGATTTCATTTCAAAATTTGTCATGAAAGTATTCCAATTCATGAAAACTGACTTTGTGCCATTAATGCTTAATTCAGCTAATTTTACAAGAAGATCGTATTTTATGAGACTTTTCAGATCGTACACGCCAAAAAATTGTACGCAAACTGCTAGCTGGTACTGAGTGATAATCATTTCTTGATATCCGCTTCTTGATTTATAAGAATGAAGCACTGCAATTACACCACGTTAAACACAATACTTAAACTGCCACTAACCCTAATTTTTTTTTTTTCGCTAATATAAATTTCCTTTTTCTCCTGATCACCACTGCGAAAAAATTATCGTTGTAGTTATTTTCATTAATTTTCTATGAATTTTAAAAGTTTGTAAATTTCCATGTTCACGAGCGAGGAAGAGCGGAGAATGGGACGAGTTGGCTTTTGACGTCACTTCGGGAATAACAATATTTTGTTTCTGAGAAGAATGTATGCGAACATGGGATAGTGTGTGTCAAAATCATTGCAGCATGCAAGGAAGATAAGTTGTTGGAGGCTGTAGCAATACAGGATGCGTAGAATAGAAAAAGACCAAAGAAGTGGGCTAATCTGTGCGAAGCTAAAGCTGGGGAGCCGTTGAGAATTTCTTCGATCTCGGGTTCGCCAAAATAAGTAAGTAATCAGGGAAACTAGTAGATTTTATTAAAGGAAAAAAAATTTGGGGGGCTAGTGGCACTTTAATCCGGCTTTCAATAAGCGTAAGTAATTATCGTTAATTTGACACCTAAAGAAAAATTAAAACAAGGACTTTTTTTCCGGCAGAAATAAACGAGACCTGTTGTAGCTTGGACTCATGTTTTAGCGGAAAGAAAAAAAAAGATATTGCAAATTCGTGGTCACTGTGAATTTCATCAGCCAATACTAATCTTTAAAAGCACAATACCAATATTAATCATAAACGTTTCAGCCAAATTCTAGAATGATTAAGTTTTAACTGAAATGGTAACATCAAATCCATTTTCATTACAACTCAGAGGACTTAATTCATAAACGTTTAGTTCGTCAAGGGAAGAAAATATGTTCCCGGGTGTTATTCTGCCTGTATACGTCATATGTTGCGGATACCGCATATTTGCCCGGCTTATTTGATTATTTAGCCGGGTGAAAACCTGCTGAGGAAATAAGACTTGGTTTGCTAGCTCAAACATGGTTGTTGTATATCCTTATGATTTAGTTTTTGTTGCGCGACTTTGAAAAGACTTGAGATCATACGGTAGTCTGTAATCTGTAGCATTCATTTATCAGAGGTATCAATAATATGGGACCTTTCGAAAGTCGCCTATAAATTAAAAACAATTAAGAACTTTTAAGAAGCTTTAGAAAATTCTCCATCTGAAACTTGAATATTCACGAAATGTTTGTTGCTTGATTAGAATGATTTAGACCTATAAGTTAGTAAGAGTACGTTACGACTTCTTGAGAAAGTATATTGAAAGGCAAGTTTACCTCAGTCAGGCAGTTTGCGTAACATCGAGCCTTCGTGACAATTGAATCGCTTGGACCTCCTTTCACATTATTGAAGAGGGTGAAAATCCATAGAATCAGCAAAAATGGGCTGCAGGTTCGCCTGTAGGGCTGCCAAGCCATCGCCAACGACCCAATGTCCGGTGCAGTCTACACTGGACACAATCCAATATATTGCAGTTTAACTGCAGTTCGGTCTCTGTAAAAGAAACGTCAAGTTTGAATGTTGTGGCAAACATGTTGACCTACAATGCTAACTGACACTTCCGCTAAACGGGTTCTGTCTGGCTGACGAGCTGACATGAGGTAATGTCATTAAATCAAGAATTTTTGGACTACCTTTTTACATGATTTTCCTAGTTTTTTAAACACGAACTCACTGAATTCAGCAGATAATTTCTTAAGTCTAACTACTGCATTGTAATCAATCGAAAGTGGCCCTGGTAGTAGAGCATTTTTTTAAATTCGTTTATTTCTTGTTGTTCCGTCGTCAGTAGGTAGTTTCAGCGGGGGAGCTTTAAAATCCTTTGTTTTAATGTCTGCATGGTATTGAAAAATATATTAGGAACAAACATGGAATATGACTTAACACCTTTACGACCATAAACACATTTTTACAAGAAAACGATTTAATTAAATTTAAAGGACCTTTTTTTTCAAAAACCTTTCTGCTATGGAAAACTCGCCTTCAACGCTTCATCTTCGAAATCAGTTTTCAAAGATTTAGTCTTAAAATGCTGTTTCATGATATGTGGAAGTTTTTCACCATTTTTGTCAACAATTAAAAAATGTCTGTTAGCTACTCTCCAATGGAGCTACTAAATTTGTAGATTTTATTTCCTTTTTATCCAGTTTTAAGAGACCAGCAAAGAATTGTAGCCAATATAACGATCATAATTCAGCTTATCCCCGTTTTCCTTTATTGATTTAACATGATCAGTTTAAATTACCGTGACAGAACGAACCCCACGAACTGCCGGAGAAATTGAGTTTTATTGACAATTAAAAGAGACAAAAGAAATTTAATTGTTTCCATTGCTTATATTGGACTCCTGTCAAAAATAATGTTACTTTACAGAATATATTATCTCTACTAATTAAAGTTAAAAAATCAAACCAACGAAAAATATTGCTGCTGCGTAAAATGTGGTTTCGTAATCGACATCTGCTTTTATTTTGACCCAAAATAATTTTGTGATAGTTCAAGTGTAACTATTTTTAACACTAAGTGTTTCATGATTCCAATTGTATATAAGAAAATCGCCATATTGTTGCTGCATGTGAATTTCGGTTGAGATGAATGAGAGCCATGATTGATAGCGAACAACTGAAAAACATCTAATTTGTTACTCTTGGTTATCTGGCCATTTGCAGCATTAGCAATACCTAATTGCAATGAAAACAATAATAACTTGCAATAGCAACTTGTGATTTCAAATCGAACTCGCGCTGCGCGCTCGTTCGATTTTGAAATCACTCGTATGATTTCAGACCAAACTGCACTCCACTCAGTTCAATTACCATTATTAATATTGATATAATTATTAATATTAATATTGATATTGATATTAATATTAATATTATTTTTTGGTGTCTTACACATGACACATTAATAGAATAAACCAAGATGAATCCGAGCTAGGCTAAAATATTGTTAATTGTCACAACCACACAAGTTCGGAAAGCCTAAATTAAAAATATCTAGGAAAATTAACACCTGTTTCTATCGTAACAAATGACGTACCTTAATTCTTTGATTCTGCTTAAGTTCTGTTAAGTAATTATCGACACTAAATGGAATTTCAATTAAAAAAATGTACATCATTTTATTATCATGCAGGTACATACGTGCTCGTGAAATACGGTCCACATCATTTTGAGGATTCACGTGGCTTTGAGCAAGGCTGAAAAACTATTTCTTTCCTCTATTACAGAAAAAGATCTTGGTAGAAAATTTAATTGAAATTTTTGGTAGCGTATTCAAAGATGTCGTTTCAGTTTCCCTTCCACAAAAACGATGCCAAATGTAAACTGGCGTACCAACAAAAAGTCATTTGAAGCCTTTGCCAAGATGCTGGTTTGTTGAGAATGTCAAACGTTATTTCGATATCGCATTCACAAGAACGACATGCAACGAGAGTTATGCGCGGCTGAAATGTACGATAGAGTACCACGCTTTGTGGTAAACTCTCAAAATTGACAGCCTGAAGTAATACTTTTATCCCCCCAAGACGTCAGTGAAAATGCGTTTTATTTTATCACAAAAGCTGATGTAAATCTGTCAAAAAATATGCATAAAGCTAATTTGACTCTTAAAAGTCCGCCACCTTCTTTTAGAACAAAATTATGATGGTAGATAAGGGTAAGGTTTGTCTTCTTGACCGACAGAAAATGATCAATCAGAATTTTTGTCAAAAGCATTTCACAAAGTTCACCCTCTCGAGATTGCTTGCTAAGCAGTTGTGATTGACGGATATCCGACTACCAAACATGCCTTAGAAAAAAACTTTTGTACAGACTGAAATCTATTTCCACACAATACAGATAATATTAACATAACCGACAAAGTGGCCAGCGAATCCAAACGTAATAACTGTGGTACTAACCAAAAATTCAACCTATATTATTATTTTACACGTTAAAATTACCGAAAAAAAAAAATGAAACGGAAATAAATTTTCGCTATTTTTTCTCGGTCAACACAGGGTAGAAACCGACGACTTTCTGAAGCGTGTGACGACCAGTATTCCTGTTTCAAATAAATATGTGGAATAAAACGCATTTTCTGTTCAATAACTGATTCGCCTTGCAACATACTAAGCCCAAGGAGTCCGATAAGTCCTATTTTAATCTCGTCTGTACTCGAGAGGTGCCCGAGGTGTCGATATAGTCCCAACTGGTCAGATATTTTATTAAAATAAAGTCGCAGCGCGCATCATTATCAAGAAATTATCAGGTACTGTCTGCTTTTTATCTGGACCGTTACAGATAACTTTGTAAACTAAGTGCACTTTACTGAAATATACTTAGTGGCCAATGTACAATTTTTCATGAAGCGTGGTAGTTAAAAACTTATCGTTGCCACTATACAACCAAAGCGGTTATTCATAATATAGATAAACAAAGGTTGAAAATGTGAATGCGTTATTTCATCAATCAACCACGATCTCCTTTGAATCGCAAGCGCCCGGCCAAACAAAATCCATTACATTACCAGGAACCATATACCTTGTGCCGGCGCTATACTTTTTTTCATGAGGAGTGTTAGTGTGAGTGTTAGTCCAACCGGAGAATAAAATTCAAGGACACTTCCCGACACCAGGTGATCTCAGTAAATGAATTGGTCCCATCTCAAGGAAAAGATTTCTTACAGCGCCATTGATAAGAAGAGGTTTTATTCTGCACAGTGTATTAGGACGGAAATGAGACTGTTTTCGTGTGCGTGCAATATTATTAGATTATCTAATTTCGTCTTTGAACCTTATTGTCGGAGAGATGATAAGAAAACTGATAACTAACCTAATTATTAATTTAATGGCATGTAGCAGTTGAAATGGATTGTTAATTTATGAAAATTATACGGAACAATTCTATGCGTTTTTATAGAAAACATAACAATCCTTTATCTTAAATTGAACTAAGGATTTGAATTCAAATGCTGAATGCTGCCGAACGTAATATCGCAAAGTGGTTTCTGTTTCAGATTAACAGGTTAATGACTTTGAGAAGGGAAAATAAATCTTTTGTCCCCCAAGCTCGGTGTCAACAAATTTAAATTAACGTGGAATAACACTGAACAGGAATAAATAAGTTATGTACGCAGAAGGCACGCATTTTATCTGCATTTACAAGCAACATTTATTTCACGTTACTATTATGTATCCCGTTGAAACAGTTAATTCAAGTCTTTTTATATAGCTACTGGTTAAACCTAGTGTGTCGAAACAAATTCACAACTGAATTGAAACTGAAAAATTTTGTAAATTACAGATCTAAAAGAGGCATAATCAAATATAGATATCGACGATAAAAAGGTATTCAATTTATCGGTACTTACTAAACCGAAAAGCCCTGTTGACGTTATCTTGAACTAAAAATAAGACTGATTATTTCAAATTCACCTGACTTACTTTATTTAAATATTGTCTGAATTGAAAGGAACTGGAAGCAGGTGTGGAAATGTTCGTCGTTACACTTCAATCAAATAATGAAAAGTTTAAGAAAACATCATCTGGAAGCTTTTACACCAGTTACGGTTTTAAGCCAAATACCGGAATTTGTCTCCAAAGTCGTGATCACCCCAGATACAGTTGTTGAGTAATAGACTATAAACTTTTGTGTATACTTAACCCAATTTACCCCCAAGGCTATGAGCAATTGTGATAAAAATTTGTGGCTTTTCGTAATGTTTACAAGGAACACGTTAATCTATGATTTAAACAACTGACCGTCTTCTCAAGGCAACGATAGTGGGTATATTTCGGAAATCTAGTGTTTTTCAAAGTTTAAGGCCCCGTCAAAACGTATCTGGAAATACGATAGCGTCCCCTGCAGAGCATGCGCAATGCCAGTAATATATCAATAGAGTCCTGAAGTGTGACGTCACAAAAGAATAAATTTGAGAAACTATGGGATTTGGCGCCATTTTCGAATAGAGCGTCCTTAAAAAAGGGTCCTTGCCAAAAATTACCTCTTAATTGTAATTCCCAGCCGAAATATAAAGGATGAAAATTTGGTACTGCCCCATATAAATCTCTCTAATTTTGAGTCAGTTCTAAACTGAAGGAATCGAAACAAATTTTGAAGGGTTTGTATGGGATGCTATCAAACTTTGATCCCTTATATCTCTATCGGGAATTCCAATTCAGAGCTAATTTTTGGGATGAGGGCATCTTTTAGGATCCTCTATAAGAATATGACATCATATCCCATATTTTCAAAAATATTATTTTTGCGACGTCATCACTTTAGGACTCTATTGGAACCAATTTAGTAAGGTGTAAACTCCACTGTTTACTCTTGTTCAAAACTCTTACAATATGTCGAAATCGGCTAAAACACCCAGGAATTCCTCGACCAAAAGCAAGGCTGACTCATTCACTTGAACAGATGACGAAGTAGAACTTCAATCGAAAGTTGCATTTGAGCATTAAGTTGAAAAAACCGCTGTGAAATGTCGACTGGAAATCGGCCTACGCTTGAAAGAACCCCAAGTAGGAACGACATAAGATGTCTGTCCGCCATCTTGATTTTTCACTGGGAAGAACGCAGACCGGGAAAGACTGGACACGATCTATGACAACATCGCATTCGACAAGCTCCATTGTCGTCCGTGCACACCCAAACAATGAGCCGGCTTTTAAAAAGAAAACCTCCCTTTTGGGAACCGTTTTCGAAACTCTTTCTGTTTCTGGTGCCTGAAAGCACTGCTTAAGCGTGGACAGAAGGCTAAAACGGAGACAAAAATCTCCGTTTTTAAAATATCTGGATACACGAGGAAGGAGTTTAAAATTCTCTCTTTGCGAGATTTTCGGTTTTATAAAGATTATATTTCAATGCTGTATTGTTCTTGTCATGAAAGGAAATAAAATGTAAGTGGGAAGGGGAGTGTACTGGCCACGAAAGTCAAAACAGTCTATAGCTAGGTTTGAATGTTTTCGAGACACGGTAGACACAAATGACTTTCATGTTCTTTGTGCCCAAAAAGATGCACTTCACTAACGTGTCCACTTAATTTCTATTTCAGTTATCTGATCCCGAACATTTGCCACAATATAGAGAATGCTATTCTCTTAAATACTAAGTTTTTAGGTTTTAAAATTTTGGCATTTTTCACAGGAACGCGACGTCACAAATTTGGTACCAGGCGATATAATATTGAAGAATTTCAACAAGGACCTCAAAATGAAAAAACTTGTTTCAAATATGTCTATCCACTCAACAAATATAACGTTTTTAAATTTGAATTTTGTTTCGCTTTTAGTTTAAGATTAATTGCCCCTCGACGTGGGATTTTAGGCAGGTAAGGGTCGCAAATGAAAAATTGCCTAGGCTAAATGAAAAGGTAAACCTATTCTTTTTACAAGGATAAACTTTTATTCCAGTAAACGCACAAGAGGCCATCCTGACTCACAGAAGATAAAAAAATGCATATTTAAACTCAACACTGATTGGCTAACAGAATGAGGTGAACACCAAATACGTTAACGCAAGCGCATAGAAATCTGCACAGCGTTAATTGCATCTGCATTACCTTGGTTTACGTTTCTCCAAAAGTTCCGTGCACCGCCGGAAATGAAGCCTGTCCTCTCCTATAATGTCTGATATCCAAATCCCATTGTTGAGCTTGATTTTCGTGTATTTTCCTGTCAGTTTGTTCGAGACATAAGACATTCACTTACTACTGTAGAGTTTCTTTAGTATTGCATGTCGTCATGTTGACAAAGTTTTGACATTGCATTCTAAAATGAACCTTAAGCAACATAAAGGGTAAAACCCCCTTACATTTCATCTCACTCGTTTTTGAAATACCAAGATTCTTGCGAAATGGAAGCGTCGAATCGTGTATTTGAGTGAATAACTAGCTCTAGATGAATAATAAAGGTTTTTATTTAAAACAGTAAAATATAATGGCTAATTGGAATAATCTGTTTTATGACATAAGCCTGTGTCCACGGTGGTTGCTCAGTTTAATTACGAAAGCCATTACTTTGTTTCCAGTGTTATCTCAAACAACAACAGACAATCACAAATGAAACCAGCACACACATCATACGTGTAGATCAGCTATACCCACATAACAAATGGCTAGAAATTCTTACTAATAAATAACACTGTTCTTCCATAAAATGAACACAATGCTTGGTAAATCTATATACTTTGGAAGACCGTTAATAACATAGACAGACTTAGTGGTTGTTTAAGCTAAAATTCACATGATTCCATCGAGCTAACAGGCACTTATCTTACCTGAAAAGATTGAAAGAGATTAATAAATCCGCTCAGCATTTGAACGCCAAGCTAAGTCAAATGATTTTTAGTGCATTTGTCGCATGAAGGCTGTTGATTTATCCATAAAAAAGGAAATAAGTCAACTGTTGTATCTTGAAACTTTGGCTGACAACTCTGAGCCTGCTGGTGACTGACACTGTTCTCTTAAAAAAAAGCACGTTTGATTTACTCTTGAGACAACAAATTTCCTAAACAAGCATCATTTGAATAATAATGTCACGTAATCAATCGTTTCTTTAATATCTGAAATTTGGTCGGGCTTAAATCTTTGTATTTTCCTTTTTATTTCAATTTGCTGTGTATTGCTGCAATTCTATTCGAGGAAATTTATCGAGCGATAAAATCGAATTAAACTATTTTAATTTAGTATTGCAAACAAACCTCAACAATTAATTCCCAAATGTAAAGTTTGAGAGAGGAAAATAAATAGAGCCTCATAAAGGACGGTGTTTTCACGCGGCCTTTCCTTATGTTATATCCTGTTTCCGTCGGGAATAAAATATACATTACATCTTTGACAGTTGTAATTACACAACTAAGTTAGTTCAGCAAAAATCAACCAATACGATCGCTCCTCTTGCCTACTCAGGTACGTCTGAAATTTCAATTGACCAATCAGGATTTAGCAGCTGGAAAACTGTACTGTCCTGGCGTCAAATGCAGGTAAACAGGAAAGGTATTGAAGTCGTTCCACTTTTCTCACTGGAAACCATAGTTAATACTCACGAAATAATTTCAACACCCATATCAGATTGTAAAAAGTGACAAAATATAAAACATGTTGTGGCTTTTAATTTGGCGCCAAAAGTAGGCCACCTGCGTTTGGCAACTTGCTCAATGATCGCTGTCGCCAGGTAAGAAATAGTTGCGTCATTTGGAAAACAAAATATGCTTTTCCTCGTCAAAATAAACTCAGAATTAAGTAGAAGAGGCTAAGACAACTTTAGTATTGTCTTTCTTTTTCCAGCTGCGAAGACAAAAAAGACTATTATCGACGGTGTCGTTTTGGCTGCTTGAATTTGACTACCGCTCGTATTGCGGACGCAGCCACCTCTTAGCAGTGCAGTGTGTAATAAGTATTTGGTCGGGATTCGCTTTCTTCTACTTTAATAATTAATTTATAAAAACATAAAACGCTATGTTGGCTCTCAATCAGAATTACGCCCTTGAAGTTCGCGGTGTCTCAGTTTTGAGCGTGTGCTTAAAGTTCGCGGTGTCTTTAAAATCTGTCATAATTTTTTTTCTAAACATTTTTAGTTGCGTAACACAACTCCCAGCTTCCTCGGGACTGGAATAGGAGCCCTCGGTCTATTCCTGTACGGTCACACCTCGCTGCGCTTGTTCCGTACTTTTAAGACCTGGGGCGAAATTCTCCCAGAACAGTCCTCGCACTTGGTTAGCATGATCGATTTATGTAATAGCGGAGCTCCGGCGACCCGAAGGGCCGCCAAGCGGAGCCCCATGCTCATATGGGAAAGAAAAGGAAACCCATGAATGGATTTTCTCATGGTTTTCATGGCTAGCGGAATTGTTCGTGGGCGCGTACGCACGACGACGACGACTTCGGCGGCGGAGTTGCCCAACATGGCGGCCATACTCCAGCTAATAGGTTGACAGAGAAATGTACCCTCGGTTTGTAGCGGAAGAATGACATTTTTTGGCGGGATTTTTAAAGAAAAGAAAACTCATTTCTATTTGTTATGTCGACAAACGATAGTGGAGGTTGATCTAATGTTTTTAAGATACGGTTGCACTGAAGCAAAAAAACAGAAAGCAAGAATTAACAGGCAAAGAGGTAGCGAAGAAGATCGCGACAAAGAGCGGGCCAGCTCTGGGGAACGAGGCGAAACAGTACTGAACAATGCCATGAATTATAGCGAGTCAAGGGCTAGAGAAAGGAGGTGAAATAATACCGAACAATGCCGTGAACGAAAGCTAACGAGGGCTATAGAAAGGAGGCGAAAGTACCCGACAAACTGACTCAGAAGATTTGAGAACTTTCCAAGCATGTTTAAAAATTCGCGCGCGACGTGATGCTGTACAGCCGTGCAAGAAAGTCACATGATTTGGATAGTGCTATGTCGCACATGATGGTCTGCGGTTTTGTTACTATTATGCGCACGCATGCCATGTGCGCCTGTTGTTGAATATGAACCGCCATGTTTGATTAAACGTTGTTGTGTTGTACCAGTTTGATTTATTAATTCCGCGAGACACAACAGATTGGCGACGAGGATTTAGATCCTACGCAGCAACCAGAGAAAGTTCGAGCTTTCGCCACTATGCCGATTGGAAAGATTGAAGCGTTTGACGAAACGAACGACGATTGGAACGCCTATGTGGAACGTATAGAGCAATACTTCATCGCCAACGAAATCAAGGAAGACAAGCAAGAGGCCGTAATGCTAAGCTTAATGGGAAACAAAATGTATGGATTACTACGCAATTTGGCCGCCCCAGCCAAGCCATCCAGCCTGTCTTCAAGACTATCGTAGAAACACTACAGAAGCATCTGTCACCGAAACCACTGCTCATAGCAGAACGATTCCGCTTTCACAAAAGCAACCAACTCGAAGGTGAAACCGTAAGTACTTACCTTGCTGAATTAAAGAAATTGTCGCTGTATTGTGAATTCGGAACTAACTTAAATGACGCGTTAAGAGATAGACTAGTGTGTGGACTACACAATGAACTTATCCAGAAACGGCTGCTCTCCGAGCCAGATTTGTCATTGGCCAAAGCGTCAGAAATTGCCTTAGCAATGGAAGCGGCAGCGAAAGACACACTTGAATTGCAGGGTAACATTAATAAAGAGTCTGAAGTCAACAAAATAAACAAGGATAGCAAAAGAGTTCCAAAAGGGAAAGATGATGTCAAATCAAAATCTCATTGTTATCGATGTGGGGGTAGTACACACGAGTCAGCCAAGTGTTACTTCAGGAATGAAACATGCCGAAAATGTGGGAAACTAGGCTATATCCAAAGAGTATGCCGCTCAGGAAAGAGTCAGAACTCTACCCGAAGACGAAGGGATGAGAACCCCAACCTTCACTCGTTCGAGGTAGATGATGAGTGTGATGATGATAGCTTGGTGGCATCCCTAGAAGTCAACAATGTTAACTATGGGATAGTTGGTGACGTCATCTGGGTGACACCAAAAGTTAATGGCCACACAATGAAGATGGAACTAGATACAGGTTCAGCGATATCTACACTCCCCTTGGAGACGTACAAGGAAACCTTCCCAAACACACCTCTGGCTGACACTACCGCTATTTTGAAAACCTACTCAGGAGAGAAGATAACACCAGAAGGCAAACTACTCGTTCGCGTGGAACACAACAACCAAGTCAAGGACTTAACATTGTATGTAGTGAAGACACAAGGGCCGGCGTTGTTTGGAAGAGATTGGCTACACCAGATACAACTCGATTGGAAAAGGATCTGTGCTATTTCAAAAGACCAGCCGACACAAGACACCCAGAAGAAATTAGAGAGACTCATAGACGACTATAGTGAAGTGTTTAAGGATGAAATCGGCACATTCAAGTCAGCCAAGGCGAAACTCGCGTTGAAGGAAGGCAGTCAACCAAAGTTTTGTAAAGCAAGGCCTGTCCCATACGCCATGAAACCTAAGGTCGAGGTGGAGCTGAAACGTCTAGAAAAAGAAGGCATTAATAATTGCATTATTAATATTAAGTGGGAAGGAATGCTATGTCGCTCATGATGGTCTGCGGTTTTGTTACTATTATGCGCACGCATGCCATGTGCGCCTGTTGTTGAATTTGAACCGCCATGTTTTATTAAACACTGTTGTGTTGTATCAGTTTGATTTATTCAATTCCGCGAGACACAACAGATAGGTGATGAGCAAGAGAAATCAAACGTTCCTGAGTGTTTAGAGAAATTACAGAACGGTAAACACAGCGGTAAAAAGTGGTTGATTCGTTGATCTATCGGAAAGATTAGTTCAGTGCAGTCTTCACAACTTTTGTCGCAAGTTTCTGCCTGCCAGGAAGATTTACACTGGCCGAACTGAATTGCCGACTTGCGGTAACTGACTTTTGTTGTGGCGTTTGCTATGAAAATTGACAAGTTGCCTCGGCGATTTAAGCTTATTTTCAATTGGAATCCTTTTTAAAGCCTTCCTTATTTGAAGCCATGCTGTGAGACATTTTATAAATTACGTCGTTTTAATTTCGCTCATCTCTAAACAATAACACGTGAGTCGCTTTGTGGAGAAGCCGGTCGTTTCGCCTACAGGATGATTCGCCTACAAGTCGATTCGCCTACACTTAAGACGATTCGCCTACACGTTCTGAGATGTTTCGCCTACATTGAAGTCGATTCGCCTACACGATCTGAGATATTTCACCTACATCGAAGCTTACTTTTAAAATAGAACAGAAGAATAAAGTTTACTTTAACTCAATGGTATATGTGTGTTATCGGATTAATTTTCTCCGAAGCGGACAAGAAAACAGCGCGCAGACTAAGTTCTAGTTCTAGTCCGCTTAGTTTCGTTTTCTCAACAGTGACCCGCGTAAGGTGCGCGTAATTTTTTTTGCTTTGTTATTAGCTTATACTGTCACACATTCGCGGCAAGCCGATTTTCCTAACAATAAGTGTAATTTTTTCTGACGCGCTCGTGATCAGGACAAGCCGATCGATCTACAAATTGTAAAAGACAGTTTATAATTTAGATAGTCTTTGTGGAGGTTGTTGTAAGTTGCAAACAAATTAAGTTTTCTGTCGATTTTCGTCGTCAACTTAAGGTTATGACCTCACGTTTAAAAACAAACTTAACCAAAACCGTATTTGTAAAGACGGCCGGGCGAGTTTTGAAGTTTTGTCTGTGTTAGTTGGCACAGCTGCTTCGTAGAAGGCTAAAATTTCTTCTTCTGTTGTTGAAAACCAAGAAAGGTAAACCATTTTAAGCCGAAGCGAACAGGATTTGCTAAATTTACTTTTGACGTTCCTATGTGAATATCTGCATATTGTGATTACAAAGTATGGAGATTTCCTCGTTTGTTATTTCAATTTATTTGGTTTTGCGAAATGCTTGGGTGAATTCCCAGGTTAATTTGGTTGAAGACTGGTAAAGCTACCGCCGATAAAATGACTGCAAAGCTAAATTAAGCCGTCGGCAAAAATACACACTGTAATCTTCAAATTTAAGCGCGAATAATTATTAAACTTTAACACTGCAACTTAAACGAATTTTCTTTATCCTTTCTTTTATTCGGTCACCTTTCATTGAGAAGGGATTTGTTGTTGATACTCAGATGTAGTGATATGCATATTGTGTTTATAAGGTAGATTTCCTCGTTTTATTTTGTCTGTCCAATTAGTTCGGTTTGGTGAAAATATTATGCTTATATAGTCCAAATGTCGAGTAGACGATTATGCATGTAAATCCTGTCTGCAAATAAGGCTCTACTTTGAGTTCGATTTGCTATTTCATTTTATTAGTGCCACTGCTTTTGGTTGGGAGTACATGGGCCCTATTTTCTTAATGAGAGGTTATTCCCCAATGCAGTATTTACACTTAATATGGAAATGTTCCTCAAAAGTGAGATAGTACTAATAAAAAAAAAAAAATGTGAAGAGCTTTACACGGTAAATTGAACAGTGTAAATGACATTTACATACTTAGAAAAAATTTAGGGTGTAGAAGTTCTTGCCCTGACCATTTCTCGGGAATAAAAATAACTTTTACATACATAAATACACAGTTTAGTCGGTGAGAGCGCTCTTTTCTCTGCACACTCTCTCTCTCTCTGCTCTCTTCTTCACACTGATTTTTTTATTTACTAACTCATTGACCGAATGTCACTGACTGTTTTCTTTGTTGTGCTTGTATACCTTTTTGCTCGTCGAAGAAAGTTTCAGTTTCTTTCTGGCTGTTTCCTTTGTCCTGTCTGGTACCAATTTGTGAATTCCCTATTCTCCTTAAATTTTATCTCGTCAGGGTGACAGAATGCACTCTCAGTGTTCAATCATTGTTTTCAGTCGCCATAATTTTCAGGAAAAAAGCAGTAGTTTTCTTAATTTCCTTTTACTTTGTGTTAGGACCTTTTAGCATGCCCGTAATTGGCCCATGGGCATTACGGGAGAATAATTTTCAAGTAAAGAATTAGATTCGTTTTAGTGGTAAGTATTTTTAAATTATTATGAATTAGGCATTTTTTTTCTTATTTTTCTTATTTTAGTCGCAGGTGAGGTTTTATGATTTTACCGATGTATACCATGTAAATGTAAATAATGCACTTGAATTAGCCAATCAGAGTGTGCATGATATCAGCGTTCAACACAAACCATATGTAATAAATGTATGTAAATGATATTGTTATGACAGGGAACTGTACAGGGCAAGAACTTCTTCTTTCGTAAATTTATATATTAATTCCTCTCAGCGCTGTCAAAATGTCTCAGGAACCTTCATTTTTCATAGTCCATTATTTTCCACCATACCTAGCACAGAAGCTCACCAAATCCTAACTAATAACCAACGTGTGTGTATCTCTGGCTTTTGGTGTGTACTACGTGTATATTCTGTTTTCCTGCCTTAACTGCTAGAAACAATTTTGACAGAGCTGTTTCAACAGTTTCACTTAAATTAATTGCCAGTAACAGTGCTACATGTAGCAGTGTTATCGAGTATGAGCTTTATGTAGGGTTTTAAATTTTCATTTTTTTATGATTACAGAAGACAACAAAATATACATGTGTATACATAACCTGATGTTTGCGTTGGTTGCGAATCGTAGTTCATAATAGTCATCCTATTACAGGTAAGGGAGAAAAGTTCAGAAAGTTTAGAACATCTCTTCCCCCAGCACACCTTCCGTCTACAGGTGCAATAATTGAGAGGTTATATATGTACGAACAGTAATGTAAAGTTATAGACTTAACATTAAAATCTGACATTTGAACACCTCCTTTGCTAAAACTAGTCACGATTTAATTGTTTTCACTCCCTGTGAATTCATAGAGATTCTAGAGGCAAATTATCACCAAATGTGGAAGTCCTGTCTTCAAGTGAGGGAAAATGACGCAAAAAAAGTTACAGTAAAAGTAAAAAGAATTGTGAATGTTGATATGGTGTGCATTATACATCATTTAAAGGCATTTGGTGAGTGCCAAAGGCATAACATTTCATGTATTGCTTTTTCAGGACAAATTGTATAACAGTGACGTTTTAAAAGGTGTGAGCAGAAAAATAATGAGTACATTGTCCAGGCAGTACCAGTTTATGGACGGCATATGCAGACAGTGAGAGGTACTGTATGCATTACCAGGTAAGTTTGGTTTATGCTTTTGACTCTTGTACTTGGATTTTGCGTCATTTCATCACAAGAATAGGTAATGAAAGATGCAATAGTTGCTGCAAGTTATTTTTGAAGGCAAACTTATAAGTCTGCCTATGCTGAATAACACACTGTTAAAGATGGAGCAACCCTAAAACCAGGAAATCGGAATCCGGAATCCGGAACCCAATGCTGGAATCCAGAAACTGGAAACCGGAATCCACAAATCAAAGAAAACAAGTTCTTTAAATACTCGAAAATTGTTTTGCTTAGGTTTTTGCCTGTAAAAAAGAAGCGGCCAAGTAAAAAGGACCTGAAACTTAACCTTTTTTGAAAGAAAAATTCCCCATCTGTTGAAATTCGTGCAACCGTTATTTCTAGTCAGGGCTATGATTATGAGAGTCCTAGTAAAGTGCGTCGTAATTTTATTCCAAGCACCCTGAGAGCGTCTAAAATAAGCTTGTTGGTAATTAACCGCGCGGCCATGGGCCGAGCATGGTTCATGTTCTACCCGTGGTTTATTATTTTTTTGGCAGTGACCAGACCCAAACTTTCTCTCGGCCAAATTTTAAATCATGCAACCTGTGATGTTTATTTGCCAAAAGCTGTTGAAATATTAATACGAGGACAATGTTACGGATATTTTTTCTTTACTTGTGTGTAAAATATATTTTCTTTTGGTTTTATCGAAGCGTTGGATTCGAAAGGAAATAATAAATACGCTAAAAACACTAAAAAAGGGTATTATGTCAGCCATGGAATGCACTGACATTGCAGCTTTCATTTTCGCTACGTGACAAATAAGATCGTGTTTACTTTGCAAGTTTATTTTGCCAGAAGCGATGGTCATTAATTTTTTTGCAGTTTTGCTAGTATTCTTGTGGGTTCCGGCAAATGAAGCAAATTCTTTGGCTGTTTCATCGCAGTGAGTTAAGAGATTTGAAGAAAAATTAAATATTTGCTGAGGTAAACAAGAGCTTGCCAGAACTTGCAACGTTTAAGTTAGTGCTAGAAAAAACACAACTGTTTTAAAATTAGCCGTGGATAGCGTAAACCCTCTGGTTGTGTGACTTGCGTGAGTACATGTACTTCAAAGCACAAACAATGGCCGCAACCGCATGTAGGCACTCGCTCACATGCCAATGCAGAAAAACACTAGACTCTTATTTACCCTGCTCAGACACTAGAGACAGATACCAGAGCCTGCTGGCAGACTATGAGTAACTCTATCCACCCGAAAAAGCACTAACCCTGACTGGATAGTGATTTACCCAAAGGATAGCTTTATCCAGCTTTTGAACAATCGCGCGAGATGTATAGCTAAGGGTTGTTCAGAACTTGTCAATAATTTTTTAGCAATTACAGCTTGTGGCTGAAGTAAAGCCAAGAAAATAAATAACAGCAAAATAATTTTTCCCCATATTTATTTATTAGACATTGCTGAAGTGAATTATTAATATTTTCTATCATCATTCATAATATCTGGTTTCCGGATTCTGGTTTCGGGTTCCGGATTACGGTTTCCGGTTTCAGTGTTTTAGGGTTGCCCTTAATGGTGTACGTGCATGTTAATCTTGAATAATCTGACATTTCAGAGAGTTTAAAAATATCATATCATATCTGTGATGGTTCTGAAGTGGAGGGTTGCTACACGTACATGTAAATGTCTCATGCACGGTTTTTCACCTGTTATGATTCAGCTGCCAATAGTTTCTGTATCTGTTGGTGTGCAACGATCTACACCAATATTTCAACCTAATAATGTACAGTGTATATTAATTAACCAAATTATGTTGTTTTTAGTTGACCAATGCTACTACATAGTAATGTGATGCAAATTACATGTGCTCTCGAAAGCAAGTGGCCAAGTTCATAACAGTTATATATGTTTGCTTTGCATCTCAGGGCAGAGCCTGTCACTGTGGAAGTTTTGGTACCACCCCCCTAACATTTGATTCACTACTGAAGACACTCAGTAAACAACTAACAATGAAGTACACTGTATATCAATGAAAGGAATGTCATCCGTTGGTTATAAATTGTAATTGATATGTCTTTGTATGTTCAGTGGTGTTCAAATAGCAGCTATATACAGTATGATTACATCCCTGTTCCTCTCAGTCAATATATGAACAGTGTACACATGGGCAGCCTGGATTAAAACATCAAAGATTTTCAAAGCAACCATGGCCAGGTGAGATACATGTATTTCTAAAGAAATATAAATTCAAGGTCCTTAAGATTGTATATAGGGATTGATTTTTATTGTAAACAATATCTTACTGAGTGTATTTTCTTGTGTACTAATTGTTGTAGAACACAGAGATCACTATTATGACAGAGATATGTGTGAAAAGTTCCATAAAAAAATGCACTGCGAGCAAATTAAATCATCATAGATGCAGCTTCTGAGAGATCCCTAATATTAATGGCACATACATTGTACATACATGTAAATGAGTTCAATAATTTATTACTTAAGATTGTAATGCTTTGTTTGGTTTCTCTATATTTACAGACAACTTGATGCCATAATAATTTCTGCACTAAGTTCATTGAACAAACTGACTCGGAAGTTGAGTTGTGCAACCCATACTGCGTGTAGTAATATCATAACTGCAACATTGTGATAGATACCCTGTATTACATTATTAAGAAACACCTATTATACATGTATTAACTAATTATTTAAAGTGTCTGTTAAGTTAATCAGTTTTTCCTAGAGATAATTTACTCACCATGTCACAGTTTAGTTAAATAATTGCTTTTTTGGCTTAAAAATGATATTTATTGTGCTTGGTTTATGTTGCTCTTAAATCAATTTTGTGATAACCTGCATTGGGCATGGCATAAATTAATATTTTGCCAACACGAAATGGAGAACTGGGTCTTAAGCAAAGTTGCACAATTAGTATTTTCGTAGAAAGAAAGAGTGGAGAAATTTGTGACATTCTACCGACAGCCTTGCCATTCGCAACGTCCAATAAGGTTAATTTTTTTCCTTAGTGTTGTACAAGTAGTGTTCTCTAATTTATAAATTATTTCAATCTGTTGATCCTAATCGATGCATGTAACATCTGATGACTATGATCGACGTAAAGACCCAATAGGGATGAATAGTCTCACATCGATGTAAACAAAAATTTAAGACAGTTATGCACACTAGCACGATCTCACGAGCTCTTCAATTAATTGAACATACGGCTTTTTTAACTTTAGTGCAATATTGTCAATTTTCACTTCAAAGTGGCTGCATATTATGCGCAAAATAAGGACGCTGAGCTTGGTTAGCTTATTTCTTGAGTACAGTTCACAGAGATTGTATGTATCGTAAGTGATCGGGTGGATCAGCCGACACTCTTCAAGAATGTGCGCACGGGCGGAGGAATACGCGTCTTGCTCTGCAACAGCTTGACCGCCCCACTCGTCTGCAACGTCGTGACTTTCTTGCCTGAATTTTGCTGTCATTCTTGAAAAATAAGATTTTATTTGCTGTGGGGCTAGGAATTCATCTTCAGTGAATCTGCGACTCCCGTCTTCATGTTTTGTATGTCTCATATCTTGTGCCACCTGTGCGGGGTCTGCTTTGAATCCTGTCTGTTCTCTATTTTAAATTTTTCGTTTAGGTAGGCCTTCTGCTTAGCACTGAAGCGGGCAGCCTTCCTCGTAGATCGCAATGCCCCGCCCTGCGGTAACGCCCGAACGCTCTGCTCTGAAAGCTCAGAACCGGCAATAAATGGCTGTGCGCTTGATCCTTCCTGTAGTTTTTCAACGTAAATAATCTTTGCCTTGTCGAGAAGAGAGTGTCTTTCCTCTACAAATTTGCACTTGCCATAATACATATGCCGCTCCAGGTTACAATGGCGCTGAAAAGTATTCACGCATCCTTCAACTGGACGGGAAAAAAGACCAGCGTGCTCGTTGTTAGCGGATGCAATGTTTCGTGTTGTCAAACAAAGAGACGTTTTGGAAGTCTCCAGGAGAAAAGGAACTCTCGGGGAATACTGGATCCTTCACTGAACCCATTTGGACTAAGGAAAAGAGAGCATAACAAATAACTAACTTATAGTACAAGACACGAGATTTTGTTGCATTGTTTGGCAATGACCTTTGAAATAAAAGCGCCTTCAGTAATAAGGGTATAAACCGAACCTAAGGTTCTTCAATTGATTACATTAGCGGTAACCCTGATATACTACGAGCAGCCCTTACTTAGTCCGTCGAGCGTGACTCGAAAAGAAAGCGCGCGAGAAAATAAAAATTTGGTAAAAGTAAGCAAGAAATTTTTTTTTTACCTTGCAACTGAGACCATGGGATGGCCTTTCCTTCTCCCACATAAAATGCTTTCCATACAGTCAGACATTCCTCTCCATAATGGAAATTATTTAAGTTGCTCACTCCTTTCACTTTCCCCTGCAACGAAATTGGATGCTGCTTTGTGGAATCAATCAAGGTAACTCGGACACCTCTGACACCACCATGAGATAGAATAGCTCGTTTTAGATCATCCGCAGAGACTACATCATCGCCTTCATTAAGCTTTGCAGTCATTTTTTCGGCACAACTACAAAGCTACAGGTTAAAACTACAAGGCATTGCCTTACTTCAGTAACCATCTCGACTTATTTCATTGTTTATACCTTGCATAACTTCTACAAAATTTGGGAGAAATATTGACAAGAGAAGAAGATCTGCCTCCGTTTGCAAAGTTGAATCAAAGCAGTCGAAAAACTTCAAATGACTCTTGATGTTTCTTCTGCATCTTTCTATCGCTTCACACACAGCATTTGCCGGGTTAAAACTACTGCATCCACACGGCTCTCCAACAAGTTCAGAGTAGCCACAGGTTTCCATTTCTTAACCTGTATCATGCAACTGTACAAACGCGGCACAGATTATCGACTCTGAAGTAATCTGATTATGTGTTGGTGGGCGGTTTAGACGTTTGTTTGTGGATATCGAAAGCGAAATTAAAGTGCTCTCGCATCAGTCATTGCGTGCTAAGTATTTGATGATTCCCAGACGCACAGGATTATACCCACGTGTAAATTTTCTTCCCATCTATTAAAATGTGGCCGTCGATAAAACCAGGAACATGGGACACCCCGGAACATTCCGGAACATTCTATTCCGGAACATCGAATAACTATGATAATTATAAGAAAAATATGTAAAATTAAATTTTCGAAAATAAAATAAACAAAAATAAACTGATACCAGCTCGAAATATGAAAAGATATTCTTCAACTAACCACAATGAGTGCAGGCTCCTCTTTTTTTCAGCCAATCACGTCACGGGGCTTTACAGCACAAACCTGGACGATTCGGACGACGAATGCCAGGTAATTCATTGCGTTTCCTTTGTTGATCCCCGATTTCTTCAACATCTGAGGTGTTCGTAGGAGCATCATACAGTTGCTTGTTAAGTCAGTAGCCATAGTTTTGTCACTACTGTTCCGTCTTCGTGTTGCAATTATCATCCCCAGTTTCGCGCTCTCCGCTAGGAACGCCTGGCACTATGACCCATCAAGTGCAGACTCAGCCTTTCCGGTCAAAGATTAGAGCAGTGCGTTCACGCGCGTACTTCGCTTGTTTGGTCTACTTTGGTGGCGTTCAAATGGCTCGACGAGCGAGCAAGAACTTCGATTTCGCAGTCATCTTTATGAACATAATTCGATTTGTTTCATCACACAAATTATTCTTTGACATTGTGTATCACACATGTAAGCAATAATTTAAATCATACCTAATCAATAGCCTTGGTTATAGATGGCAAAGTCCTGTGGAAATCTACGTGAGAAGACGACGTGACTCTTGTGACGGGCCATAAAGACTCATAAAGTCATGAACGGGAGTTTCACAATCCAAAATCTTCGTAAATTTGACAGATAAAACCGAGAAACGTTCGCTACTTCCTTTTTGGCCATTTTCCATATGTATCTTCGTCTAAACAATGTAGAGGGAAAAGTTCAAATGCAGCGGTTTAAAACTGTGACTGGTCAGCCAACGTTGTTAGATATGTTGTCGTGATGAATTGCATGGCGTGACACCGTGACAAGGAGAACAATTTGCATATTCCTGTTGTGTACACGAACGTTACATAAACACTTGCGTTTCGTTCCGAGCGAACGTTCTATTAATCGCTGCAGTCGGGATTGGTTCCCCTTTTTTAAAGTAAAAAGAGAGAACTAATAAATCCAAGGAAGAATTTGCGATGCCTTTTCTCCATTTATTCGCCAAAGGTGCTCAAGTTTTGAATGCAGGACTACCGTTCCACCTTGAGGGCCGACATTTTGCCAAAATCGTCTGCTTGGGCGCCGGCTGATTTCTAGAAGACTGTGTCATCTATAACCAAGGCTTATTCTGAGGTATTATTTAAAGTATTGCTTCAGTCTACAATACACGATGTCTGCGAATAATTTGTGTTATGAAACATGTCGAATTATGTTCATAAAGATGACTGCGAAATCGAAGTTCTTGCTCGCTCGTCCAAAAACGACGCAATTGGTCAAAATACCCTTTAATTTTGACGGGCCAAGCTAGCCAGTTAGATATGGTATACCTATAGCATAGCTCTTCCTTTAGAACCTTTTATTTGTTGAGAGATTTGTATACTAGAAGAGTTATGACCCTCTAAAATCAGTTGAAATTTTTCTTGTAAAGTAAATTGCGATAGTTGTATTTTTCAAACGGCCAAGAAGTAGACAAAACATATTTACTTCAAGATGACTTTTAGCTCAGAGGAATGATCAAAGTGTAAATTACAAACTGTGTGAATATGAAATCCAGGCAAGTTCCCTTCTTTCTGTACTGGTCTGTTGAAAATGTGCAATTTTGCATAAATTCCATCGGCCATCTTGGTTGATTGAGCAGTATTTCGAACTTTCCAAGATTTCACAAAAATGTGAAGTCGCTGGAACTTTGAAAGTATATTTCTGAAAATACTTTATCAAATGGGTCTTTTTGACGCAATAAAAGAAAATCTGAATTTTCCGACCTGTCGTCGGATTCTCCATATTTACAGGCAGTGACTCTTAAGTAGCGCAAAAATTTTATTGCAGCTATTTGAAGAAGAAACCCTGTTCTTTCGCTGGATTAACTTGACGTAATTCCATGCCATGTACCAAGGTGCTATTTTACCCTCTCATTTCTGCCGTTTTTTTGTCCGCCGAAATGAGTGAAATATTGAAGAAAAGCAAAAATCGCCCAAAAATTCAGTTTGCGATAGAATCGGACAAATAACATGTCAGACTGTTTGTAAATATGTGTTCTTTTCATTTAGATATTCAATGGCCAGAGTTACCGTTTTGTTTATTTTTAAGCGAAGCTCAAATAATACATTGTTTGGAGCTCGTGAAACTGATATGAGAGCCGCCAAACCGATTTTGTCGTCGTTCGCGTAAAATAAAAATCTAATCGAGCTTAAAGTATTTTTTCTAGAAATAGTTCATCCAGACCTATGTTCTGGCAAAGTTTGGGGATTTTCGAATTTTTCATTTTGCCTACCTCCAGGCGAAATTTTGGGACGATTGCTCTTAATAGCCAGTTAATTGCAATCTCGTTCCCAGAGCCCACGTGTCTTTTGATCAGCGCCAACCAAGAGACACGTTGGCTCTGGCAACGAGATCGCCATGTTTTAAACCAAGGCACGCATGCGCCGTGAAACCGGAACTCCTAACATCTTGGCGTCTGGAAATTGATTATTCCAGAGATTCGTGTCTTGGCGATGACCAAAAGACACGTGGGCTCTGGGAACGAGATTGAGTTAATTGCGACCGCTCCGACTTTCATTTATCGGAGCCCGTATTCCATCAGCGGCTCGCACTGTGTTTGTCATATAAAAGCAGTCTATCCAGATATAAAGCAAAACTCCAGTCTTTGGGTACAAAGTTTCCCCTGATGGAAGAAAAAAGTGTCATCAGTCCGGGATGGTTATCAGATTTGATAACCATGTGACGTCACAACATGGCGGCCATTTCAAAAATCGGGATTTTTCGTATTCACTTCGCTTTGCTCGTTATTTGTTCGATTATACTCGGGTAATTCACCCATAATTCTATTCGATAAGTACCAGAAAAGAAGGAGCCTCACGTGTTTTGAAGATGGCGGTTGAAGACCAGCGTAAACGATGTAAAATGCTACTCGTAAAGTGAAACAGCGCTTGCAATTTTGCATCCAAACCAGGTATGTTTCTCATTTTGTCATTAGATTTAAGTTACTTGCAGATTTTTGCGAATATCACAAAAAATATGTCGTTAATCTTCACGCCATATTCTTGGGATTTAACGCGTTTTTAGTGTTGTGCACGATCTGTGAAAAAAGTGCACGGGAGTATTTTGATTTACGATGAGTTGTTCGTAACGGCGGCCATATTTACAGCTGTAATTGATGTGTTCCTAGGTATTGAGATGGCGGATACTGGTACCCATAGAATCAAAATAGCAAATTTATGTCGATTTTGCGGATATAGCTTGGTCATTACACGGGGCCGGGTAGGTTTACTGTTGTCGAGTTTTGCATCGCAGCGCCCCGTCGACCGCCATATTGAATTATACACTGTTCCTACCAAATAATGTCACGCGAACGAAAACTTGTGCAGCGATTGGTTAATGGTTTGTTTTGGTCGAGGTTATCAACTCTGATAACGATCCCGGACTGGTCATTGTCTGAGAAAGTTTTCCAGGGCCCAAAAGTTGTGGCCGACTGATTTGGCTGAAACATGGCACAGAAGTTGGGTGCAATGAGATATTTC
The DNA here is from genome assembly GCF_964199315.1 of Orbicella franksi. NCBI lineage: Eukaryota > Metazoa > Cnidaria > Anthozoa > Scleractinia > Merulinidae > Orbicella > Orbicella franksi. The sequence goes on along the minus strand of NC_138148.1, from coordinate 25,565,843 downwards.
AAAAGCCAATTTGGCTCACTTCTCTGACTTTTAGTTTTGGAGTCTCAGGGGAGGTCTCATTTTTTGCCCTTTGAACACCAAAAACCCAGCCTTCCAGGGGACATTTTGAAAGTGCCATAAAACCCAATTGGTAAATTGTGCTTCCAAATGAATTTGACCATGAACTCTACCATAATAGAGCTTTCATTTCATACATGTAACTTTGTCCTCGAGGTATTGGACAAAGAGGGGCCTGGGGCTAGACTTTAGCAAAATTTGATGTTAAAATTACAACCCAAAAGTGCCATTTATCAAAAACTCAGTGTATCTACCTGCCTTCTTGCATAACTTCCGTACCTATACCATTATTTACTTTAGTGACCCAGTTATCAAAATCAGTCGAGAAAAATATGGCTTATCAAAGTTTGCTGAATTTTTGCCACAAACACTCCATGCCTATCTAAGGCCATTCAAAATGGAATTTTGAGCATAATTCATGCCATGAACAAACCAAATTGCTGACATGAAGCCCTTATTCTGTATTTGGTAAGTGAAAATGAAATGTTAAAGCCAAATCAGTTTCATTGTTCAGAAATACTGTGATTCTTACCTTACAATTGCTCTTAAAAGGCCTTTGATTAGCACAACAAACACCCTGATTTAGCAAAACAAGGGTTAAAGTTTTCTTTCAAAACTTAGTACAGATCAAACAGCACAAATGATGAAGGCCTTGCCTAGATATAACGATTTTTTTAAACGATGCTTGAATTTTTCATTGATTTATATTTAGTTTCAAGTCATAATTCTTCTTGCTCCAAGCATGGAAAATCTCCATATTTTCTCAGGCCTGATTTTTTATACGATTACAAGACAAAGTTAGCTTAACAAAAACGTTCGTTAGCAAATAATCTATGTCTGTTAACAGCCTGCATAGTTCTTGTAAATACCCACCAGTAAAGGAGCATGACCATGCATACATAGATATATTACAAACATACGAGCTGCAGTTTATAGCAGTGTCGATGTGACCCATTATTTCAGAGTCCTTTAGAGCGGAGAAAATGAAACCATACGTCAAGAAGGAATGTACAGTTCAGAGAGCTGGATAGTAAAACAAAAAGCTTTTGTTGCAGATACAATAACCAAACGAGGCCTTGCATTGAGATGACGTATCAACTGGCCCGCCATTTTGGACATAGGAGAGAGTGGGGACTGAACCGAGTTCCCATTCTTCTTCCGTTTCGTGGGTATGCTTTGCCATTGTTTTGTCAGGTGTAAGAAATTCGAGGGTAATTTCACGATGGCGCTTTGTTCCTTTGGAGGGGTAAGTGACCAGTGCGGCGCTGCATCATGGGCTGCGCACGAAACAGGAATGGTTCCTTTGTTGTCCTGCGAGATAGACATGCTTGAATGGTTGAAGGAAAAGTACAAGGGGTCAGGTGCGTCCCGGGCAAGAGGAAGACCTGGTAATACAAAAGCTACAGGTGATTCAAAATATCAGTTTGGGATCATACACGCGCACAAATGGCTTTTATCGCGATCCAGTGGACTCTTTTTATTGGACAGAGACCACGATATTTTACGATTTTGTCGTCTCAAATTGCTTGTTTGTGACGAAGATTTCTCGAGGTGATTTACTTGGTTCTTGCGAAGAGAAACTAACATTCAACAAATTGTTCATAGACAGGGCAAAAGGGTTGACTAAAATCCTAACTTTGAAAGGTTAAAGTACAGTTATTTTATCGCAGCAATCTCGTGAACCAGAAACAACGATAAGAATAACTTGAAGGCTGTTTTTCGTCCGCTCACTCTGTTTGTTTACATTCAGCTTTACCTGTGCAGATGCTTATCACGCAATCACAATTCGAGCTTGAAACTCTATCGTTTTCCTATATTTGCTGGTTTCGTCGAAGAAAAATCTTTGCAATCATGCTGCATCGAAGCTTTTTGATGAAGCTGACATTTTAAGCGAGAAAATGCCTTGTTTCACGGATAACATTCTTGGTTACAAAAATTATTTGGATACATTTTTTAATTACTTATAATTAGTTATTTTAGTATGTAAACAGAGGTGGCATAATTTTAGGAATCTTATACCCAGTGTGAAACCTATCTCAGATTTATCGTTGTATTCTGAAGCTCGATTAATTGATTAAGCATTTTGTTTCTACAAAATAGATGAATCGCGATAAAAAATACATTCGATTTTGAGACGGTATTACGACACCATAATGTCACCATGGTAGAGAATGTTTTCCTGCAGATGGCCTCTCTGCTTCGCATCGTTATGAGGCCCTAATATTGTCTCAAAATCTACCGAATAAGTTTGTGTTATCGGATTTGCTTGGAAGATTTAAACTAATTAGACTGCGTGCTAATACATAGGCAATGAATCCACGTGGATCTCTTCTATGGTTTCACTTAGTGAGCGATAAAGTATTTGGGAAATCTGATGGATCGCAGGTCACCGAGACGCTGATCACTGCAGCTCGTATGCACACTGTATCTACGTTTGGCCATGATTCATTACTGATGCAAGAGCTATTTAGGGTATTAAAATGTCAGACAAAGATTATCTGTTAACGATCATTTTTGCTAAGCTTACTTTAACTTTTAAAAAATGACTTGGAAAATTATGGGGACTTTCCATGCTTGCGGTAATACATGGAGATATGACCTGAAAAATATAAATCAGAGAAAATCTCAAATATTTTTGAATGAAGGTAAGAACATTGTCATTTGTGCTCTATGATGTGTACAGTCAACTCTCTTGTATGCGACCACCCTTGATGCAAGACAAAGTGGTCGCTTACGCTGAGAAGGGGTCATCTACGAGAAAAAATAAGAGAATAAGCTCAAACCGAAGTGATTAACGTGATGACATAAAGTTATTACCTAACGAGCAAACAAACAACTGCCAATAATGTTTCAAATCGAATAACGCTTGAAACTGTTGAAAATTTGTACATAACATCTTACATCAATGTTACAATCCATTTTTACCTACAGATCGTATTGCAGCCTTTTTTTGTTAGGCAACTGCTATTATCTGTGAGCACGCTTGGTCAGCGCTTTTTAAAACTGAACTTTTGTGATATTTGAGCAATGGTTTTCTTACAGTCATACGTGATCATGTCGGGTGGTCGCTTACGAGAAGCGGTCGCTATGACAGGGTCGACTGTACTAGGTTTTCAAAGAAGAGATTCATCCTTTTTTTGTTCAATCAAAGGCCTTTTAAGAGTAATTGTAAGGTAAGAATCACAGTAATTCTAAACAATCAAACTGATTTGGCTTTAGCAATTCATTTTCACTTACCAAATACAGAATAAGGGCTTCATGTCAGCAATTTGGTTTGTTCATGGCATGAATTATGCTCAAAATTCCATTTTGAATGGCCTTAGATGGGCATGGAGTGTTTGTGGCAAAAATTCAGCAAACTTTGATAAGCCATATTTTTCTCGACTGATTTTGATAACTGGGTCACTAAAGTAAATAATGGTATAGGTACGGAAGTTATGCAAGAAGGCAGGTAGATACACTGAGTTTTTGATAAATGGCACTTTTGGGTTGTAATTTTAACATCAAATTTTGCTAAAGTCTAGCCCCAGGCCCCTCTTTGTCCAGTACCTCGAGGACAAAGTTACATGTATGAAATGAAAGCTCTATTATGGTAGAGTTCATGGTCAAATTCATTTGGAAGCACAATTTACCAATTGGGTTTTATGGCGCTTTCAAAATGTCCCCTGGAAGGCTGGGTTTTTGGTGTTCAAAGGGCAAAAAATGAGACCTCCCCTGAGACTCCAAAACTAAAAGTCAGAAAAGTGAGCCAAATTGGCTTTTGAAATATCTCATTGCACCCAACTTCTGTGCCATGTTTCAGCCAAATCAGTCGACCACAACTTTTGGCCCCTGGAACACTTTCTCAGACAATGACACTTACGTTAGGTTCGTAATGAGGAAAACATACTGTCACATTTCTACTTTTCCCCCACCCCTTCCAGTCCTTTCATCGCACCACCAGCCTTTAGTAATTGTTTTATTTGTTTATGTTTTCAAAAATAGCTACAGTTAAACTTGGTTCGGCTTCAAATTTTCTATCCGTCTAAGATCACGCCTCTTTGGAATAATTTTTGTACTGTTAACGCGTTCGCCTTTTTTTTTTTCTTTTTTTTCGGAAGGAGTTTGCGTAAAATGTAGAAAGATGCTCAGCGTGTATAAAGAAAAAGTACCTGAAACAGGGATATGACAGAAGAAGTTGCTAAGATCGCAGATGGTTTGAGTGAGTTAAACCTGGTGAGTATGTAGCCCTCAATAAAATGCTAAAGTAGAAAACAGAAATGTAAAATCATAGTATAAAAATATACAAAGATCTCTTTCACTGAAAATAGCGGCATCTAAGCACAACAAACCAGATGACCGACGAAAAAAAAAACGTTTTCGCAGCAAGTGTAAATTTTTAATCACCGTTACGCTAGCAGCTGCTTTTCAGTGTCTCGGGCTATTATTTTTCGCTCTACTAATTGAGGGTAGTCACTAGAGGCAGTTCACGTTAAAGGCTGTCTTGGAATATAACGCTGCTTTAGCTGTCTTCTCGCCTCGGCTAGCCGGGTCACCCTTTCTGGTATGTAAACGCTTCAATGTGTTTTCTAACGGAACGTTTGAACAATTGGCTCTCCCAGAGTAGCTCAGTTATCCGGGTAACTCGGTTAGCCGGGGCACCCTCTCTTTATCTAAGCTTGGCAGCGATGCCTAGAGGACACAAACAAAGGAAATTGAATGACCATGTTTATTCATTTCTTTTGCTTGTGTCCTCTAAACCTCACTATCAAGTTGAATTGTAATATATGGAAAGTGCCCTGTTAGGTTTCAATGAGAAAGACAAAAGTACCTAATCGCTTTCCCCCTCCACCCACCAACCCCACCCTAGCGTCGCACATGCAATTCAAACCTCTTCTTTCCTTTTTCGCACTTCAGGTCGATCATGAAACTGATAGCGACATTTCTTTTTCCATTCCTACCACTGAAACTGAATGTAAAGGCAAGTATAAACGAGAGAGCTTTTATGTACCAGACGAGGCTTCACAGGAAAGCGAAGTTAGTTTAACCGACGTGCAAGACGAGTTCAGGGAACTACTCAACCGCCTTCTACAGGCTCGAGACATCAGCCCAGTGCGCCACGTACTGTCAGTACCGTGAAATGAAGCACAAAGCCGTTCTAAGCGCCGATATGTAGGAAAAGCCGAGCAGTGCGTTTCAGCAGTTCTGGATGTCCTTGCTCCAAAAGATTCAAAATGCTTGTGGGATGAATTATGTGAGCGCAAAGGGTATTTAAGAACAACTGGCGGGAGAAGTCGGAAGGATCTGGAGCTTATTGAAGCGTTTGGCGAGAGTTGCTTAAACGCTCAGCACTGGAGTACTCGACGGTAAATACTCTCAATCCTGTCGGACAAGTTGTCTTTCAAAGAAGTGCAGGAATTTATCCCAACGGTCACCAATTACCGCTATAACATAGCTCGACACCATACCCTGCTACATGGGAGAGCAGAACCGATTCCAAGCCACGAATACCGGAGAATGAAAGTTGACCAGGGAAAATTAGAAGATTTCATTTCGTTCATCACAAGTCCGCATGTTCTCCAAGATGTTCCTTTTGGCGAAAGGCTTTTGAAGCTATCAACTGGTGAGGTTATTAAGACCCCAAACGTGATCAGAATGATGATACCTGAGCGTATTGTGCAACAGTACCAACAATACTGTAGTGAAAGAGGTTTTGAGCCCATGAGCAAGCGAACACTACATAGAGTTTTGGATGAGTGTTTAGCGTCTGTTAGGAAGTCTTTACAAGGACTTGACAACTTTTCCGCCCAAGGAACCGACGCATTTGATTACTTGGACAAACTGGTCGATAAACTGGTGGACTGTGGTAAAACGGAAGTCAGGACGAGAGAAATGAAGCAACAGCTGCGGTTATCGAAGCAATACCTTAAGAGTGACTACAAGGTACTTTATTTCGTTTTATGGTTCAGTATGAGGTTTGGCAGAAGAAATTCATGAAAATGGGACAGACATTATACACAGCAAGTCTTGCGAATTACCTTCCTAAAGTGAAAATATCTTGCTGGATAGTTTTGGTATATTATATTTGAAAATCAGTATCAGAAATAAACACCTAATGGAGCGTGGGTTTTATTCGAGGGACGCTTAATTCGGAGTATGGGGGGACGGGGGTGTCGCTTAGTCAAAAAAGTATTGCAGTTGAAATTGTATACGTAAAACACAGTTGTGGTTTGCTTTGTCTTCAGTGTGTTTAAGGTCCACGTGGTTGAGTCGTCGAACATTGCTGATCACTGTGGGACTTACGCCCTAAGTGATTTGACAGACCCTGACTTTCAAAGTGAGTATTCCCATGCACTTTGCAATGACGAGGATAAGGAGGACATGTTGCACACTATTAAGCAAGCAAAAAATAACATCATGACCTGGAAAGCCCATCAGTTGCGCTCCGTTCACCAGGATCAAGCCAAATGTTCTGTCTTAGAGGCTAACATCAAGAGCAAATCTGATGTGTTCCTCGTTCAGGAGTGGGCGATGAAACTCATGCCACGGAAATTGTGAGAGCCGCAGTCGGATTTTTTTGCTAAGCGTGGGCCACCATGGCATATTACAGTTGCAATCAGAAAGTAGGAGGAAAGCGAGCGCTCAAACATTTGAGCATGTCTTTCAGAACTGTTCACACGACAGCGCCGCCGTGGTATCTATCATGCAGGACTGTCTTGCCTTACTGAAGAAGGAAATGTCGGAATTAGAAAGAACTTATATTACAGGCAAGATAACGCGGGCTGTTACCACAGCGGGTATACAATTTTTTCAGCTAAACTAGCAGGTGACATCGCTGGGGTGGTTGTAGAACGGAACGACTTTCCGACCCTCAAGGCGGCAAAGGAGTCTGTGACCGTCAAGCAGCAACTATCAAGGAAGATGTAAGAAGACATGTTAACGAGGGTCATGATGTGACAACAGCTGTGGAGCTGAAAACTGCCATAGAGTCTGGTCCAGAGTCTTGTGCGAAAGCTAGTTACGTCTCTCTCAATACGTCAATTACTCCGCCAGTCAAATGGGAGGGTGTTAGCTTGCTTAACAACTTCAAGTATGAAGAGAGCGGAATACGAGCGTAGAGAGCGTTCAATGTGGGTCCAGGGAAGTTGATACCATGGTCTCAATTTGAGGGCGTTTTGCAGATCCCGGAAGTCCTAGAAGTGCTTCACCCCCTCCCCCCCCCCCCCCCCCCCCCATCGCAGACTAAGCCATCTTTCAAGAGCGTGAGACACAGATATGTAAAGAAAACAGCTACACGGGATCAAGAAGCAACCAGCGAGACCACCAGTCAAGACCAAGATGATGATGATAGTGAAAATGATCAGGCCTCACTACTTTTCCCGTGCCCCGAGGAAGGATGTATAAAGCCTACAGCCGTTTTACATCGTTACAAGCACTTCTAGACACGGGTAAACACAAACAACTGTCTGAACAGGAAACACTGTATGACAAGGCTAAACGAGTTTACGCTTCAAAGCTAATGGATGAAAGTGGCAGGATTTCCTCTGTGCAGTTACAATGTAAAGAACAGAGTCAGTGCTTAACTCCCCTTCCAGTGGGATGGGCTCTAAAAACAATTACCAAGAAGGCTCGTTTTACGCAGAAACAGAATGAATTTTTGAAACAACAATTTGAAATTGGCGAGCAAAGTGGTAGGAAAGGAAAGCAGATCTGAGTGAGGTCTCGAAATTAATGAGATCTGCTAGGGACGAGTTGGGAGCTCGCCGGTTTCAACCAGAAGTTCTAACAGGACAGCAAATCGCTGGATTCTTCTCACGAATGGCTACAAAGAAAAAGCTGGCTCCCAGTAGAGTGAACCGTGGAGAATCGGACGACGAGGTCCTAGGAGAAGATAACAGAGCAGCGGATCGAGGCGGAGGCGGCCCATTTGGAAATCTGTGTATATGTGATGAGGGAGGTTTCCCTTCAGCACCCAATTGTATCCTCGTCAGGCTACAATATCTGTGAGCTCATGCCAGCGCGCAAGAAGAAACCGACATCGCTAAGTGTGGATATGCTGCGTAGCATTTGCACTGAATTGAGCGTGGATGTCTGCGATATAACGCAAAGGCCAAAGAGTCCGTACATCAGTCGCCTGTCGCAGCTTGTGGACGAATGCAACTGTGGCTCGTAAAACCGAGAGAATTTAATAAGCTGTTTACAGTTATGAGATTATTTAGTAGTTAGCAGGTGGAGGTGAGGGCGGAAATCTGCATTTGTACGTTTCGTAGAACCTTACAAGGACCTAGCCCCGGGGTGCCCCCCTCCCCCCTCCCCGGGAACCGAGTCAATTTCTGGTACGCTGCATAAGTTACTCTACACTATTTGACCTTCACCCAACTATAACGATGCTCGATGAGCGGGATAGATTTTCGTAAGTTGCACGCGTAAGCTAGTTGGTTTTTGAAAACATCAACACCGTGCCAAAATAGGCCTATTTCCCTTTAGGTTCCGGACAGCGGTATGACGGAAGTTGGGTCGACTACATTGTTGTACTTTGTTCGTATTGAAGTCAAATTCCACCGAGAATCTAAAGAAGGAACACAAAATCGCTTTTGAATATGTCACGGAACTTCCCCAGCAATACACTCTGTTTATTCAGAGAAAAGTGCTTTGTTTATTTTTATACCGATGCGATTTAAACTTTTCGGCGGCATAAATTAAGCTACTCTTCCGTGATAACATTATCTTTCACTATTCCGATTTGTGTGTCTGTCAGGGCTGTTTTATTCTATCAGCAGGTTAACTAGTTAATCCTCTCTTATTAAAGCAACATTTTGCCCATCAACAACACAGATATTTTAAAATATCACCTGGTTTGGGGTCGATAATTTTACGAAGTCGTTCGTGCGTGACACAATGAAGTAGATTACAGTGTGATTTGAGTTTGGTGTTCCTTGTCTTTTTTCCTCTTGTACGCGATGGTCAAGATAAATGCGCTATGTTTCTAACGTTTCATCGGCGTAAAAGCATTTCGACCCGTTTTTTTGAAGCCTCTGGCCTTTTTTTTGTTGTTGTTGTTGTTGTTGTTTTCTTGTATGGGGTGAGTTGTGTTACAACAGCTTACATTGTAAATTTCAATGGCGCTGAATTGTAATTATCTGGAATTTTGACCGGCGTTCACGCAAAACTGCAAATCTAAACCTCAATGACTGGACTCTCTTTGGTTAAAATATCAGAAGATTTAAAGCACTACCGGTCAGCTTTTTGCCTCGCTGGATTTTGATTATTTTTGAGTTTTGCATTAATGAGAAAAGTGTGTTTACTTAATCGGGGCTCAGTTCGCTCGGAAAGGAAAAGAGATAAAAATAATCACTATGTCTTGACCAAGGAAGAGTCAATATATGCAATTAAAGTTGAGAAAGATTCACAGCGATGTAAACGTTTGTGTCGCAGGAAGCTGAAAAATGTATTTTCCGCCGGTCAGTGTAAAACGCAGACTGCAGACCAGGGGTAAAATGCAGACTGAGGGTAAAATGAAATATTAATAATAAAAAACGAGTCATAAGGATAAAATAATAGTGTTCGTAAAATGCCACGTCAGGACTCACGAAATGCACAAAGGCCTCACTCAGAAATTGAATTTTGTACACGTCGAGTTTTGGCATCTCTTCAAACTAAATGGTCATACTAACGATTATTTGACAACGCCGCCGACTGTCACCTTTCAGCGAATACCAATTCACAAACCTCTTGCTATATTAAGTCGTAAACAGAGATTGAATTTCTTCCACAAACTAGGCTCGATGCCTACAAGTTTAGCTTGCCCTGTTGTTGTGCTGTCGTGTTTTGCTTGCCCTGTGTTCCGAACAATTCCAAGGCCATTTGAAGCAACTAAGACCCGCGGTGATTTGAACGTTATTAACCCTTTGTCGATGAAAACAGGATGAAGGAATTGCGCTATAAGAGTTGGTCGGTCCCAGACCTGATCGCGTAAACAAAATTGTACGCGTCTTTATTTGATCCGGATTTGATCATTGTGTTTTTTATTATTAATATTTTATTTTACCCTCAGTCTGCATTTTACCCCTGGTCTGCAGTCTGCAGTCTGCATTTTACACTCAGTCTGTATTTTATCCCCGGTCTGCAGTCTGCAGTCTGCAGTCTGCATTTTACACTGACCGATTTTCCGCTGGTATGAAGTTGATACAGTTCGTTAGCAGTGTATGTTTTTCGTGTTTTGTTGGAGCACGCCGTTAGCGCTTGTCTCCAGGGATTTTGTGCTTGGTTGGTGTTTAGTATTTAAGGCTTCAATAGTTGCTAGATTCCTCTCGCTCGCGTTCTCCACTCTGGCGTTTATTTCATTTCCCCCCTACTCGCCCGGTCCAACCTGTTTCCCTGTTTTCATTTTATTTTTCCATTATTTTGGGCCGTTCAGAATATGCTTCAAGTGCCGGTCGCCGCTACCGTTGCAACCGTCCAGGACACTGGGCGAAGGACTGCAGAGTCCCGTTGCCTGTCACCTGAAACATGAGCGGCGTCTATTATTCGAGCAGTGCCCCAATTGTTAGACCCGGAGCAGGAGGTCTTACTGATGGAAGCTCAAAGTGACGGAGGTGATAACGTTTTGTTTGCACAACTCTCGGAGGTACAAGAAGCTTGTGAGTTTGAAGAATCTAGTGGGTCAGCTTTGTCGCAAGTCAAGGGTAGTCTGAGAAGACACGAAGAGTTTTGGCGCAGCATAGGTGCCCCTAGATATATATTATCAGTTATATGCGAGGGTTACCGTTTGCCTTTTCAGCAAACTCCCGCTGGGTTTACCTTCCGAAATAATAGATCAGCTTTGGATCATTCAGAGTTTGTTAATGAAGCCATTTTGGAGCTTTTACATTCAGGTAGGGTTATGGAACTAAATAGCCCTCCTGATGTTGTCAATCCTTTGAGTGTGTCCATCCAGCCCAACGGTAAAAAGAGGCTAATTCTTGATCTCCGTTACATCAACAATTATCTTATTAAGCGTAGAGTCAAGTGCGAAGATTGTAAGATTGCCTTATCCTATTTCCAAAAGGGTTCTTTTATGACAACTGTTGATCTTAAAAGCGGTTACCATCATATTGAAATTCATCCAGATCATCTGAGGTTTTTGGGGTTTGCATGGAAGTTTCCAGGGGAAGCTTCCATACGATATTTTGTGTTTACAGTTCATCCTTTTGCTCTGTCTTCTGCACCTTACATTTCTACAAAATGTCTTAAGCCGCTTGAGAAGTACTGGAGGTTCAACGGTGTTAATACTGCTTTATTTCTTGATGATGGCTGGTTGATACATTCCGACCGTGACACCTATGCAGTCCTAGCTACTAATATTTGGTCTGATTTAAGGAAATCAGGGTTTATCACCAATGATGAGAAGTCTCAATGCTGTCCGAGTCAAGTTCTCGAATGGCTGGGGATTATATGGAACACCATTAACGGAACTATTACTATATTTGAGCGACGGGAGAGTAGTATCGCTAAATCTGTCGATAAGATTCTCTTAAGTGATCGTTTGGTATCGGCATGGGAGTTGGCCTCACTCGTGGGTAGGATTATTTCCGGTGGGGCGGTTTTTGGTAATATTTCCAGACTCATGACGCGGTATTGCTCAATTTCAGTTGCCTCAGCCCTGGAATGGGACTCCAAGTTTTATCTTGATCAATATTGTGTTAGAGAACGGTATTTTTGGGAGTCTAATTTGAAGCGACTGAATCGTAGGGTAGTGGCGGATTCTCCGTATAGAATGTCTAATTATGTAATATATTCGGATGCAAGCGCCACAGGGTGTGGTGCTCACCTAGATATTAATGGCGAGCAGGTTTGTAATAAGCAATGGGATTTAGAAGAGCGTAGAAAAAGTCCTACATGGAGGGAGTTATCTACCATATTGTTCACTTTACATTCATTTTTACCCTTACTTATAGGCTCTTCTGTGAAGTGGTTTTCTGATAGTGTATGTAAAATCATACAAGTAGGAAGTATGAGAAGTAATTTACATGCTATTGCGCTGGAGATTTTTCAGTTCTGTGCCAATAATGGTATAGAGTTAGAGGTCCACTGGATCCCTCGCACTGAAATTGAGAGAGCCGATTATATTAGCCGAATCAGTGATTTAGATGATTGGCAGATTTCAGCCGATTGTTTCATGTCTTTAGAGGAAAGCTGGGGGTTCATTCAGTGGATTGTTTTGCTAGTTATTATAATAAGAAGGTTGGCAAGTTTTTTTCTAGATTTTGGAACCCAGGTTGTAGCGGGGTGGATTTTTTCGTGCAAAGTTTGGAAGGCGAAAATTGCCTTGTTGTCCCTCCTGTAAGCCTGATTGCTAAAGCTATTCATTATTTGCACGTTTCTAAGGCCATTGCCACTATAGTCGTGCCCTTTTGGCCGTCGTCATATTTCTGGCCCATTATTTCTAGAAAATTTTCTAGATTTGTAGTAGATAGTAAGTGTTTTGGTGCTACCGCTTTAGAGCAAGGGCGTAACACCAATTCGTTTTTGGGTAGTGTTAGGTTCACTAGGTTCATCTTGGCTGTTTGTATGAAACTTGAAGCTATAGGGACTTAAGTTAAGTCCCTATAGCTTTATCTACATGGGACGCTTGTCCATGTATTTTTCAGTGGAGAAGAGGCACTGGCCTGATTTGGTGCTTTTACAATGTTTTTTGTGGATAAGAAGCACTGGCCTGAGTTTGGTATTATCACAATGTTTTTTTGTGGATAGAGGTACTGGCCTGCATTGGTATTATTACAATGTTTTTGTGTAGGCGCTTGCCGTTTTGTCGTGTTCGAGCAGAAATATTTTTGCAGCATGTGAATGTTTTCAGTGGCGGTCCATATTTTCTGTTATTTCTGTTGTTTTCTCGTCACAGATGTTTCTCTCAGACCACGGTTGGAGGTGCATACCGGTTAGTGTAAAGCCAGACCTAGGAGAGCTTATTTCGACTTAACTGAAGTCTAAAGCAGATTCTACAACGAAGAGATATAAGAAAGAGATTTTGAAGTTTATTGAATATTGTAATTTTTCCTGGGTTCGGCCGGTGCCTCCTTTTCCTGTTACGTTTATAGTTCCTTATCTTTTTAAGGTTTATAAGAGTTCTAGCTCATATGCCTCTTTCTTTCGTTATGACTCACGCAGCTCTTAAGTGGTTTCACTCGTTCGGTCCAAGTAACAGCGCCAATCCGTTGGATAGTTCTATTTGTCATAATTTGTTGGAGGCTGCTAGGCGTGATAAGCCAGTTAGTGTTAAAAAGGCGCCTATATCCGCTGAGATTATTAAGAGTATTATTGATATGTTTGCTGTTCCTTCTGCTAATCTTAAGGACATACGCGTTGCTTGTATCTGCTCGTTAGGCTTTGCGCGGTTTTTTCGTTATGATGAACTTAGTAACATCGCGCCCGCGCATCTTGAATTTTTTCCTGATCATCTTAGAGTGTTTGTTCCCAAGGCTAAAAATGACATTTATCGCGAAGGTAATTATGTTTGTATTAAGAGGTTAACTAGCGTGTATTGCCCGGTTGCACTTTTAGAAAGATATATTTGGCATGTGTAATATTGAACTTTCCAGTTCAGTTGCTCTTTTCCGTCCGGTAAGATTATTTAAGTCCACCAATTCTTACAAGTTATATGGAGTTAAATTATCAATACCAGATGTGAGGAAATCTTTAAAGAGTGCTTTAAGGAAATAGGGGTGGATCATAAATTGTACGGTCTTCATAGTTTAAGGTCTGGTGGAGCCACCTCTGCCGTCAGTTATAATCCTAATCTTTCAGAAAGAGTACTCAAGCTTCACGGACGGTGAAAGTCTGATACTGCAAAAGATATGTATATTCTTGAAGATGTTTCTAAGCGTTTACAAGTAACTAGCCAGCTTGCCTGAGCATCCAACCATCAATTTATTGTATTTATTTATCTATGTTTTTAAGAGGAAAATAATTTACGTTCGTTTGAGCGTAGCGAATTAGAACGTAAGTGTGAATTTTCGGGTTCTCGCGGAGTGAATCTGAGCTTCCCGCACGATAACCGTTTTTCGTGGTTTTCCGCCGTTATATTAAATATTTCAAAAAGCTAACTTGATTTCCTTTAGTTACTTACTTAGGCCTTCAAACTGACAAAGTCTGTGCGAAATCGATTTTTTGACCGTGGCCACATTTTTTGAATTTTCGTTGATTTTTAGGGACATTCACTTTTAATTATCTATATCTTAGATCTATGATGCACTTTTTTCAAATTAGCCTTTCTCCCGTATTATTTCTAGTTGTTAGATGGCAAACGTTTTCAAATTGCTTGTCTGACTATGTACGCATTGCGTATCTATATTAAATGACCTGTATTCCCTTGCGCATGAGTATAGGCTACTTGGAGCCTCTTGTTAATTAACAATTATTCACCAATGTTCACTGACCCTGAAAGGAATAGTTGTTTTAGTATAAATTTCAGAGGTGAATATCAAGGACTACAAAATAACGGACTAAAACATAAAAACACAGACGCAGTTGTTTATGTGCATATACACGTTTGCAGCCATAGTTTTAATAATAAGCTTACATGTACATCGATTGTAAATCAATTTACTCACCGAGGTCGGCAGTAAAGCAAACGAGCGAAACATTTCGAAAAAAAATTCATCCGCTACCTTTGTTTTATCGTCGTTGACTTCTTTCACAGTTGTCATCGACGCCTAAAAATGCGTAGCTTTAGTTTAAAGAAAAATAAACTTCGGTCAATCGATCTGGCCTGCTGGCGATCGACGCAACCACTGCGTTTGCGATTCTCAAAAGCCTTGAATAAGAGTTCTTGAAAATATTTTTGGTCCAAGGGCGACAGCAGTCATTTTGAAAATTCTCCATCCTTTCAAATATCCTGGACTTGGAGTGATGTCTTTTGAATAAATGAAAACTTCATTCAGCAACTGTCCACCATGTTTACTTGCCGAGATGGCAAAGATGGCGAGATAAGTAACCAAGGTCCAGCGGGATGAATATAACGTCACATGATGAGCTTTTCGACCAATCAGAATGTCCAATTCTTATATTTACCTCTGGAAATTATACTAAGAGCACTTATTTCTTTGAGTAATTAACAGTACTTATTTCCTTTCAAACAAATGGAAACAATGGTTTCAGTTGTTGCCATTCGATCTTGAAATAGTTCTTGAGTCTGTCAGTTTGCGAGTCATTCCGTTAGTCAGTCCTACTCAGAGAGTCGGTCGGTCAGTCACTAGTCAGTATTTCAGTCAGTCCGTTGGTTAGTTAGTTCGGTTTGATAAGTCAGATTGTACAGGTCAAGGTGAATAATTTCTATCTTTTGTTATCTTTATTGACAGCTTTTGGCTTTTACGAAACTCACGTCTGCAAAAAGATCTGAATGTGACAACTTCCGACCAACCACAC
The DNA here is from genome assembly GCF_964199315.1 of Orbicella franksi. NCBI lineage: Eukaryota > Metazoa > Cnidaria > Anthozoa > Scleractinia > Merulinidae > Orbicella > Orbicella franksi. The sequence goes on along the minus strand of NC_138148.1, from coordinate 25,550,405 downwards.
CGCTGAACGGTCGAAAGGTGGAAGCCAATTTCTGATCATGGTGTCGTGGTCGTTTCTCATTTCTTTATAAGGCCATTTAGAAAATGTGGTCGACAATGCTTGAGCTTGATTGGTGTGCAAATGCATTGTGTATCTCCACAAGATTGCCTTTTCGGATTTTCTGATGAATTACTCCAAAAAGGAGACGGCTTTCGCTAATGTAGGTCTTGATTCTTCTCGCAGAATGTCATAGATAAAAGAAGGTCACTGATGGACAAGTGGAGGGGAGAAACGTTTTTGAGAAATCCTCTCAGCATGAACACCGCATCGAAAGTGAAGATGTTAAAGTCATCATACTGATGCAACTGGACTGGAACAACAATAGCACCTTTGCACGACCCGGTCACGTGATACAAAATCAGCTATGTAGGGACCTAAGTTACACAGTGGGGCTTCCAAAACAGAGCAACCCCCACCAGTGAAGCTTGACATTCTTTTGCTTTGGATGTCCCACTGTGTAATTTGCGTCCCATCATGGCTGATTTTGTACCACGTGACCGGGTCGTGCAAAGGGCCTATTGAAAGAATCAGTTACTTATTTGAAGTTCCACATATATTTTTAAACGGGATAGTTTTTAAAGATTTGATTAAAATATGTTACTACTGGCCTTAAAACTATCAAGTTTTTAACCATGCCTGGCCACAAACCAAATATTTTAAGTTTTTAAAGAATTGATCCATAGTTTCGTTTGAAGCGTTTTCAGAGTTCCCTTTGTCTCGAGAAACCGCCTTCCATGATGTTGATGTAGAGCAGCATGAAATCAGTCATAAATGATTTCCTTCTTTAAAATAATTTAATTGAGGAATAAGATTAATAAACGTGAGTACAAAATGAATCGAATAGACAGTTAATGCATACAAAGTGTAAATTGTTTAAACATCGATAAGACATGAAACGCTTTATGCATCTTTTTGTAGTCTAGCTATAAGTTATAAAATGTATATTTTAAGTTTAACTATAAAACATAAAACAGGAATGCAGTTGCTCTGGCTTTACTCAGTTTGAATGTATTACATGTAACATAATTTCCCGCGGCTCATGAAATCTCATAACCAATATAAAAAGCGTATGATTAAATATAGTACAGCACGACAATTCTTGCTTCTGACTAAATTAGTAGGAATTTCTTCGTGTTACATTCACCAATATTGTACTTAATAGCGTGTTCAAAAGAAATAAACAAATGAATGCCTTCACCAAAGCACAGTTACTACCCAGACAATGCGAGTTTCCCAGCGTTAGGCCCAGGCCAAACGTCGAACTCCTCATGAGACGAACTAAACCAAGCGAATTAAGTCCATGATAAGTTCGACGTTCGACTCAACTGAGTTCGTCCGTCTGAAGAAGACGGATGGAACGTGTTGGTCGATCTAAATTCGAATGAAGTTTGATGTTTGACCCAAAGGTCGAACTTTACTCGTCTAGATCTACTCAACTTGCAGTTTAGTTCGTCTCATGTGAAGTTTGACGTTTGCCCTGGGCCTTAAATAACCCCTAAATCAACCATCCCATATAGAAATACAAAAGCCATCGATCGCAAAGCTGCAACATAACTATGAAAAGAAGCAGGGGCCTTCTATAAGTAATAAATGCTGCCGAGACTAGTTAGATTTGAAAGTGACTTTGACTTCTCCACCTATACGTAATAAAAAGCAATAAACCAAAAAAAAAAAAACTATAAAGCAGTTACTGCATGGTTTGTATATTTTTAGCAGCTATCGTGGGTTCTGTATCCTCAGCTGAACTGAAGGGCTGAACCTTCATTATTAGTTGTCAATTAGAGCACAAGCCCTCTACTTCCTGGGCGGTATAGAGCCATTTCAATGGCGTCAATATTCACTTTTACGTCTTTAAGATCACGAAAATCTTCACCACGGAAAGCACTGTTATGAAACTCAATCTTATTCACACCAAGAGAGTCAATATCGCCGTTCATCTCTGGACCGGGTTTTGGCAATGGAACTATTTCATTCTTGTTGGAATCTTTTGTGGGTTTGTGTTCTCCTACGCTAATATCATCACTTTCATCCTTTAACAGCTCGTCACTTTCTTTGTCAGACAGTTCATCATCTGCAGATTCCTCATTTAAGCTGTTGAAGGAAGGCACATTATAATAATCCCTGGATTCGTCTAAAACGCTGAAATCCAAATACGGATTGTCCTTCTGCATCATCTCCTCCAGTCTCTCTCGTATTTGGGTGAAGTTTGGTCTGTCATCTGGGTTTTCCATCCAGCAATCCGTCATCATACTGAACCTAACAAAATGTCGATGCATGCTTATTGGTCAATGTGTAAAAACTTTACATATATGCAGACTGAAATAGCTGACATGCAGACATGCAGACTGAAATAGCTGTGAATCTGTTTTTCTTGTCTTTTTTTTTTATGGATGAATGAACAGATGACAAAAACGAACAAATTTCTTTAGGCATGAGATTCCTCCCCTGGTCTAGTTTATCAGAAACGTTGTTTCTTTGAACAATTTATTCTGTGTATGCTTTCTTTTATTAGACACCCCTAAAGTTATTATTGTTCGATAGCTATGACAGCTTTCATGCTAATGTAATTATTTCCTTCACTATTTCATACTAATAGTACCTTTTTCACAATTTATTAGTCATGGAGACCAGTACCTCCATGTATCTTTGGAGGCCTTCTTGAATAATTTCCCCAAAAAAGGTTTCCATTCCTTTTTTTCACAGCAAAGTTAGCGTGGGATCAGTAGGTTGCTTAGTGACTTTCCCGACGATATATTTCGTTCATTAGGACAAACAATAACTGCATTCTATCATTATCAAAATAGGATCTTACTTACATTTCATCATTACAAATATCTGGTTTTTCCATTCGATAACCCCCCTTTAGGAGGCGAAGTAACTCTCTGTTGTTTATTGTAGGGTACGGAGTTCCGCCTGAATAAAATAGAGCTCCAAATTACACATCTATTTCAAAAATTAACAACACATTTCAAAAACGCTATTACATTGAGTCAATTTCTGGTTTCATGGAAGCTGAATTGCAAGACGCGTTACTGGTCAAAAAAATGCTACAATAATGATATTGAACTTCGCATGTTTCATAAGTTAGGTAATGGAAACCTTACCTAGTGTGACCAGCTCCCACAAAACAACGCCAAAAGCCCACCTGAATGAATAAAGTAACAAAAAGTGCAATGTTAGTCGTCGTTTAAAAAGAAAACGTACGAGACAGCTGTTAAAACAAGAGGGACACGTAACGAATCTGTTTCCTGAAACTAGACCTATAATCTGTTCTTCAGCCGATTTCTTGCTGGCTGGTTACCTCAGCGGGAGTGTTGCCATTTCTCGTTGACTTTGCTTGCTGCGCACAGCAGGTGAAGATGTGGCCTTGGCCGCAACCATTTGGACATATGCCCTCTCCCTTCCGCTATCAAAGATGAGATATGGCCCTGGAACTACTCCCCCAAAAGACTTAAATATGTCTGCCGGCTAGTAAATGTCTACAGAGAAATTTCTTTAGAAGTAGACGTTCAGGAATTAAATTTTAGCTGGGGAAGATGGAATAAAATATTGTAAGCAATTCGAAAAATTGTTTTTCATATGCTTATTTGTTGGCTAAATTGTAGCCAGAATGACTTCTGACAAATTTGCACCTTGTGTGCCCCCTGAAAACAACATTTTCCTACTTACACGTCGCTTTGAGCTGTGAAAGTTTGATCAAAGATGGCCTCGATTGACATCCATTTTAATGGAAGTTTTCTGTTTCTCTTTGCATGGTAAACTTTCTCTTCATACACGTGGCGAGTCAGGCCAAAATCCGCCACTTTTGCGATCTTGTGTTCACCAACGAGAACGTTTCGGGCTGCTAAATCACGGTGCACGAAGCCTTTCCTCGCTAGGTACTCCTGTGAACGCATTTTAATAATCAGAACAATTTGTAAAGTAAGGGAGAGAAAAATCGACAACATGAGGACGAACAACGTCAACAGGAGAGTTGTCTAAAGGTAAAACATAAGAAAATAATTAAACAGCCAGAGCTAATTGTAAACTCTTTGAATGTTTGTTTTAAGTTAAAATCTGGGAATTCGATTTTGTTTTTGGAACACTCCGTTCTCTACACGGGATTGTGATGTCTAAAGATGGTAACACAACAAAGCAATAGCCTCACCATTCCTTCGCTAATCTGCCAAGCAAACGCCATAAGATCTCCTGGAGTAAGGGTCTCCTCGCCTTCATCTTCCTCGTCATCAGCTTCATCTTCTTTGGACATTCCTTTATTGTGCATTCCAGCTTCTTCCTCCGTTTTTGAAGACTGGGTAAATGATAGAATCTGAATATTTCCATTGTCACCTGCTTGTGCCTCAGGGCTGTTGACATAAATGCGGTCGCTTTTCGTGGCCTGATAACAGAAAAAAAAACACGTTAGTTTCATGCTTAACCAACCTTAGGGTGACTTTCACACATTTCTTTTAATAACGGAGCTCCCACTGGCGGAGCACCATAAGCCAAGGGACAGAACCACATGCATGCATAGAAATAAAAAACATGCATCTCTTTTTTCATGGTTAACATAGCTAGCGGCAAGGATCGCGGGCGCTTTCGCCCTACGACGACGACAACGCCTACGTCGTGCAACATGGCGACCATACTCGATCTTTGATTTTGGGCACCCAAGTTATGGTCAACTGACAGTTGTCAAAGTAAGGTATCTGCTGACCAATATCAGGTGACCATTTCTTTGGCTCACCCTTAGAGCTCACCCAAATTGCGTGATTTTTTGCTGACCGTTTCTCAGGCACTGGTTCCCGATTCATAACGAGCCAGACGTTCTTAGGAACCAAACAACAGACCTAGGATCCCGTGGAGATGTAGAACTTTTAGTCCTGCATCTCCACGGGATATCCAGTGGCTTACAACATTCCAGTGTAATCATATCCCTGTCGGTGATCGTTTATGTTCCACAAAACGCGTCAAGTTTTGCACGAATGTGTCATAATCCTAAAGTGTGAAATTATATTTACTGTAAGACAATTCCATCGTGTCAGAAAGATACAAAACATTTTAATAGTCGGCGATTCGGGAAATCGCGCGACTGACGTGAAGAATTTGGATTAAAAGAAAAAATAACGTTGAACCAATGTGTTTTCTAGGTTGGGGCACAAACGCCAGTTTAAAACTTAGACTTTTTGATACATTTCTTACTCTTGTAAAGCTACGGAGCACGTATAGATGAAACGTTTTCGCTAATCTCAGTTATCACTGTTATTCAGTAAGCGAAGTGACTATGCCCAGCAGCCCAGAAATGTCCGAGAGTCAGAAATGTTCTCAGATTTTCCGCGGAAAGCCTGATTGAAACCTGTTTAGGGTATGCTCTGTATACATGTTTGTTGCTTAGTGATTCCAAAAATAATCTGAATTTTCTAGTATTCGAATTCGAAGATCGTGTGCACCGACACTTTGAAAATCAGTTAATGATATGGGCAGTCAGGAAATCATCTCAAAAATTATGTCAAAGCTCTCAAGAGCGATAGAAATCTCGAGTACATGATGTAATTCTTTTCAAGAAATGCCGAGCGATTCTGGAAAGAGCACGACGGAAAAATCACTATCACGATTTTGTTACATATCCCGAAGCACTCAGCAACTGTATTGCATGGACTTCAGCGTGGATGAACCAGAAAGGATATGTAACATATTCCTATAATGTCACACACAACGGAAAAATAACTATGGCGATTTTGTTACATATCCCGAAGCACTCAGCAACTGTATTGCATGGACTTCAGCCTGGATGAACCAGAAAGGATATGTAACATGTTCCTATAATGTCACGCACAACGGAAAAAATAACTATGACGATTTTGTTACATATCCCAAAGCACTCAGCAACGGTATTGCATGGACTTCAGCTTGGATGAACCAGAAAGGATATGTAACATTTTCCTATAATGTCACGCACGACGGAAAAATAACTATGGCGATTTTGTTACATATCCCGAAGCGCTCAGCAACTGTATTGCATGGACTTCAGCCTGGATGAACCAGAAAGGATATGTAACATGTTCCTATAATGCCACGCACAACGGAAAAATAACTATGGCGATTTTGTTACATATCCCGAAGCGCTCAGCAACTGTATTGCATGGACTTCAGCCTGGATGAACCAGAAAGGATATGTAACATGTTCCTATAATGTCACGCACAACGGAAAAAATAACTATGACGATTTTGTTACATATCCCGAAGCACTCAGCAACGGTATTGCATGGACTTCAGCCTGGATGAACCAGAAAGGATATGTAACATGTTCCTATAATGCCACGCACAACGGAAAAATAACTATGGCGATTTTGTTACATATCCCGAAGTACTCAGCAACTGTATTGCATGGACTTCAGCCTGGATGAACCAGAAAGGATATGTAACATGTTCCTATAATGTCACGCACAACGGAAAAATAACTATGGCGATTTTGTTACATATCCCGAAGCACTCAGCAACGGTATTGCATGGACTTCAGCCTGGATGAACCAGAAAGGATATGTAACATGTTCCTATAATGCCACGCACAACGGAAAAATAACTATGGCGATTTTGTTACATATCCCGAAGTACTCAGCAACTGTATTGCATGGACTTCAGCCTGGATGAACCAGAAAGGATATGTAACATGTTCCTATAATGTCACGCACAACGGAAAAATAACTATGGCGATTTTGTTACATATCCCGAAGCACTCAGCAACGGTATTGCATGGACTTCAGCCTGGATGAACCAGAAAGGATATGTAACATGTTCCTATAATGCCACGCACAACGGAAAAATAACTATGGCGATTTTGTTACATATCCCGAAGCACTCAGCAACTGTATTGCATGGACTTCAGCCTGGATGAACCAGAAAGGATATGTAACATGTTCCTATAATGTCATGCACGACGGAAAAATAACTATGGCGATTTTGTTACATATCCCGAAGCACTCAGCAACTGTATTGCATGGACTTCAGCCTGGGTGAACCAGAAAAGGATATGTAACATTTTCCCATAATGTCACGCACGACGGAAAAATAACTATGACGATTTTGTTACATATCCCGAAGCACTCAGCAACTGTATTGCATGGACTTCAGCCTGGGTGAACCAGAAAAGGATAAGTAACAGATTCCTATAATGTCACGTACGACGGAAAAATCAATATCACGATTTTGTTACATATCCCGAAGCACTCAGCAACTGTATTGCATGGACTTCAGCCTGGATGAACCAGAAAGGATATGTAACATGTTCCTATAATGTCACGCACAACGGAAAAATAACTATGGCGATTTTGTTACATATCCCGAAGCACTCAGCAACTGTATTGCATGGACTTCAGCCTGGATGAACCAGAAAGGATATGTAACATGTTCCTATAATGCCACGCACAACGGAAAAATAACTATGGCGATTTTGTTACATATCCCGAAGCACTCAGCAACTGTATTGCATGGACTTCAGCCTGGGTGAACCAGAAAAGGATAAGTAACAGATTCCTATAATGTCACGTACGACGGAAAAATCAATATCACGATTTTGTTACATATCCCGAAGCACTCAGCAACTGTATTGCATGGACTTCAGCCTGGATGAACCAGAAAGGATATGTAACATGTTCCTATAATGTCACGCACAACGGAAAAATAACTATGGCGATTTTGTTACATATCCCGAAGCACTCAGCAACTGTATTGCATGGACTTCAGCCTGGATGAACCAGAAAGGATATGTAACATGTTCCTATAATGCCACGCACAACGGAAAAATAACTATGGCGATTTTGTTGCATATCCCGAAGCACTCAGCAACTGTATCGCATGGACTTCAGCCTGGATGAACCAGAAAGGATATGTAACATGTTCCTATAATGTCATGCACGACGGAAAAATAACTATGACGATTTTGTTACATATCCCGAAGCGCTCAGCAACGGTATTGCATGGACTTCAGCCTGGATGAACCAGAAAAGGATATGTAACATTTTCCCATAATGTCACGCACGACGGAAAAATAACTATGACGATTTTGTTACATATCCCGAAGCACTCAGCAACTGTATTGCATGGACTTCAGCCTGGATGAACCAGAAAAGGATAAGTAACAGATTCCTATGATGTCACGTACGACGGAAAAATCAATATCACGATTTTGTTACATATCCCGAAGCACTCAGCAACTGTATTGCATGGACTTCAGCCTGGGTGAACCAGAAAAGGATATGTAACATGTTCCTATAATGTCACGCACGACGGAAAAATAACTATGACGATTTTGTTACATATCCCGAAGCACTCAGCAACGGTATTGCATGGACTTCAGCCTGGATGAACCAGAAAGGATATGTAACATGTTCCTATAATGCCACGCACAACGGAAAAATAACTATGGCGATTTTGTTACATATCCCGAAGTACTCAGCAACTGTATTGCATGGACTTCAGCCTGGATGAACCAGAAAGGATATGTAACATGTTCCTATAATGTCACGCACAACGGAAAAATAACTATGGCGATTTTGTTACATATCCCGAAGCACTCAGCAACGGTATTGCATGGACTTCAGCCTGGATGAACCAGAAAGGATATGTAACATGTTCCTATAATGCCACGCACAACGGAAAAATAACTATGGCGATTTTGTTGCATATCCCGAAGCACTCAGCAACTGTATTGCATGGACTTCAGCCTGGATGAACCAGAAAGGATATGTAACATGTTCCTATAATGTCATGCACGACGGAAAAATAACTATGGCGATTTTGTTACATATCCCGAAGCACTCAGCAACTGTATTGCATGGACTTCAGCCTGGGTGAACCAGAAAAGGATATGTAACATTTTCCCATAATGTCACGCACGACGGAAAAATAACTATGACGATTTTGTTACATATCCCGAAGCACTCAGCAACTGTATTGCATGGACTTCAGCCTGGGTGAACCAGAAAAGGATAAGTAACAGATTCCTATAATGTCACGTACGACGGAAAAATCAATATCACGATTTTGTTACATATCCCGAAGCACTCAGCAACTGTATTGCATGGACTTCAGCCTGGATGAACCAGAAAGGATATGTAACATGTTCCTATAATGTCACGCACAACGGAAAAATAACTATGGCGATTTTGTTACATATCCCGAAGCACTCAGCAACTGTATTGCATGGACTTCAGCCTGGATGAACCAGAAAGGATATGTAACATGTTCCTATAATGCCACGCACAACGGAAAAATAACTATGGCGATTTTGTTACATATCCCGAAGCACTCAGCAACTGTATTGCATGGACTTCAGCCTGGATGAACCAGAAAGGATATGTAACATGTTCCTATAATGCCACGCACAACGGAAAAATAACTATGGCGATTTTGTTGCATATCCCGAAGCACTCAGCAACTGTATCGCATGGACTTCAGCCTGGATGAACCAGAAAGGATATGTAACATGTTCCTATAATGTCATGCACGACGGAAAAATAACTATGGCGATTTTGTTACATATCCCGAAGCGCTCAGCAACGGTATGGCATGGACTTCAGCCTGGATGAACCAGAAAAGGATATGTAACATTTTCCCATAATGTCACGCACGACGGAAAAATAACTATGACGATTTTGTTACATATCCCGAAGCACTCAGCAACTGTATTGCATGGACTTCAGCCTGGATGAACCAGAAAAGGATATGTAACAGATTCCTATGATGTCACGTACGACGGAAAAATCAATATCACGATTTTGTTACATATCCCGAAGCACTCAGCAACTGTATTGCATGGACTTCAGCCTGGGTGAACCAGAAAAGGATATGTAACATGTTCCTATAATGTCACGCACAACGGAAAAATAACTATGACGATTTTGTTACATATCCCGAAGCACTCAGCAACTGTATTGCATGGACTTCAGCCTGGGTGAACCAGAAAAGGATATGTAACATGTTCCTATAATGTCACGCACGACGGAAAAATAACTATCACGATTTGTTACATATCCCGAAGCGCTCAGCAACTGTATTGCATGGACTTCAGCCTGGGTGAACCAGAAAGGATATGTAACATGTTCCTATAATGTCATGCACGACGGAAAAATAACTATGACGATTTTGTTACATATCCCGAAGTACTCAGCAACTGTATTGCATGGACTTCAGCCTGGATGAACCAGAAAGGATATGTAACATGTTCGTATGATATGAACGAGCGAGGGAAAAATGACGATTTTGTTGTTGTTTTTGTCTCCTATAGTGTCACGCATTACTGAAAAATTATGTGGTTTTGTAAAATATCCTGTAGCACTCGGTAACGTAGAAATACTGCGAGGACGTTTGCGTGGGAAAACCAGAGCGGATTTATAATATGTGGCCACATGGTGATTTTACTATATATCTGGATTCGTCTTTCAGAAAACTGGTGTACCATGGACTTCAGTCTAGGGTCTAACCCACGAATGAAAATAGTGATTTAACATTTTAGTAGCTATCTAGTCCCCATACAATCTAAAAGCATGACAATGGGTGTAAGTTATGATATAAATAGAATATTAATCGGAAGACTTAACTTGGTACGTTTGACTTGTTGAGTTTTGAAGCTGTTGTCTTGATTCGATGCTCTGGGAGGTTGGTCACGAGCAGCGCAAGCTGAAAACGCTTTTTGGTTCTCTCCGTCGTTTTTGGGTGAATGAATTCACGTATAAATCAATCGTGGCTGGCGATTTCGTTTGGTTTTCAACAACTGTTTTATGGTTTAAGCGAAAACCAATCCAAATGTATAGTCAGGGCAGCTCCTTTGTTTCCCTTCCCGTGAAATGAAAACCCACGCGCCTTCTTTAACTCCTCAAGGCAAATTCGATTGGAACTGGCTCAATTTCGCACAAATGCGTCAGAGAGACACCATATCTTCTAACTCAGAGGCACATCTCGTTTTGTGTCCGTCTTCAACGACCGATGACGGGTTCATTCGAAGTCGAAGTCTTTTTTTATATATATGACCGCGCAATATTCCCGCGTTATGAAAATTTATTATAAAATATCAATTATGTGGCCAGATCATATCTGAAAATAACCAGGTTAATTTTGTACACAATTACTCTCACTGAAAGCAATTATCGCTAGCCACAATAGAACCGCAAAAGTCTTACGATGACAGCAACCTAACAGATAAATGACATCACCCCATAGCAACCGGACCTGGCGAATTTTTGAGCTTCCGGTTAGCTCTGGCTCGTGATGAGCGAATTAACCCCTGAAACCACACGCCGAATAATTACATGCTCAAAATCGATCAGTTGCTGAGTTTCTTGCCCAGGAAAAACGAATGTTTGTTTCCTTTATGGTTAAGTTACTGTAATGAGGAGTTCCGCGTTTAGGCTTGGCTAAATCTATATATTAGCCTGCGATTTGATGTCGCCTCGTCACTCATCGCATCTTGTCACAGCTTACTTCTCTTCAAGTACTAAAATTTAGAGCCAGCCGGTTCCATTTGTTCAGATTGTGATAATGGACGCGAGACAAGAAACCTAAATTGGGAAACCAGAAATTTTCCAAATCATGCAGAAACAAATATTAATCGACATCGCAAATCATCATGCTTAAAAGTGGAGTTTGGTTAGCCGAAGAAAACAAACAGAAGCGTGTGAAAATACGTTTTGAATCCTATAAAATTATCTCAAAGATAAGTTCTAAAATCGTATTTTGTCAGTAGGAATATTTTTGAACATGTAATATGCTTATACCTGTATTGATATTCCTCCAGCCTTTCCATCAATAACATATGTTTCACAGTAGGTCGAACGGTAAGGCCCACGTGACTCATCACCAAGGTATTCTTTTACCTTATGATTGAAAGAAAAAGAAATCGTATAAATGCCAGAACCAGTGTTGTTCCTGTCCTTAGTTGCCAAATAAAGGTACTTCAGATCAGAACTTCAGATAACTTTCCTTAAAGTGCATGTCAAGATGCGCAGTTACTCAGGAGCCTGGCATGATTCCAACTTTCCAAAATAGTCATAACAAGTGTGTGATGTACTATGAGGTTTCTTTAAACCAGGAATGTGAAGATGCAGCAGTAAGCAGGATGTTCTTCTCTGTAAGATTTCCGTTCATTAAAACCTTAACATTGTATCAAGATCCTCTTTTAACTTTTAGAATTCTCCTTTTTACTAACCCATAAATTGGGACCCTCAAGGAGCCTTCCACAAACGTTAAACGGGGTTGGTCAAACAACTTAAGATATTTGATATACGTGTGTTACTTTTACCTTTCCTCGCCTTTTTCGGAGATAATGTAAAAGATCACCATACGGAATATATTCAACCAGTAAGAACATTGGTTCTTCCACAGTACAACATCCCAGCATGTTAACAATATTCTTGTGTGATCCCACAGCTTTCATGAGTTGAATTTCCTCAAGAAATTCTCTTCTTTGGTCACCGTCTGCCATATCTAAAAACGAAATATAGCACACGTAAATACACATAAATAGTATATAGACATCAAATTGATACTCTCAGATTTATCTGTCTAGTATCTATGGTCACCCAACCCGAGATAGAATTGACACTTGTTGTTAAATGGGTTTGGGAAAAAAAATGAAAGTCACCCAGTTTCGTCAAGGCAAGAAGCTAGAACAGGAGTTAAGATCATTTAGTATTTAGAACTAATCAGAAAAAGCGGTTCTACTTGAGGAGAGTCTCGTCAATTAGTAAACTAGATCCAGTTAGTCCAGTCCATGTGTTGTCAATATTGTCAAGGCTTTCAAAGGTTAAGACTGATCGGAATGAATTACGGCTGTCATGTTTAAGCTTGCATAAATTAGAATACATTATGTTGCACGTGACGAGTCGTGTTGTTGAATAAACGAATTCAAGATGTCGCTGTGTGCGTCCGAGTCTTAGTGACAAACATTACATGGTACCAGGAGTAAAATGGATTCGTTCAAGCCTCCGGAAGCTTTGTCGCTTCAAGGAAATCCAAGTGAAAATTGGAGAAGATGGGTCCAACGATTCGACCTTTATCTGACGGCGTCTGGCAAAATAAAAGAAGACGAGAAAGTTCAGTGCGCGATCCTGCTTCACGTGATCGGTGAAGAAGCGCTGGAAATTTATAATACCTTTAAGTTTGCTACTGGTGAGGATCCAAACAAGATTGCTCATCTTAAGAAGAAGTTTGAGGAGTATGTCAACCCGAGAAAGAACACTGTGTTTGAAAGATATCGATTTTGGGAATGCAAACAGCAAGAAGGCGAGACAATTGATCAGTTTATCACCGAGCTGAAAACACGTGCAAAGTCCTGTGAATTTGGCGATCAGCATGACCTCATGATCCGCGACCGAATTGTGTTTGGTGTGAGAGATACCCGACTGAAAGAACGACTGCTCCGTGAATCGTCAGACCTTACCCTAGAAAAAGCAGCAAGTGTTTGCAGAGCCGGCGAAGCAAGCTCGAGTCAAATAAAGGAATTGGAAGATTCTGACAAGAGCGTTCCAGTTCATTGGGTCGGAAACAAGTTCAATTTAATGCGTCCAAAACCGCCGCGTCCTAAATTACCGTTCAACTGTTCGAAGTGTGGTACTAAGCATCTACCAAAGTCATGTCCTGCGTTTGGAAAGCTTTGTCTCGTTTGTAAAGGAAAAGATCATTTCGCCAGAGTTTGTCCGCAAATGAAATCTCCCGTACACGTAGTCACTCCGAGCGATCAAGGCGCCATTGGTGGAGTCGAATTAGAAGTTCAATCAGATAATGGAGATCAAGAATTATTTATCGGAACAGTGACTAGTGCACCGCCTGTCGAAGACTCGGCTTGGTTTACGAATTTACGTGTCGGCGGAACACCGATTAAATTCAAACTGGACACAGGAGCCGAAGCGAATGTGTTGCCACTCAGTGTGTACTTGAAACTCAGAAATAAGTCACCGCTTTCGGAAACCAGCGTCATTCTCTCATCTTATGGAGACTTCAAGGTTAAACCTGAAGGCACACTAAACTTACACTGTGAAGCTCGTGGAATGAAAGAAAACCTGCCATTTTTTGTCGCCGCTGTTGAGTCACCACCGATTTTGGGACTTTCAGCTTGCCAAAAATTAAATTTGGTCAGAAGAGTAGAGAGTGTTGCCCAGGCGCCACTCACAAAGGAAGAAATTTTGGATGAGTTTCCTGACGTCTTTACTGGACTGGGCTGTATGGAAGGCAGTTATCACATTGAATTGGATGATACAGTTGAGCCTGTCATTCACCCACCACGGCGAGTGCCATATAGTCTGCTTGAGAAGCTGAAAGAAAAACTCCAGGAGCTAGAAGAGAAAGATGTTATTCAGAAAGTGGACAGACCCACCCCGTGGGTTAACAGTCTCGTCATTGTGGAGAAACGTGATGGGTCCCTACGCCTGTGTTTAGACCCCAGAGATCTTAACAAGGCAATTCGCCGAGAGCACCACAGGATTCCAACTGCAGAAGATATAGCAAGTCGTCTAAGTGGCAAGAAAGTTTTCTCCATAGTGGATGAAAAGGATGGTTTCTGGCAAGTGTGTCTAGATGATGAAAGTTCTCACCTCTGCACATTCAACACTCCGTATGGCCGTTATCGCTTTAAAAGAATGCCATTCGGTATAAGTTCAGCACCAGAGGTTTTTCAGAAAAAGAATGAATCCATATTTGGAGACATTGATGGTGTGGAAGTCATATTTGACGACATAATTATCGCTGCTAAAGATGAGTTTGAGCATGATACACTCATGAGAAAGCTTTTGCTAAGGGCACGAGAAGCGAAAGTTAAGTTCAACCCAGCAAAGCTCCAGTACAAAGTCAGTGAAGTCAAGTACATGGGGAACATTGTGTCTGAATCAGGATTGAAGCCAGATGTTGAGAAAGTGCGAGCCATAGTTCAAATGGCATTACCCCAGAACAGAGAAGAGCTGCGGAGATTCTTGGGAATGGTGAACTATTTTTCTCAGTTTATTCCTAATCAGTCAGAAGCTACTGCCCCCTTGCGAAGCCTGTTGAAGAAAGATGTAGTTTGGATCTGGTCACATGAGCACACACAGGCAGTGGAGCATCTAAAGGAGATCCTGTCAAGTCAGCCTGTTTTAAAGTTCTTTGATCCTTCTAAGCCAGTCAATTTGCAAGTGGATGCCTCTAAGTCAGGTCTAGGAGCATGCATTCTCCAGGATGGCCACCCAATTGCCTACGCATCAAGATCTCTCACCCAAGCAGAAGTAAACTACGCCCAAATAGAGAAAGAACTTCTTGCAGTGGTATTTGGCTGCGAGAGATTCAATCATTATGTTTATGGTAGACCAGTAGATGTTATGTCAGACCATAAACCGCTGGTATCAATCACAAAGAAGCCACTGGTTAATTCTTCTCCAAGGCTTCAACGCCTGCTTCTGAGACTTCAGAAGTATGAAGTCAACATCTCTTATGTTCCAGGCAAATACATGTATGTAGCAGATACACTCTCAAGAGCCTTTCTGAATGAGCAGCCTACAGATGATGATTTGAACGATGACATGGAGGTGATGGTCCATAGCCTCATTACAAATCTTCCCATGACCCAGGAGAAATTGGCACAAATGAAGTCTGCAACAGCACAAGATGAAGACCTTCAGAAATTATGTACAGTTGTTAAGAATGGTTGGCCTTCCCACAGAAGCCAATTGCCTGCATCAATTGCCCATTACTGGAGTCTTCGTAGTGAAATTCATGAAGTAGAAGGCCTGTTGTTCCTTGGCCAGAGGCTCATAATCCCACAAGATATGAGACAAGCTGTCCTGAATTGTATCCATGAGAGTCACCTTGGTATTGAAAAGTGTAAGTCAAGGGCCAGAGCTGTAGTCTATAGGCCAGGCATGTCTACTGCAATTGAGAGACTGGTGGCTAAATGCCCAGTGTGTCTCAAGTATCAAAGAGAGAACCAGAAAGAGCCTCTCCTGCCTCATGAAGTTCCCCAGAGACCATGGCAGAAGCTTGGTGCAGACATATTTGAACTGAACACTAACTCTTATTTAGTTGTGGTTGACTACTACTCTAAATATCCGGAACTTTGTCTTATGAAAGACAAGACAGCTAGCTCTGTTATAACTAGCATGAAATCAATTTATGCCAGACATGGTATTCCAGATGAAGTTGTTGCCGACAACATGCCCTTCTCAAGCAAGGCTTTCCGTAATTTTGCAAGTGAGTGGGGATTTGAAATCTCCACATCAAGTCCCAGATACCCACAGTCCAATGGGATGAGTGAAAGAGCAATCCAGACCATCAAGAATTTACTTAGAAAGGCTTGTGCAGACGGAAATGACCCCTACATTGCTCTACTGGAGTACAGGAACACACCCATCTCTGGACTTAAGGAGTCACCTGCTCAGCTGTTAATGAGTCGCATGTTGAAGTCCAAACTACCTACTGTGGAGTCTCTCTTGAAACCTCAAGTGGTTGATAGCCCCCAACAGAAGCTGCAACAGCGGAGTGATAAGCAGAAGATGTACTATGACCGGAATGCTAAGCAGCTGCCGAGTATTAAGGAGGGTGAAACAGCTAGAATAAGAAAAGGAAAGACTTGGGAGCCTGCCATCGTTACTGCACAACATAGTGCTCCAAGATCCTACATAGTTGCAACACCTGATGGTACCACCTACCGACGAAACCGTCATCACCTGCTCCCAACAGTCGAGTCGCCTCCACTGATCGCAGGACCAGCTATTGATGGGCCAGGCGTGCCTGTAGTAGCCGAACCGCCAGTTGCCGTCCCACCACCTGATGCTGCCATGCCCTCCCTAAACTCATCCAGCCGTTGCAGTCCTCAACAGACACAGCGTACTTCCAGCGGCCGAACTGTCAGATTACCAGCAAGATTCAGAGAGGACTATGTTATGAACTGAACTGTCCACACTCAGTAACCAGACATTGAATCAGACTGTTTTGTTTTGTTTTTTTATTTGCTTACTACTAGGCTGTGTTATTGTTGGTTATGGGGAAGTTCCAGTTAATAGTGACAACAGTGTGGAACAGACATTTTTAGCAATTTTCTGTGAATTGTTGTCACATAACTTGTTGACCTACTTTGTTATTCCTTTGTTTTTTTTTGTTTTCGGTTTTGTTTATTTTTTTTTTTTTTTATTGGAAAGGAAGATGTCATGTTTAAGCTTGCATAAATTAGAATACATTATGTTGCACGTGACGAGTGGTGTTGTTGAATAAACGAATTCAAGATGTCGCTGTGTGCGCCCGAGTCTTAGTGACAAACATTACAACGGCTATTCTATTCCAGTCCATGTGTTGTCAATATTGTCAAGGCCTTCAAAGGTTAAGACTGATCGGAATGAATTACGGCTATTCTACCGACGAAAACTATTGTGACTGGCAAAAAATAACTCTTTTACTTTAAACACTCTCGCTGAATTTGTCCAGAGCAGTAAAATCATCTTACACTGTAGCTGTATAAGAACGATTTTTTTTTCTGTCGAAGGCACGAATTTGTTTGTCAATGGAAAGATCATAGCTCTTAATTTCAACAGATCTCTACTGAAGCAATTTCGTTCTTTCCACAGCAAAGGCCAATTGTAGATCGTGCATTATCCTGCCGAACCATACTAGATAAGATTACTTTTTAACCCTATGGCTGCTTATGCAAATATCAAATTTCGTGGTAAAATGCCAATGGAAACTATAGGGGTGGGGTGACCAGCCTGGTCTTACAACACAGATGAAACAATGACAATCTTTTCAAAATCGCTTTGCGAAGAAGATCGTTAAGTCGAAAATGTCTTCAGCAGAGGCTCTGACGTCGTTGCATTGCGGTGGGTGTCTTTACATGCGAGGCGGTTCGGTCATCGGTGTTATGTTGTGCAAGATGCAATGAAAGGGAGCATCCCCGAACATTTCGGTGTATTCAGATCCACCATGAACCAACAACACGGTTATAATACCCGAAATGGCTACATGCCCAAAGTCAGTAGGCCAGGAACGGAATGGGGAAAAAGCAAAACATTATAAAGCTATAACGACTGGGCCACACTACCAAGTGCTTTAAAGAAACTGATGCCGAAAACTATTTTTAAATACAAACTGAAACAGTTTTTATTGAACCATTTTAACCTTAGTTAGTAGTATTTTAATTCTTGTTTTAGTTTTTAATCTTAGTTAGCTTACCGCATAGGTTTTTGTCCTTTTTATTGTATTTTAGATTTTAATGTATTTTAAAGGTTTAACATTTATTTTCTCAGAGGACCCTCCTGAAAACCACCTTATGGTGATTGGAGGCCTCCTCTTAAAATATTATGTATTATTTTATTATTATTATTATTATTATTATTATTATTATTATTAACATTTTGTCCCTCAAAAAATTACTTGAAATGAATTTATGTTGATCATCTCGAGCCGGATTATGAGGTTCATGAAATAATTCACAATACAACCCACCGTGTAGCATTTTCACCGCCACTGTGAATCCGCCAGTCTGCTTGATTGTGTTTTTGCGAATCGACTTCATTGGAGGCATCATGGACATTTTCCGTGAGGGCGTAGAAAGTTCTTTGAGGATTCCCTTGTATACCTTACCAAAGGCCCCTTCTCCGAGCTCTTCCTCCAGGGTCACTAGGTCACCATCTACTTCCCAATGATCAATCATTAGCGCGTTTTTGCTGTACAAAACAATGCATACATTTGCATTTAAGTCCTGAACGTACTAATGATTCAGGCAAAAACCGCTCATAATGCTTTGTTTCATTTCTTAGTTCAAATGGGCTGTGTTGAGCATACGGATAACTTTTGCCACTTTAAATCGTCGGAGGTGGAGGTTCTGCCACTTTGTAAAAAACAAATAGCTCAGGAGAACTTTTGTCTCCTTATAACTCGTCCCTTTATATAGTGTAAGCAGCAAAGATAAACGGAGAAATATAAGGTCGGGGATTTTAAGGTCAATTATAGACGTAATTCAAGTATTACTTTGACAAATTCAATTTAATTTGAGGTTAATCTTGGAGTCCTCAAGTGTATCAATGGTATCATTATAAGCACTCTACCCTGAGACACGCCCTGCCTTCTTCTGTCTTTGCTTCTCTCTGTAGCACCATAAACTCACACATATGACAATCAGAACAGCTAACAAGACTCCTACAACAAGCACAGCTAACTCTGCGGTGGACAGTGGATCAGCGAGAGGCTGGTTATCTAAGAAAAATGGCATGAACTGATCATAAATAAAATTAATCTGGTCGTGCGTTGACTTAAAAAAGTACATCACGTTTGTAATAATAGGAGCGTTTACCTTAATGCGTGCAATGAATCTAAAACAGAAGTTCCCTATTGTTTGCATAGTAATCACTGTTCGAATTTTGATGTAGCGAATTTTGTACTTCTACCTAAGCATCACACATCTGTTATTTTAGAATAGAACTCGTACTGCATTTAATGTCTCCCGATTCAGTCGCATATTTCCGTTGTTTCTAATAACAGTATAAAATGCCACGTTTTCATTTTTACACTACGTCTTCTTCACGAGGCTTTTAAAGTAAAAAATGTCTGTCAAACATATTTTCCACAGAAACATATTGTTCCGTGAACATAATCCTTCACTTCAAACAGTCCTTGTACTGTATGCCTTCAAGCAAAGTCACTATTTGGTTGCTATAGCTTCTATAAGCAAATTATAAACATTCAGATTTCGAGGTGAATCGAACATGAATAAAGTTATGTATTTACACAACAGGGGGATATTATATAAATAATGCTTACCAGTTTCAAGTTTCCAGACGAGTGAGATCTTGGCATCTGCACCCAAAACCTCAGGCACAACAAACACTGGCGTAACCTTAAAATGTAAAGGGATTTGCATCGATCAGTTCCCTTATAATCAAGCAAGATTTAAATTTATTTTGAGCATTTTGTGAAAACTATATCGTTGCGAACGTTACAGAAGGTGAATTATTGCGCTGATCGTCCAAGCGAGTCCAGACTCATTTTTAAGGCTGGGAAATTTGACTGAAGCACTAATTCATGATATCCTAGAGCGGACTGACGGTTTTGCTAGCGCCAAAATGATGTGGCAGTAATAATTTGTGTAATTCAGTCATTTTCGAAGAATTTAGAATTAATCTTTTCTGGGCGGAAATTTTAAAATTGCGTTCTTAAAACTCAATATATCAAGGGACTTCGATACCCTTTTTAGCCTTTTCGTGAAAAAAATAGATACACTTATGACCGCTAAAAAAAATGGAGACTACGAGACTCATAAAATTCGACTAAAATTTTGCGAGACCTAGAGTTGCTGAAGGACAATTCTTCACATCTCAATAGAAGTTATAGTCCACCACTAGATTTTCCCCGATTCTTATTGGTTTAAATAAATCACGTGACGCGATAGTGTTCATTCGCGGAAAGACACTATCATCCCATAGTGTCCGTCCGGGGAAAATACACGGATGGATAGTGGAAAATTTTCCGTAAACAAGCTGGCTTATAGAAAATAAACAATTGAAATTGCATTAAGCGTTTTTTGTCTGTTTTCTTTTTCAAATTTTACTTCTAAGAAGGTTGAAAATAATTTAACATGATTTTTGAACTGACATGTGGAAGAAAATTTAGTGGTGAACAATAAAGACAATATAGTGTTAGCTCGTGTTTATGTCTCGGAACTATCGGTCTGATAGTAGCCCCTTTGAAATTTGATGTTATTAAATTAATACTAGCATATTTGTTCTCGAAGCGTCGCTTCTCGGGCAAATATTTGTTTCAAGAACATCAAATTTCCGCGGGGCAACTATCAGCCGATAGTGCCTCGACAGAAACACTTAATTGTTTGAAATAGTTACCCGCGCTGTTTCAAGGATTGAATGCGCCATAACAGGTACTTTCAATTCAGTATGTGGTAAATTAAGTGAAAAAAAATGCTTGTTTGTGTTGATGATAAATCACCTGGAATTCAACTCCATCAGCTCGACTGATTTCATCGATTGTAGCATTTGTACCAGTCTAAAAAGAAGGACGCTGAGCGGTTACTTTTAAAAAGTAAACATTTATAACCTAGGAGAGATTAGCTTGTCTGTTCCGTCAATTAACCATTGAATTATTGGTAGATATATACCATAGTATACATTTGTCTGGTTTCTAACGTGTTTCAAAAAATTGCGTTTGAAAACCATCTAAAGAAACAGCCTTCATGCCAAAGGAAATCTCTTCATAATGTCTGGGGATTAATGTAACCATACGCATTGATACAGCTGTAGAACATGTGGGCTGCCTGCCAAACTGGTGTCCACCTAATCATACAAATCAAGATAGCATTTGAGCCTCGTGGCTTATCATCACAAAATTTCTCTCCGGTTTCAATCATGAGGGTTCAGTGCCCAGACCAAGAACAGAAAACAGTAATTATAACTTATCATATGGCTTGCGTTTGTCTAACACGCGCTCTGATTGGTTAATACTAATTCTCCCCTAACGCCTTCGGACCGATTATTGGCCTGCAAAAGCGAAGCAGAAAGCCATATAATAAAAAACTTATTTACCTCGAACGTTCGGTATTTACGGGAAAATCTCAAATCTCGGCTTTGCCGTACTGACGGCAAGGTCTCGGTCAGAGTTTCTCCCGTGAAGACCTCACTCTCGGTTAATAAGCAGTTAATAATGAATTTCAGTCATTATCCTTACGGTTGTGATTTCGGTGTTCAGAGCAGTTCCTCTTCTCCCGCGCTGTGAAGAATCTGTTGGTAACACTTTGTACTTGTAATATTTCACGTCACTGTGAGTGAAATTTGGTTTTTGCCAGCTCACTGTTGTTCGAAAAGTGTCATTTAAAGTCGGTACAAGAAAATCATATACCAAATCATTGACCTGGACAAGCTCCTCTGCTGGTTCTATTGGGAAAAAAATAATAACAAACGTGTTATGTTTGTCAGCTTTCGAAATGTTTTAAGGACAATTAGTGAAAAATAGTAAAAACTTGAACTCTTGATAGTGGCCAGAAATATGGCAAAGTAACCCTGTAAAACTCCACGTTGTATTTCCTCACCTTCCGCTTCAGAGTTTCACAGCGACATATCCTAAGCCTCAATATGCGTTTGTACTCACCACATCTCTACGCTTCGCTTCAGAATTCTATGAACTTACGAACTTTCCTCGCGAACTTCGCAAAATGAACATAGTGAGTTAACGGAAAACAGTAAAGTCAAAAATACTTGTTCAAAAACTGTCACGTGCACGCGAGACTTGTTACATTTGTCTATCCGGGTGATGTTCTCTTCAACTCTTTCAACTGTTCGAATTCACTTGCCAACAAGCGCTCGAAACATTTTCGGTCGGCACGCACACAAAAGACACGACTAAGCCATTTTTGGAGGTGTGCAAAATATAAAAAAAGTCATACAATTTCAGAAGCCCAACAAAAACATCATAATCGTTAATTGAAGTGAAGCTATTGAAAAAATTATTTTCAAGACTTTAAGTACATTGCTGGTAAAAGTTCAAATACTTACGAGGCGCGGTTACTCGCTCCTCTGCGACTTTTCCTGTTATGTGTATGTTGCTGAAGATAGGAGTAATCTGACAAAAGTAAATTAACACTTATTAATGACTTATTCTGCGGGGAAAACAGTTAATTTTGTTCCCTGAGAAGTCCAATGCTTCCTGTCGAGAAGCTTAGCAGAACATTAAGATAAACTGGTTTCCCTGAGGACCAGTCAGTCCACTGAGTTCTTTGGTACATGAACGTCACAGCACGAACGTAGTAGATCCGACGATGGTTGTCGGTCAATATCCACGGGTAACGGTGTAATGTTCATACCCTCTCACTTCATATATTTTGTGATGTTACCCGCTCAGTCTCGCTTTTGAAGGGAAATAGTTTAATTATAAGACCTCGACGGGGTTAACGGAAACGCTTTTGGGGAGAAATGGAAACTAGACCGATACAATATTAGATCGTGTTACTAATGTTTAACAAGAAGACGAGAATCAAACTCTCAGCAACTGACGAGAAATTAAATAAATAAGTTATTTCTCGTCAAGGTATTAGCCTCTTTCGGAAATCAAAGCTTTTGAAATTTAGATTTTAATGCTTTCACTAACTACATGTGAGAACATTTAAAATCTATCTAAAGGTAGAAATGAAGATCGTAAAATTTACTTGAGAAAACGGCATTACCTGACAGTCATGTAAGGAAAATTGTAACCTATAAATAAATGTATAATCTTTTACCTTCACAGTGACGGCTTCACGAGGAAATATCCCGGATATTTGCAATAACGTTTGGTTCTACAGGCAAGAGATTGTACAGTTAGCAAAGATTATAACGAACAGATAGTATTTCAAGTTGCCGTAACGCGAACAATAAATAAATTTCCCAGTTAATAGAGAGATTAAGCATACCGTTACGTCAAACGGCAAACGGCAAAAATGAAACTTTTGCCGTCTCTCTTCAGCTGTCTATACAGTAGAGTGAAAATATTTGTTTTTGCGGTAAATAGTAGGGGACATTTTTCTACTTTTGTGTGATTTAGTTAAGGATTAGAAGAAAAGAACACAAATTCAGATGTAATCTTTGCCGTTTGCCGTCTGCCGTAAACGTCATGCTTAAACTCTCTAATGAGTCAATCAACCCCTATTCCAGTAGGGTTGGACGCATTTTTCTGTCACTCATATGGGACCTTTTTTCTCGTGGCTTTCCGAGGAAATAGCGCCTGGGGCTGCATGGGTCATATGAAAAGAGCCCTTGGGCCCAGGTCAAGCCTCGAACTTCACATGAGACGAACTAAACTAAGCGAATTAAGTTCATGATAAGTTCGACGTTTGACTCAACTGAAGCAGATGGATACAACGAAAACCCGGGGAGGAGGCACATACGCGTTCCTTTACACAAACTGAGCAACATAATGTAACTTTCCCATTCCTAAACGCCTAAAACTCACTCCAAACGATGAAAAAAAAGAAGAAGAAGAAGAAGAAGAAGCAGAAGAAGAAGAGAGTACAAGAGTACGAAAAAATGAGAATGAGGGAAAAAAGGGCTGACACTGAATGGGCTAAACTTGCTTTGAAATTTTATATAGTCTATTTTGACCAGTACAAGATTTTCATTAACGGTTCATGATCCAATGACATAAGTTAACTTACCACTCCACTCTTGGAACATCCTGAACGATCAGTGTCTCTCACTAAACCGGGCGAGCAGGAAATCTGTTCTCTTGAATAACCGTCAAATTCGTAGGATATAGTATAGGAGTGCACGATGCTGTGCTTGAACGAGGGACTGTCCCAAGTGAAATTCACGCTGAATGTGTTGCTTTCTTGGTCTTCAACAAATGATCCCGAACGAAGGTTTCCTACCTGTATTTCCTTGTTTTCTGGACCTTTGAAGGAAAATAACAAAACGAAATGGTCATTAATGAAATAAGCGCAGCTTTAATATACTTGGAATTTAGTTTGATCCTATGCGCGTGCTCATTAATTATTTTTTTGTAGTGACCTATGCATCTTTACTGAGCAAATAAATCATGTGGTAATGTCAGTATCGCGCGCTCGCGCCCTAAGCAACAAATATAAGCATGTAAAGGGCTTTGTACCGGTTGCGTTAACTTCGTGTGCACTTTACGCTTTACTAAATTAAGCGGTCGGTGGCCCCCTCTTTTCTTTTCATAGATCATTCCTTTTACTGATTCTCTTCACTTCAACAAAACAAATCTGCACATGATCGGATTTGGGCTCGAAGGTCCTTAATAATTCTAATGTCCAGTGTTCCGTGAAATGTGATGAGATGCAATGAAATATCATACTGTTTAAATTAAAATAACAACAAACTATGAGCGCAGAAGAATGAATACATCCTTTTTTTGATCACTATAGCTTTATATGTATAAATGTGTAGTAAAAATAACTAAATAAATAAATTCACTAGTAGAAATGACAAGAAAGAACAAAGTCAGCATAACCGCTTCCAATGAAAGAAATTGAAAATGTAGTCTTTTCACATTAGCTTTAGATGTAAAAGAAAAGAACGTTTGAACTGTTATGTTTTCTTTTACCGATTACTTAAGACTTCATAAAACAAGTTTCATTTATACTTTTTTCGTTGTTGTGTTGATTTAAACGAATCATGCTTTTAAAGTTTCCAGAAGAACGAGAAGAAACCTTTAGATTCTATACCCTGCTTACTTAACTCAATCTCCCTTTTTTAACTGAAAAGCTCGTAGTCTTGACACTATTGTACTTACTCCGTGGCTCGATAGTTGTTTGTGTTGCAATTCCTTTTATAACATTGACGACAAATTCTGGTGTAACCTTTGAAAAAAATTTGAAATTGTGAGTAACTCTTGACTTGGTCTTGCTCTCTTTTCATTATCTGCTCTTTTTTTGCGTATAGTGTAGGATAGTTTTTACCACTGTAAAGCATGTTCTCTATCTATGACACGAAGGCAGCTACGATCTCAGTATTGAAGTATTTACAACGTTGCAGGTTTCTTTCCTGTTAAAGTCCTGTATAAACTCTTCCTTCTCAGCTAGGAGGAATTTGTTTACCTCTATCTCTAACTTGTCTCCAGGTATTAAGTCGTCCACGGGAAAGAACGTCTCCGCCTTGTGAAAAGAAAAGTAGAAAAAATAATTCAAGTTCAACACTTTTAACAAATAACGAATTGTTCACAAATATAAGAGGAGTTGGACGGTTGAATGTCCGACAACAGGTGACTTATTCCAGAACGCCATTTAATTTTCTAACGGTACCGATTCGTATTCTCAATATAATAGCCTGGCTTATTGCAAGGTTGCGCCATAAGTGGTTAAAATCGACGGCATAAGTGATCAGGAGTAACCGCTCAGTGGATTCTAGATTTGGGGAAAATTTTATTTGTCAATGATTGCGTTTAAAGAGACAGAACTCTTACCTTCTTAAACTGCCACAGTTTTTGCCTGTCTGGATTCCCAGTACGTTTGTAACTTATCATGTATTTGCTAACACTGCTTTCTTTAAAGAGAGGTTTCTGCCACGAGATCAGATAATCAAATTGCTCTAATGTGCTTGTGTTACGCTCTGTGTAGTTCAAATTTTGAACTTTTACAGTGCTTGGATCGGGCTCTGAAATGGACCAGAATAGAAATAGATTAAAATACACTTAAAACAATGGCGTCGATATCGTTATTACTACAGTTTAGAGTTTATTACAGTTTATTATTGATTTCCAATACAAATTGCAAAATGTATATTACATTACCCGTACATAGCGAGCGCTAATCGAGGCGGGCATTGTAATAAATAAACAAACAAATAAATAAATAAATAAATAAACAAATAAGATTTAAAAAGAATAAAAGAAAAAAGAAAAAGAAAGAGAGAAAAAAACAGTTATATAAACAAACACATACAAACAAGTACAAAGATTGGCGTTTCTTTCTTTCTTTTAGAGTGATAGACATTCAGTGATCTCGGAGCGATAAGTATAGACTTCGAGTTTTGCTCCTTTTCCTCGTATTCTCTTTTTACTACTGACTGACTGAATGACTGACTGATTGACTGTCTGACTGACTGTCTGACTGACGGACTGACTGACTGACTGACTGTCTGACTGACTGTCTGACTGTCTGACTGACTGACTGACTGACTGAATCATTTGCTGGCTGGATACCTAGCTTGTTGACAGACTGAGGGCGAACTTGTTTGCCGGTTGAAGGACGAGAAAACATGACATGAGTTAATAAGGCTCTTACCTGGCGCAGTAGCCGATGCAGATAACTCGAGCTTTTGTATGTGTGGGTTAACAAAAATTGGTGTAACCTAAAACAAAGAACAGCCGGACATTATTTTTAGAAGTGCAAATCTACCAGACATTAAAAGTACCAACGCTCGATTCAGCTATCATCATGAATATGGGAGAATGTTAAACATTTTTCGAACAAACGAAACTGCAAAAAAATCAAATTCTAACTTATTAAATTATTGCATCCTATATGATTTGGACAGGTGCATTTTACCTTCACAGTGACGCTTTCATGGGGATATATCCCGGATATCTGCAGGAATGTCTGGTTCTGTAGAAAAAGAAAAAAATAATATCAATAATTTTAAATAAAAATACGACCACAATTGATCGTCTGGGTGGACAGACACAAAAAGCAACTCTGAGTAGAGGTTTTTGTCACCTTTTGTAGTTGTTTCGGCAGCTTGTCAGTTTTCAGTAAGGATGTTAGTGTTTGGGAGTTAAAACGAGTTCGGGGTAGTTCTAAGCATTAATTTGTGAGTCAAAGTTTGGAATTCGAGTCACTAGCTTGCTGGAACTCTAGCCCAGTTTACGACATCGTTGCATTGTTGTGACACCTTAATAAATCATTCTTTCTTCTTTCATTGCTTTTTTAAACGTACCACTCCACTCTTGGAACATCCAGAGCCGTCGTTGTCTCTCACAAACGGTGAACACGAGATTTGGTCTCTTGAATAACCGCCAAGAAGTTCGTAAGTCACAATATAGGAATATGCAACGCTGTGCTTGAACGAGGGACCTTCCCAAGTAAAATTGACCTTGAACGTGTTGATTTCGTCCCCTTTAACGAACGATTCCGAACGAAGATTCTGCACCTGTATTTCATGGTTGTCAGGACCTTTAATAAAAATAACAAAACAAAATAGTATTGGATAGAGCCTTCGTGAAAAAGAATGGAGTTTGGTATGACGTATTTGAAAGTGTTTTTGCTCCTTTTTTCGAGAGAAATGTCTCAATATAATCTCATTCCTCATCGTGTCCGCAGGACACTTAAGGCCATAAATATAATACTGAACATTTACTTACTTGGTGGTTCAATAACCTTCTGCGATGGAATTCCTGTGACGACAGCTGCAACAAATTCTGGTGTTACCTTTGAAGAGAAATTGGATGCGATGAATTTAATAATAGATTTTTTTCTTGTTTCATTTAGCAAAAGTACAAAAGCTAAGTTGAATTCTACAGCGGCATCGTCGATGTAGCTCACAGCAACAACAACAACAACAACAACAACAACATGAAACAAAAACACAAACTGACAGTACTTCTTACCTCTACGTCTAAATTGTCTCCAGGTATCAAGTCTTGAACAGAAAAGAACGTCTCCACCTTTTTAAAAAAATATATTTTATTATTTACTATATACGCTGTTTTAAACAAATTCAAGCAGTGTTCACGAAACACAAAAGAATATCTACAAAATATGGGAGAGTAAAAACAAATACTGATAAAGGGTATGTATGGGGTTGAGTGGATGGCGAAATCGAGATCGGCAAAATTTAATGATAGCTAAGAAATTTACTGTTTTTGTTATTTACCTTCTTCATTGTCCAGACATTTACTCTATCTGGATTCCCGGTCCGTTGGTATTTTATGGCGTATGTGTTAACACTGCTTTCATTAAACTGAGGCTTCTGCCACGAGATTAAATAATCATATTTTTCCGCAGTGCTTGTGTTTAGTTTTGTGTAAGTCAAATTCTGAACTATGACAGCGCTAGGATCAGGCTCTGAAATGAGAAAAGAAGACTTGGTGTTAGCATATATTGAAAGGTAAGAACCCGATTGTTTGTTTTCCATTTGTTAATGACGTGTGCACCTAAGCGATTCATTACTAAAATAAAAACTCTCGAATTGCATTATCCAATGATCCTGTTTTTAATAAAAAAAAAAAAAAAGATAGTTCTTTCTCAGTAATATGTGGCTAGTCATCAATATTAACACGATTTCATCTCTCGGTAAATAACTATCTGCGTGACCGATCGTCTAAGCTACTGACTAAGCTACTGACTGAGTGACTAAGTGACTGAGCGACTGAGTGACTGAGCGACTGAGTGACTGAGCGACTGAGTGACTGAGCGACTGAGTGACTGAGCGACTGAGTGACTGAGCGACTGAGCGACTGAGCGACTGAATGACTAAGCGACTGAGTGACTGAGCGACTGAGTGACTGAGTGACTGAGCGACTCAGTGACTGAGCGACTGAGTGACTGAGTGACTGCGATACTGACTGACTGACTGACTGACAAGCTGGCTGACATACTGACTGACTGACTGACTGACGGACTGATTGACTGACAGACTGACAGAATGACTGATTGACTGACTGACTGACTAATTGAATGACCGATCGACAGACAGGCAGACAGACCGACCGAACGACCGACAGACAGACTGACAGACACATAGACCGGCCGACCGACCGACAGACAGACAGATTGACTGATCGATGACTGGCTGACTGATGGACTGATCGATTGATCAGATGCACGAAAGAGAGACGCAGTGACGAATTGAAAGTTACTGGCATACTTACTTGGTGCAGTTGCCGATGCAGACTCCTCTAACCTCTTTATGTTTGGGTTGCCAAATTTTGGTGTAACCTGAGAAACCAAGACGAGATAGACTTGGGTGAAGCAGAATTGGTCCAGAAATTATTAAGATCGCCAATGTCAACTTATTTTCAAACTTGAACAAAACCAAAATGCGTTTTCTGGTGGATTCGCCAACATTTAGCAGCGACAGCCGTTTCACTGATTGCTAAAATGTCTTCTTCTTGCAAGGTAGCAAACTTGCTGAGGACTCTTGCGATCTGGGAGGTGGACAGCGTACACCATCCCACGTTTGAGTAACCAATCAAAATGTGCAAAAACACTGTTATCTAAGCAGTAGAGCACTTTTTCCGTGGTTACATAGCCTCATCTAAACACGAAGGGGGGTTCGGATAATTCGAGACAGTTATGCAAACCCGAGACGCAGTCAAGGGTGCATAGCTTTCGGGAATTCTCACAATCCCCCGAGTATTTAAATGAGGCCATGTAGACACGGAAAAGTACTCTATTGCTTTTATAAAATACGCGGGAATCTAAACTTCACAACCGTGTTTACATAGTCTCTTCTAAATACACCTATTGACAAATGAGAGAGCGCGTAGTATATCAATTATTTTATAAATACTAATCTAATAGAATTGTTTAACAAATTTGGCTCACACTTGCAACTTACACTTAAGTACCGTGACCAGATTTCAAATAGAAACAAATACACGTGTCACCTGATCTGTGATTTGTAGCTATTTGTACTGTTTGAGGCGGAAAAATCAAACTTCATTTAATACGAAGTAGAAAAAGTAGTACGCAACTGGTAAAGGGCTGGGCCCAAGCAACGTAACAGAAGTCTTGGTTGCATTGTTAATCAATGCCAAGTCTTAAGCGGCCTTCACACGGCAAACTAAAGTTGGCAAACTCGTGTTGGCAAACTCAAGTTGGTGTGTGTGAACGGCACCAAAACAGTCGGCAAACACGTTGGCAAACTGTTGGCGACAAATTGAACTTGCCTCTATTCTCGCCAACTTTTTCACCAACTTTTTCGGGTTGGTAAACTCGTATCAGACGTGTGAACGATTGGCAAACATGTGTTGTTGACTGTCCACCAATCAAAACACGGGCTCTTTTAAAGTGATTTGTCTGCGTGACACTTCACAAAATGGCGGACGCAATTCAAGATGAACATGAGGCTACTTTTGAATTTATCGAAGAGATTCACAATTGTCCGGCTGTGTGGGACGTTTCATCTGTAATATACAAAGATACTAAAAACAAACAAAAGAAAATGGAGGAGCTAGCGGACAAACTGGGTTTTGTCCAAACCTTTCCTTTTCTCCACCGCTTTCTGTTTCTTTTCTTCTCTTCTTCTGTTTCACTGTTCTACGTGAGTGCCACTGCACTAAGTCGGCCATGATGCAAATTACCGTGTGTTGTGATTTGACGTGAGTTTGACGTGTGAAGGTACGAGTTTGCCAACTTTTTGAAGTTTGCCAACTTCAGTTTGCCGTGTGAAGGTCGCATAACGAAGGTATTCAAAATCCGCAAAAAAATAAATAACTGAACTTACCTTAATTGTCACAAATTCCTGTGGCCTTATTTCTGATAAGTATGACTCCGGTGCCTTCTATATGCAAAAAGACGGAATACAATTAGGGTAGTTTCTGATGATTTTTCCCTGTACCCGAATGAAAGCACGGCGTTAAAGATGGATCAATTTGGGGTTAAGTTCTTGTTTTATTAAGAAAGGAAGGTTTGTTTTTTCCAGGAGTAAGTCTCTATCATCGATTTTTTGAATACGGCGTTGCTTAGTGTAAGGGCGCTTAATTTGCAATCCTGAGATCCCAGGTTCAAATTCTCCTCCCTCTCGCTGGATGGATTTGTCTTTCAACCTCTCTATACACTTTGCAAACAGCCAACTGGCCCAGCTCCCACCACTAGACATTTTTTTCTAGTTACGCTCATGGTCAGTCTACGATATTTTTCTTGGTTTAGTTTCCCCAATTAGCTCAACAGTGCTAAATGATTATGACACTTCAATATAAAACAAATATTTGACGAGATCGAGCAAATATTTGTGATTTGTCGGTGGCCTGAGGTCTTGATTTTTGCATGGCAACGGTATTGTGAAAAGCATGTTTTTGAAATTTTCAATTATTATTTTTTTCTTTTTTTAATCCCCCGTTTTAGCTTTCTAGCAATGATTGTTACTTTTTTTGTAGAAAATTTAGTTTTCTTTATCGGTTTTAACTATTTGAGATTCAAATTATAAATCCGAGATGGCGTCTATTCGGATTTAATGACGTCATTTCTACGGGATACGACGTCATATTTTTATGTTATGGGCCTCGAATGAAGTACTTTTGGACTTGCTTGAGGCAACTGAGGGGCCTATTGTAATATGAATGACAAGTTATCATACCACATTTATCCGGACGGTTGGATTGCCAGAGGTGTATCCGGACAGTTCGTACACAACCTCGTAGGAACGCAAGGTAAAGTTAAAGGCAGGTCCAGTCCACGTGCAATGCACTGAGAATGTAGTGTTTCCTTTGTCACGTACAAACCCTCCGAATTGTATGTTTTGAACCCTGATCTCCACGTCGCGTGGCACTGAAAGAATACAGAAATTAATCAGTGGTTCTTTATGAGTGATTGTGGAGTTATTGCTCAGGGTTTTATTATTCGAAAGGGAATTGGCGCTACTCAGTGATCATTAGGTTTTTAAAGGGTAAAGTCATTAATTTTCTTATTAACCTACAAAATCACCTAATATTACCTTGAAAACGTGGAAAATGTCAAGCAATACTGTTCAATTCTTATACGCCACTCATCCCCGTCCCCCCACCCCCGTTTCGAAAAGAACCTCTTGCATGGGTATAACCTGAGGCCATATTTAGTTTTAGCTTTTCCGAGATATAAAAACAATTATCTCGATGATAAAGCTCCACGCAGTAGGAAGGTGGATCTTTTAACATCATTTGGTGATATTTCAAATTACTCAGAAGAGAAAGTTCTCCCAATGCAGTATTCATGCGCACACGCAAAATTTTACACGACTAAGTCCTTTCCAAATTAAGCCCAACAACAATTCCTTTTCATGATAAACGCCTCCAAAAAGAAGCCCTACCGAAAATACCTTATCCAGCAACTATAAAACCTTGAATGAAAATTTTAGCAGAAGGGCTGATTGCCAGAATTTGACGGTATATCCATATAGCAACAAAAGTTGTTAAGATTGGAAAATACAAAAATGCATGCATAGTTTGAAGAGATTTTACTGGCAATTGATTGATAGATGGAACTCACTATCTCTTTTCTTATTGGTCGAAAGCGTACAGTGAAGTTTCGAAATCAGCGCCTTTGACATCATCTAGCTGCAGATTATACAATAATTATGTCAAGGACACCCATTTCCACCGGTAATCATGTCATGTATGACCGCGGTGCATGATTTCTAAGGATAAACATGTCAAGTTCGCGCGCTTTGTGTTGCTTGCCGTCAGTGAAGAAGCAAAAACATGACTTCCAGTTTTTTTTCGTTCAATGTATAATAAAGCAATTATTAGATTCGGTTTTTTTTTTTATATCCAGAATAATCAAGGTCTCTGTAAGGGTTATCAGCCTCAGCCTTCGGCTACCTCGACCTTGATTATTCTGGATATCACTAAAAGCTCATCCAGTAATTGTTTAAAAACGACATCCAAGTTGATAAAGAACCAAATCTATGCTCTTAGCTCATGAGTTAACTCAACCTATCTGTGACTTTCCTTTTATTGGCTTGTATGCTTACCAGGTGCAGTCGCATTCCCAAGAACTGTAATTCCCTTGATCCACTTATAATCTTGATATCGTGGAATTACCTTGCAAAAAAAACCACGAGAACAAAGGTCTTATCACAACAAATTATAAAGGAATTGGCAATAAATTGATACACTTTTTTTGTCCTCCCACTTCAAGGACAACAGGTACATCAGCATTTATTGCCATTTTGCGCAAATGTTAACGTTCTTGACTACCAGCAAAATTTTCGTTTAATTTGATTTAAATAAATTTACAAATTACTGACGCAGCGAAATAACAGTATCAGGCCAGGTATAACAACGATAAAAGACAGAATTCCAGCATAGAAGGGTAAAAAATTCTAACTTGGGTGTAAAACGTACACAAATTGTCAAGCAAAGAGTGAAAGAAACAATATATAAACTGAATTACGAAAACAAAAAATTATTAAAAGAATACAGGTTACTTTCAGCAGTTTTTTTCACTTGCTTACCCAATAATCAACTTGCTCGCCGTGCAATACGCCTGAGATGACAAAGCGCGTTGGAGACGGCTGGATAGTAAAACATATGGCAAAATATTAAAACTGCATTGTGAATTAATATAATTTTTCACGTTGTTATTGTAAGATAGTTGTGTGTCGGTATGTAGATTCGTTAGTATGCAACATACATAATCATGCTAAGAAGTGAATATTTCAGGATTTTGTCCGTTAGGAGTTGTCACTCAACGGCATCTCCGTTCTTGATCACTTTATTCTGGAAATTTTGCTTTAGTAAAATTTCCGTCTTA
Source organism: Orbicella franksi (assembly GCF_964199315.1). Lineage (NCBI taxonomy): Eukaryota > Metazoa > Cnidaria > Anthozoa > Scleractinia > Merulinidae > Orbicella > Orbicella franksi. The sequence goes on along the minus strand of NC_138148.1, from coordinate 25,516,495 downwards.
AGTTACGTACATTTGTTGTACTTATAACTATCCTAGGGCCGCTTATGTTTGTTGCAATAAACTATGCTAGAGTCGTTTATGTCTGATTAAAAACGAGATCCCCCTCCTATACGACTGGTGTTTTCTTACTTGTACTAACTTAGAAATCATTTGTTTTCGTTTCTCTGCAGAGTGATTAGAGGACAACTGCAGGTATCAAATATGAACCCATCGATAATATAATCCTGGATAACTATCGTGTGTTTTGAAAGAACCTACTCAATTCTTAGGAGCAACAGCATTAATCAAAGAAAGGATTATCTTTATTGAATTTGTTGTTGCAAAGAATGGGCGGTCAATAAATTTTGCAAATCGATGTCTATTTTGATAATTTGGTTCATTTCCTTTGGTTGGGATTTCCGTTTACTATTAACCAGTCACTACAATAATAAAAAAGATAACAGATGCCACTGTTTCCACATGCACAAACAATCCCAAAAAAATATTTTGAACTTTAAAACCCAGTTACTCTCTGTCAGCGTTTCAATTGCCAAGAAACAACTAACTTTTCAAAGTACTTTAATTTTCTGTACAATCTTATTGTAGCAGTTTGCTTGGTTGCTGTTTGATAATTTCTAAATATATTCCAAGGGATCTTAATTTTAGGTAAATGTATTATTGTAAACTAAATGCGATTTTGAGAGGGTATTACCGCATTTTATTTTATAGACACGAGTGTTTTACTGGAAAATACACCACTCGTAAAATTCATACGAAACCACATCCGGGACTCGGGTGGCGTATTTACCATATCCTCACTAGTGAAGATATCGATGATTTCACTGACATCAAGATTGTCTCTTAAATTGTACTTAAATTCGTGGGTGTATGATCGAAACGTCTTCGGGTCTTCCTCGAAAGTCTTCAGCAATCATCGGTAATCTTCGGAAATTTTCGGAAATTTTCGAAAAATGTTCGGCAACGTTAGTGTGACCTTCGGACAAGTTTAGAACTTTCGGAAATCTTCGGAAAGCATTCGGAAATCTTCGGAAATCGCCAAAAACGCCGTCATCAGTATGTCTATATAATAAAAAGTACATTACACGTTAGCTCGAAGATATGAATTTTATGTTCTCGTTTTATGTTCTTGTCACTCGAACATAAAACTAATATCCTCTCGCCACCGTGTAATATCCTCTATATATTGGCGGCTAACTGGAATAAAATATAATATAGAAATTATATTCGTATTCGGCGGAGTCGCAAAGCGACGGAGCCCAATACGAAGAAATTGCTCTCAAAAACAAAAAAAAGTCATTCAATTTGTACAAAGTATTGAGGAACCAAAAGCCAGAAGAATTTAAAGCGCTATCATGTCGTCTCCTCGCAAGCAAAACTTTGAGATAATCGTGATATTCGACTGTAACAGGGCCTCTATTGATAACAGGCGGTTTTAACTTGTAAATTGAAAGAGCGCCCAGAATCGATAAATATTAATTACTCAATAGATAAGGTAGAGGCTGTACAACTTACGATATATAATTCTACATTCGTGCCATTGTTGCTTCTTGTACGGTAAGAAATCTTGTACGAGACAAGAGTGCTGTAGTTAAATGTTGGTTCTTCCCACGAAATATTCACACTAAAGCTCCCGCCATCTGGCGACGGAGAAAACTGGCCGTGTGTTAAGTGACGTACTTTTACTTGGTCTGGATCTACACCTGTTTAAAGGAAAACGAAATGACATAGTAATGTTTATAAGTGAGTACACGTAGAAATTGAAATAATACTACACCACAAAAAAAAAAAAATAGTTAAATTAATTAAAGTATAATTTATCTCATATCGTTAAGGCTATCAGAATTTTAAGGCTAAGAGATAAGTAGCTTATAATTAACTCCAATTTAGTGATACGGTTTGACAAAACTTCAACGTAAAAACGTATGCAGTAAGGCATACATATATTTAAATTTGCTATTGTCTATTAATTGCCATTGTCCAGCTGTGTGAACTTTTTCGGTTCAAGATAGGTTAAATTTTCAAAAAATCTCTATATTCTTTTAGTAACCAGCTGAATTCTACTACTTTAAAAAATATCGGACCTTCACCCTTTAACCATCAATTACAAACATTTAAATAACCTTTATTGAAAACAGTTTAAGGTCCCCTGTCAATTTAAACTGAAAACAAAGTTATTACATTTTTTCATTAAAACTTATTCGGACGTTGTTTTCTTCTGAACTGTCAACGTGTTGAAATGTTTAATTTCATTTGCAAACAAAACTTGTACAATTTCCATAACAGTGTCACTCGTGTATAGTATTTTAGTAGATTGTCATCGTTGTTGAATTTTCAATTAAATGTTATCGCGAAGATGTCTATTTTTCTATGAAAGGATCTAATTTCTTAAAAAACGAGCTTTCGCACAAGAAATTCTTCTTGTACAACTTGAGTAATCTTTCAGACTTTTGTGTTGACTTTACATACTAATTACTTTTATTCTAAGTGGAATTTTAACATGTACTTTGAAAGGTTATGGGCATATACGACCCTAATAGAGATCATGACAATATTTGACATTTGACAGAAATCAATAGGATTTCCGTTTGACCTGTTCGCACGTTAAATCAGCAGTATTTTCCATGAGGACATGCGCTATAAAACCCAATGGAAAGAGCTTTTCCCTTCCTGTGCAATGCCATCATTTGCATCCCATGGTATTTTGTATTTATGCCGTCTTTTGATTCTCGGTAAGATCTCCATTATAAGATGTCACAACTTAAATTTTGTGTTGATAACAGAACAGGGGGAGAAATACATTCCAGCGACAAGACATCAACTGGGAGGTTGCTGGTCTTCGGGTATCTCCAACAGCGTGGGAAAATGCTTCATACATTTAAATTTTAGGGAATCCTCTGTGAGTCTAAGAACTATTCTAAAATCGGTTGATCCGGTGTTAAGTTCTCCATAATTATAAGAATCCTTGGGGAAAAATTAGAAATCTTTTGGGGGTTTGGAGCCGCAACATGAAGATTTTGAATTTATGTTGCAGATCAAAACAAAGCAGTTATGACATCATTGATTTATTAAGATATCAAACAAAAAGTCCCCTCGTGTGCAGTAACTTTGGGACCACAGAGCTGGAACCATAGGCATTCGATCGTTCATTTCATCGATTCAAACAGACCAGACAGGCTTGCATACTACCACGACCACATGCTCATTAGAATAAGGATATGGCTTCAGTATTAATAATTTAACTGAATTCTTCAAAATAGGAACGCAAATAGCCTCGGAGAACCAAATGGCAATGTTTCACGAGATACCGAAAACTACATTACACATTCAAGAAGCCACTGACACATCGGCAGAAATATTGAAGTTTTTCAATTAAATGATGAGAAAAATTCGTCTGACTTTTATGTACTGAATTAACGATAAATACTGATCGTAATATTTCACAATTTCCACGTTGGACGCACTCTGTCGGCTAGTGCCATTTTGGTACAAATTTGAAACATTACTCACTGTACATGTATTTATCGTCAATTTCTCCAAAAGCTAAATTCTTCAGTTACTTAGAATAATAGACAATAACTGAGTCTTAACATTGCTTTCTTTTAAATCCATTGAATCCGTGGAATTCAGCTACTTTCGAACCTTTTGTTTATTCTGATCTATGGATGGGTTACAACGCAAAAATACAATTAAATTGACTATTGTGACCCTTTAAGTATTGCTTTATTCCATATAATTCTCCCATTTTCATCCAATCATACTTTTGTTGTAACATAGCGGACTCTCTTATGCATTTTCATTAATACACTTTATTCGTCGATCGGCGGAATTGGAGAGTTTTGTTTTTCGCTCTTTTCGCAAATTAACTCTTCGCAACTTATCCCGTTGATGAAGCAAGCTGTAAGAAAAAGAAACAACCACGCACTGAATATAGAGTAAAGCCAGCCCTGATTTTCGTTCCCCTTTCTAGTGCAACATGATCCAGTTTCACAAAAATATATATAAAATATTCTTTTGTGTCCCTCTAACTCATAATTAACGTTATTACATTGCCGTTTTTGAATTCCACGCCCTTGAAGCTATAATTAAGGGTATTTTAGCAGGTCATACTGTTGCTATGGTAACCTGTTGTGTCACAAAAATGATAACACCGTGTTCACCAATGATTGGGTAGTTTTTTTTGAAACCATAATTGTAGCATCAATTGATAAAGAGTGGTTATGATAACTCATGAAAATCTAAGCCTTGGAAACTGCTGGAAACTGTTTTGAGCTACCTTAAGTAGCGCAAGGGACAAATTGGAGACCGCTCGTGTATTTTGTGCTTTTGACATGCTAAGAGCTAGGATCACTCGTACATGGAGGTGATATGTCGGTTAATTCCCTTAAACACAACTAACAAGGAAGATTTTCAAAAATGAATTCAAACATACGAATCATGCATGAATACTGATTTGCATTACTTTGTCACTGCATATTAACAAATAAATGATTAAATTTAAATACTTAAATTAAGCACTGAACGTATTCATTAGCATATACATATCTAGGTGAGTATCTGCACCAACCAGGAGTTGTTAAGACAATAGAGGTCCAATCCGATAGCGGTTTACCATCCTGGAACATTGGTCTTAGCTGTAGGAGAAAAAACACGACAATAAATCAAAACTACTTTAATCTTAACTTGAAGAATCCGGAAAAAAAGAACATTTCAAGGTTGTTTATAACCAGAAAGTCTAAAGGTGTGCAGAGGCTATTCAATTTAGTTTATTTTTCGGATAGTAAGGGCTCAGCATTCATGGAGTGAAGGTGCGAAACGTTAATATTGTCATGATAAGAAACGGAAATTCTACCCTATGGAGACGAGATTAATTCTATATATGAAGACATTTATCTTGTAGCCCATCACCCGTCTTTAAATGGTTAACGATTCTTAAAGAACCCAATTAATCAAATACCTCAAGTATGTAAGACGTTCCAGGGAGCAGATCTTTTAATGTGTGACGATTAGTAAACTGCAAAAATAATGGCACATGAAATTATTACAAAGTGACCCTCTGAGGTATAGACTCGGTTATAATGACTGCTTGAGCAGAGAAGGTGCTGAGAGGTACAGTCAATTAAGGGAGCGAGCCCCAAAGTTCGACACTTCAAAAATAATTACATCTTCATAGCAATAATCATTATCGCCGTTGTTATTGCTATTATAGTCATTGCCATCACCATCACCATCATCATCATCATCATCATCATCATCATCATCGAGAGTCACGTGAGCAATGGCCGAGAGCGGCCACGTTTTCTGAGCGGGAAGAAATCTTTCCCTCGAATCGTTATTTAAGTTTGCCCCCGAGACAAATGCCTATCACAAAAGGTAAAAAGAACAAGAGAGGTGCAAGAGGTTCTACAGAGGAAGAAATATCTGCGTCGAAGCGTCCGAACATGGCGACCGACAACGCACGGAGCGAAGAAGAAGTCGAAGAAGCAGAAGAGGTTGACAGTACAAAAGGACCCAACCTTTACGATATTCAAACTTTACTCATTAGTATACAAAGAACCACAGAAAATATCCTCAAGGAGAACAACAAACTCTCGAACGAAGTTGGTGAACTGAAGTCGTCGCTTAGGAGATTGGAAAACGAGTTGTTGGCGACAAAGACCGTGCTAAGCGATGTGCAAAACACCAACAAGGAACTGAGAGTCGAACTTGAGGCAGCTAAACGAAAAATCTCTCTGCAAAGAGATGAACTAAATGAACTGTACGATGGCTTGGACGATTTGGAGCAATATTCGAGAAAGAACTCGCTCGAAATTGTCGGTATTCCTGAAAGTATTCGTGAAAATGAAGGCACAGTACTCAAAATCGCCAATGCGTTGGACGTTCAAGTAAAACCCGACGATATCGACATCTGCCATCGAATGAAAAGAAAGAAATCCAGCCCAATTATTGTACGCTTCGTAAGTCATAAAGTGAAATCTTCTCTTTATAAACAGAGAGTTCGACTGAGAAATGTACAGTTTGCCGATATATTTCCGGATGCTACAGCAGCAGATCGAGTTCAAGCCAGCAAGATTTTCATTAATGAAAACCTGACGGCCTTCCGCAGAGAGTTGGTGGGAAAAGCTAATGCTAGGAAAGATGAGTTATCGCTGCTAGGAGTGTGGACCATCGACGGTAAAGTGTTTGTGAAGACATCCCCTGAGGGAAGACCTATTCGAATTTATTCTGAACATGATTTAAATAACCTCTAGATCGTTTGAACGGTTACGGTAGGATATGTCAGGATATGTCGAAAATTGTCTCGCCTTACTTAATCTATGTCTTGACATGAGGGAAAGATCCAAATGGACAAGGGCGAAGGTTAAACAACCTCTTAAAGGTCTTTCTCTTTTGTTTGTGTGTGTGCGTGTGTGTGTTTTGCTATTTTCTTTTTGGTTATTATTATTATTATTATTATTATTATTATTATTATTATTGTCGGGGGGTTTAGCTTCTTTTTGTACATTGATTATTAATTTTTGTTAGGAAGCCTGTACGTGTGCAATGCAATCCAATGTAAAATTCAAAATTATTTCGTTAAATGTTAGAGGTATAAGAGATCAGACCAAAAGAAGGAGCATCTTTACTTATTTGAAAGATCAGAAAGCCAATTTCTATTTTCTCCAAGAGACGTATTCAGATGTAAATGATGAATCAATTTGGCAAAGTGAATGGGGAGGTAAGATTCTTTTTTCTCATGGGACACACCATAGCAAGGGTGTTTGCATCTTATTAGATCCAACCATAAGCAATAATGTGGAATATTTCTTTAGTAACAATACAGGCAGAATTGTGTTAATCACCACGCATTTAAATGGCGTGAAAACTTCATTATGCAATATCTACGCACCTAACAACCAATCAGAACAACTAGAGTTTATTCAGGAATTGAACAATTGCATCATAGACAAGTCCGAAATGACAAATATTATCATCGGAGGCGATTGGAACTGTACGTTAACAAAAAAGCACAAAAAAGGCGGAGCATTTTGGAAACCTACACCGTTTAGAAATTTGCTACTAACCACCATGGAAACCTTTGATTTAATCGACATTTTCAGAGCTCGCCATCCGAATTTACAGCTTTTTTCATACGAATCTAAATCCTTGCAGGTTAAGTCGAGGATAGACTTTTTTCTCGTGGAAAAATCTTTGGTAAAGTATGTAAGCAAAGTTGGAATTACCGTGTCGATTGCACCTGATCATAAAGCAATCTATTTTTATCTGTCTTTGCCCGTGACGATCCCAAGGGGCCCTGGTTTCTGGAAATTTAACAATACCTTGCTTGATGATGAAGTCTATATAGCACATATTCGCGAACTCATACCTCAAATACGCGAGAAGTATTCCTTCGTTCAAGACAAACAGCTATTCCGGGAATTAATGAAAATGGAATTAAGGGAGAAGTCTATTTCATTTGCAAAACAAAAATCAAGAGCACTTTCCAAAAGGGAGACTGAAATTTCCAGGCGACTTGATCTCCTCGACAACTTAATTTGTAACAGTAATAATCTGCTGAATATTAATACCACTTTAAATGAATACGAAGCTTTAAAGACAGAGCTTCATTCAATATATGATCGCAAAGGAAAGGCTGCAATGTTTCGATCTAAATGTAAGTGGATAGAAAAAGGGAAAAAACCCACTAAATACTTTTTCAACTTGGCAAAAAGAAACTTCAGCAGAAAGACCATCAACGAACTCAGAAAACAGGACGGAGTAGAGATAAGAGAAGAAAAGGAAATCTTGAAAGCCATCCAGGAATTTTATGAGGACCTGTACTCCTCTGAAATATCCACGTCAAAAGAACAATTTGACCTCTTTATCAGAAATGTAATCTTTCCAAAACTCTCGGATGAAGACAGAGAAGAAATAGAAGGCCCTCTGACACTCGATGAATGCAAAGGAGTACTAGAATCATTTCAGGAAAACAAATCGCCAGGTGAGGATGGCTTCACTGTAGAATTTTATAAATACTTTTTCGATTCAGTAGGGAGTTATCTATTGGAAAGCCTAAATGCGGCTTATGAAGTTGGGAAATTGTCTATCTCACAACGCCGTGGAGTAATTACTCTTATTCCCAAGGTTGATTCGGATCTGTTAGACCTTCAGAATTGGAGACCAATAACACTGTTAAATACAGATTATAAAATTGCATCGAAAGCCATAGCTAGACGGATTGAGACAATTCTTCCAAAACTTGTACACCCAGATCAGACAGGCCTCATGAAAGAGCGATATATAGGTGAGAATTTAAGACTCATCAGTGATGTTCTCGAATACACTAAGAATGAGCATTTAACGGGTGTCTTGGTTTCTCTTGACTTCAGAAAAGCATTTGACACTTTGGAATGGCCATTCATAAAAAGTGTGTTAAATCTTTTTAATTTCGGAGAAAGCGTAAAGCGGTGGACTAGCATCTTTTACACTGATGTTGAAAGTGCAGTCCTTAACAACGGGTTTGCGACAAATTGGTTTAAGCCAACAAGGGGTGTCAGACAAGGCTGCCCCCTATCACCATATCTTTTTATTTTGGGGGCAGAAATACTATCCAATAAAATCCGCCAGAATAAGCTGGTTAAAGGAATAAATATTTATGGCAATGAAGTTAAAGTGAGCCAATTTGCAGATGATACTAACCTCTTTTGCGAAGATATTACCTCTGTTGACAATGCCCTCTGTTTAGTTAACGACTTTGCGCCTGTTTCTGGTTTAAAACTCAATGTCAAAAAGACCGAGGCACTTTGGTTGGGTAAATGGCGCAATAACAGAACGACACCGTTGCAACTGTCATGGCCACGCGATCCTGTTAAAATTCTGGGAATATACTTCTCTTACGACGACAAAAACAATGATCACTACAATTTCAACTTAAAAATTCAAAAACTCCAAATCCACCTCGATATGTGGAGCTCAAGGAGCCTCACCTTATTTGGGAAAGTTTTGATTATTAAATCTTTAGGATTATCACAAATTCTGTATTCAGCCTCTAACACCAATGTGTCCAAAGATACTATCACAACTGTTAAAAGGAAACTCTTTAGTTTCCTTTGGAACAAGAAAAAGGACAAAATTAAAAGAGAAGGCCTTTACCAAGATTCCGATAAAGGTGGTATTCGTATGACTGATGTAGGTCTAATGTTAAAGGCCATGCGTTTGGCATGGATACCTCGTCTGCTGAAACATGCAAACTCGAATTGGAATTCAGTACCCGATTTTTTCCTGAGAAGGCTAGGTGGCTTAAAACTTTCTACTGCGCTGTAATTATGATGTGACTTTCCTTGATTCGAAATTACCTACCTTTTATAAGGACATGCTCTCCTTCTTCGATGATCTTAAAACTCTGTATAATTATAATCTGGGCCAAACAGTTTTATTTAATAACCGGGAAATACTAATAGACGGCAAGCCGTTTTTTATCCAAGAGTGGTTTCCAAAAGGAATTATTTTGATAAGTGACCTGTTAGATGAACAAGGTCAGCTACTCTCATACCAAGCCTTTAAAGCGAAATATAAATGTAAAACTAACTTCTTGAATTACTATCAAGTTAGAAGTGCTATTCCGGACAGCTTACTGGCCAAGACAAAGAACAATAACTTGGAACCGCTCTCCAAGAGCATCTTTCTACAAAACCACTCAATTTTCGATCTTGATAGTTCAACGAAGGTAAACTTTGAAACTGCGAAGGTAAAGGATTTCTACTGGTTATTGAACAAACAAGTTAATAATAGTCCACATACTGGACCAACTAAATGGAGTAAATCTATGCCGATATGTGGAAAACAATGGGAAAAAATTTTTCTATCGATTAAACAGGTTTCCAGAGAAAATAAGCTGAGGGAATTTCACTTCAAATTTCTCCACCGAATCGTTGTAACTAAAAAAGAGCTCTGTAGATTTGGCATCAAAAACGACAGTGATTGCCCATATTGTGGAGAACAAGATGCGATAGATCATACCTTTTCAGACTGTCGTTTTACTAAAGATTTCTTGTCAAAAGTGGTGCAATGGTTCAACAACTGTAATAACTCTTCGTTCAAACCGTCAAATCAAGAATATTTATTTGGGATTTTTTCCAATCCTGCCAATAAAGAACTACTGAAAAAATTTAATTACACCATGCTTTTTGCTCGCTACTTTATCTATACTAATAAGTTACACAATAATTCTCTTCACATCACAGATTTTGTCAGCAAAATCTCCTCTAAGTACAGGCTGGAAGATTTAGATTAAAATTTACATGCAATGATGCTCCAGATTTGGTCTACTCTGGTTAAGTCATTATGATTATTATTAAATCTCTCTTTATTTTTATTTACTATAGCTTATAAATGTATTAATTTTGCAACTGTTAACGTAGTTTATTGCATTGTACTGTATATAGGTTTATGTGTATCAATAAAGAATGTATTTTCCCCAAAAAAAATCATAATCATCATCATCATCAGGGCCCGGTTGTTCAAAACCGCGATTGGCGCTAATCCACGATTAAACAGCCTAATCGCCGATTAGTTTCTTTGTTCAAAGCCCGATTGTTCCTAACCAACGATTAAAAAAAAGTTGATCGTAACTCGATGATGGAAAGCTAAAGGTAGTATTAACTGTTTTACAACGTGGAAATGGCGGGGCTAAGTTAGCTTTGCTCACGACATGAGCAAAAATAATTATCATTACATGAAAAGAGATGTTATGGGAAAAAATTATTTCACTTACAGAGACAAAAGAAGCAGAAGAAGTGTCGCCTTCCCTTGACCATTTCCCAATGTACATGTGGATTCCCTTGAACGGGTAAACTGGAGGGTCCCACGTCACCGCGGCCGTAAAGCGATAGTCCTGTTGCGCTGTCATAGGTCCCTCGAGTGTCACATTACTTACCATTCTGTCTTTTAATGGGGCGTAAGGAGGGTCAACTGAAAAGAGCCAAAGATTAAATATGACAACAATCAATTAATATGTACACAGAGTTTGAATGCAAAGCTTTGTCAAAGCGACCGTGGATAGAGCTGTTTGTCATTGCCTGTGACAATGCCCGTAAAAAGAGCTTTGTCCGTTCTGTCAAGATCTTTATGCATCAGTTGAGTTTGGTCAAGCGTTATTCAGGGTTGAGGCAAAGAATGACTGTATATAACAATTAAATTTGATATACAAAGAATGTTCACTCGATTAAACCGACAAACACTCTGCAATATCGATAACCTAGGCCTCGTTAATGACGATGTGAAGGACCTCACAGAGCTACAATCATGGACGAAAGTGTTGATACATTTGAGCAAAACAAACGCTTTCTATCGGCGTCCTTCCGTGGTTTCAAAAAACATCTCTTTTGTCGATAGCCAAACCCCCCTCTCCCCCTTTTCAGTGTTGAAATATGCTCCTTGGACACGTGGTTACAACATTGAAAAGGGGAGAGGGGTCGAAATGTGAAATTGGAGATTGAAAAACACACCCGTTCAACGAAACAGGTCTTTTTCGGGGAGTGTCTCAACTGCTTTTGTCCATGACTGTAGATTCAATGATGTACCTAGCAGGCTCTGTCATGGCTTTCAGGTTCCTTCAGAAAGTATTTCTGTTTGTACGTTTGAGAAAGAGATCTGAGTTTGCCCGTTTAGCTACAAACCATCAAAGGACATTGATTGACTACTTACACTTATAGCATTCCCTCTCAGGAAAGTCTGTGATGTTTTGACAACCTGGAAGTTACACAGATATACATTATATCATTAAATTCGGCTGCTAAATTTAAGGTAAAAGCTATGACCAAGTTGTATCATGTTATGCAATAAACGGACATTTATCCCCCTTATCTATTGGGCAACGTTACTAATGCTCAGTTAGTCTGCAAATTTTAAATCAACAAAAAAAAAAGCGACAATAGCGAAAAAGGGACGAAAACATGAATTTAACTGGTATGTAGTGCCATTCGGGCTCTATTCCATACGACTACAGCGTTTTCTACCAGTAGAACATCATTACAAAAACAATAAAACCAAGATTGTTATAGTCAAGTGGAATGCTTGAGGTGGTGTGTATATGTGCTGTATTTACCTGGATAAGTGTAGTTAAATACTGTCGCATTACTCACACTGCACCCAACTATAGAATGAATCTAGTAACAAAGCACACGATATATGAGTTCTTTAGGAAAATGAGCAGCCAAGGTCATACGTGATATGAATTAAATCGATAGCCAATGTAAGTTTTTACAAAGGAAGGTAATCTACCAGTGAAGTGTATTGGTTCCTCCTGCCAAAGAATAACTCTTGTAATATCAGCTGTCGACATTAATACGTGAACAAGAGCAATTCTTAACAACACTACAACATATTTGAACTGCGGAGAAAGATATAAAGTTCGCAACTGCTCAAGTTGTGTTCATAACTACGATGTCTTTTTATCGCAGTTCAAATATATGATCTTTCATATGTTGACTTGTATTCTTCATCGCCCACAGGTATATTATGATCTCACAAAGAAACCAGCTCTTAGTTGGCTTGATAGCTCAGTTGGTAGAGCACTACACCGGTATCGCAGAGGTCATGGGTTCATATCCCGTTCAGACCTGATTTTTTTTTTTTTTTTTTTTTTTTTTTTTTTTATGTCTTTACACTTAAATATGTCCTTTTTGACTCTTACTTCAAGCGTATGGATGCATTTCAAAGACTTGTGAAAAATATGCATTGATAAAGTTGCCTCTGCCTGCCAAATAGAAATGAAGAAAAAATGTTATTTTGGGGCTTTCTTATGAATATTACCTACTGCGTGATCAAGGCAATGCAGTTAGGTGAGGAGTAAGGTTATATTTTATTTCAGAAATAGAAAACACGTTCCATGTTTCTATTTAACCAATGTGTTTCTGTCGAGGAACTATCGGCTGATAGTCACCCCGCGGAAATTTGATGTTCTTAAAACAAATATTTGCCTGAGAAGCGAAGCTTCGAGAGTAAATATGCTAGTTTTATGAACATCAAATCTCCAAGGGGCAACTATGAGACCGATAGTTCCGAAACATAAACAATCTTTTGCCCCTATCGTTCACCACTAAATTTTCTTCCACGCCCAGTTAAAAAGTCATATTGAATTTTCTTCAACTTTTTAGATGAAAGGCGTGAAAGCCAAATGTAAAATTTACAAACAAAACAGACAAAAAAAACCCACTAAATGGAGATCAATATAGGGGCGAGATGTGCAGGGGAGATCAATATAAAGAGGCGTACAGCCTCTTTCCAAAAAAAAAATTTACGGACAAGTACTATCCATCCGGGTATTTATGGGCACTGTGGGCTGATATTGTCTCTCCACCGATGAACTCTATCGCGTCACGTGATCAATTTAAACCAAAAAGAGAAGGGAAAAATTTGGTGGTGAACTATACAGTCGAACCTGCAAATTCATACAAATTTAACCTCTTTATTACGGACACTCCAGGGACCAGGTGTCGATAATTTGCAGCATGCACCACTTTCTGTTGGCGGTTACACAAACATTGACACTTTATCATTCAGTGATACCAACATCAGAACATGTCAAAATGTTAGTTTTCTAAACTGTCAGTGGAGACTTAAAAGTGACGTCAAAATAGTGACCTCTACAATAGGGAAACCTCTGTAACACGGACGCTCTGTTCCTTCGGTGTCCGTATCAGAGAGGTTCGACTGTGACTAGTTACAGAAACACGAGTGAAAGTTTGGGAGAACGAGAAATGCTATTTTGCACAGAAACGATGCACAGCTTTTTCGAGTTCCCCAAATTTCACTCGTGTTTCTATTAAACAATTAGATTATTCGCTCTCGATTTCTATGCGTGATAGTTGACGAGGGCGCAGTCCTAGTCAACTATCACACATAGAAATCGAGAGCGAATAATCTAATTGTTTTAGTACAAATCTACTAGTCGTTCAAACCTTTATCTAAATCCTCTTCACAGACACTTCGAAAATGCCAAGAAGCGGCCGTCATTTTGTTAACAAGGGTACACTGCTACGCTACTCACTATCTATCACAGAATAGATAGTGAGTAGCGTAGCCAATCAGAAAACGGCATTCGTGATAGAACGCTAGTAGATTTATACTAAAACTCGATAGAAACAAGGAGAACATGTTTTCTACTTCTTTTAGAAAATACCGCGACGAAAAAAAAGTAAACAGCTTGTTTATTCTAATCATCAGAATGTTAATTCTCCCTGCTTGCGCTATCATTACGTCAACAGCTCGTTGTACTTGTTTTGTTGTTGTTGTTGTTGTTGTTGTTGTTGTTGTTATCGAGTTATAGAAACACGATTTTAACTAACCAACCAACGGTGGCCTGAACGAATCACTTAAAGTGCCACTATGATCAAATTCTCCATACCCATTTTTTTACATTTTCGCACACAATAGGTCTTTCCTAGATTTCTTGCCAAATTTTAATCTATTAGGAACATTAGAACTAATGTCGTTTGGACCTTTATTTCCGAGAATTTACGGTCGCCATTAATTTTTCCTTGTTCCAAGTCTGGGTTGAGAATTTGAGAAAATGACGTCATTTTTTCAAAAATACTACACGGGTTGAAATTATAATAAAAATTAGCACAGCAATTCGCATAAAGAGTAACAAAAACTTTGGCTCATATATTCGTGCAATTTTTTACATTAATTGTTATCATAATTTCAACCCGTGCGGTATTTTTGGGAAAATGACGTCATTTTCTCAAATTTTCAATCAAGACTTGGAACAAGGAAAATTCATGGCGGCCGTAAATTCTCGGAAATTAAGGTCCAAAAACCAGGAGTTTTAATGTTCGTAGAAAATTGAAATTTGGCAAGATGTCTAGGAAAGACCTAATGTGTACGAAAATGTAAAGAAATGGATATCGAGAATTTCATCATAGTGGCACTTTAACAGGAGACATTAAATTCAGCCTGAAATGCGCCTTATTTACCGATCTCAAGCGTCAGGTTATAGACTGTCTCTATAAATAAGCTTCTAACATATCAGACGACCTGAATCGAGCGTCTTTTAAAAAACAGACTTGTAGTGAAACACCTTAAGGGCCCATTAACCGATTCATGCGCGCGCTCGCGCGCGTTGCTAAGGAGGTGAAATTTCACTTCCGGTCACTTACGTCAGCCTGAGCACGGAAAATAAAAACAACTCTAAAACTTGAAAATTCGCTTACATTTTAGATGTTTTTCTTTGTGTGTCGCAAAAGGCAAAGTAAAAAAGTACAAGCAAAGACAAAATAGGAGAAAGACAGAAAAACAAGACCAATAGAAAGAGAAAAACTAACTCCGTGTGGCTTTGTTTGATCTTACCGAAGTGTGCTGGTAATGTAAATTGCGCACGCGCTGAGAGGGTAACTTCCAAAATATATCGGGCGCACTTCCGGTTTCTTTAAATGCTAAAGGAAACGCGGTTTTTCATTAAATCCAGTCTTTTTCGACGAATTTCGATTAAAGCCAACGTTGGCAACATAGCTATGCATTTCATTTTCGAAATCATGCTTTTTTCAGAAAATTACAAATTTTTCAATATTTTGAAATGCTTTCAAAATCTGACCTTTCAGAAACGAAGCAAAATCGATGCATAGCGTAATGAGGATTTAAATTAAAATATAAAATCAACAAAAAAAATCTCGAGAAAGTAATTTGCCTGGAAGCCTTTGCATTTTTTCTATATTAGTCACATGACCATGGGCGTGGCCTGATGACGTCATCACTAGTGTTACTGATCATGAAAAAGTTAAAACACATGAAATAACTCTGAAGTAACTAAAATGACGAGGTTATATGAGAATAAATTTTCCCTAGCAACGGCTCGAAAAGATTGGTTAACGGGCCCTTAATCATACTAAGCTTTGTTGCAAATTGTCCATTTGCTCGTTCCTGCTCGATCCTTAATTTCAATAACTTGTTGTTACTCAGTAAACATTATTTACTTACCCCATTACTATCCGCCGTACGAGGCAAAGATTCATATTGACACGACGGATCGGCATGAAAGCGTGCACCGTACTGTGAAATGAGATCCTTCTGATCTAATATACAGAAATTGGACGAAACAACTGTTAACAAATACGTTTCAGCTACTTATTCAAAATTACGCACTAGTATCTGTCAAACGTTCACTTGAAAATGACTCTCGGTTTTGTCTCAGCAACTAAGGGAAACACTCTCCTGAGATCGTTGTGTCGATGTCTGAGACAACTTGCATTGGAGATGGACTATTAAATCTCTTTATTTTTTGTTTTCATAGGAAAATTTAACTTTAGGTTATTCAATATTCTTCTTTTGTACGAGAAAACAGGCTTCCATCTAGAATCGAGAACCTATGGCTATATCTGGAACGAAGACCAAAGTTTGGTTGTGGATTACGGAGCGTCAGTGAGAAGAACTGCACCTCGGCATCTTCACCTACCCATGTTGGTTTTTTATTTTTATTTTTATTCGTTCTTTTTTCTCACCTACCTTTAGGCGGAATAAAAGAAACCGTCAACTTTATTTTATCCCCAAGACTGGCGCTGTCATAGAATATACTATCCAGTGTCACATTAGTCACAGAATCCGGTTTTGTAAGGGCTGAAAGAAAGAATGACTCTTAATCAAGGAAATTTAAGAAAGAAACACTTAAACAAACCATCGCGATGACATCTTCAATAAAACCCATGCAAAACAAAATGTTAAATGAGCACTTCAAGGGCTTAGTGCGTCCATTACGTACATAGTTAGACCCTTAACCGTCCCCTGCAAAAAAAGAATGCTAGTGCCTGTGTTCTCCTTGGAATGAAGTACTATTTTCACAAAAAGACCTTAAGACATAAAAATTGTCCCGCTTTCAAAGCTTGCTAGGTAATTTATTTTAAAGACGGTGTACAGGTCAATTAAGCCGTGACTAAGCAATGGTGTCAAGCCATTCGATCTGTCAGATGCCCTTGCCCGTGCAAGTAATGTGACCGACAAGTAGTGGATGTGGTCAGCATTACAATTCAATGTTGAGCCACGAAGAACTGGTATTGGGCAACCTGGGAATTTGGGAATTACAGTTAAATGGATCAATTCTGATCATAACAGTACAAAAATATTATAATAAATTTAATTTTAATAACTCACTTATTTGCGATGTTTGCGGTCCATAGCTTACAGAAGAGTTTTCTGTCAGTACAGCAATTTTGAATCTGAACAATATATCTGTGTATTCCGATCTAAAGGGACTTCTTTTAGTGTACACACAAGGATGTTCAAACTTGACTGTAGTCTGTGAGCTGACGAAGACCTGATTAAAGAGTAAGAAAAGTAGAGATATAATGTAAATAAGACAAGAACGGGTCCGTGATGAGGAAGAAAGCGAAAATTAAAAAAAAAAAATGAAATAAAATCTAACAAAACGAGGTGGGAAACGAAAACGTGAAACATAAAATGTGCTAGAGCTCAGAGACAAACGTGTGAACGGAAACGGGAATGAGAAAAGAAGAAGTCTACACTAGTTAGACGGAGAGCGTCGCAGACATAAACAAGTATTACAAATACACACAAGGATGTTCAAACTTGACTGTAGCCTGTGAGCTGACGAAGACCTGGTTAAAGAGTAAGAAAAGTAGAGCTATAATGTAAATAAGACAAGAACGGGTCCTTGATGAAGAAGAGAGCAAAAATTGAAAAAAAAAAAATGAAACAAAATCTAACAAAATGAGGTGGGAAACGAAAACGTGAAACATAAAAGGTGCTAGAACTCAGAGACGAACGTGTGAACGGAAACGAGAACGAGAAAAGAAGAAGTCTACGCTAGTTCGACGGAAAGCGTCGCAGACATAAACAAGTTTTACAACTGACTACATTTCGTAGAGTACTGCTCGCTAGTTTAGTGTTAAAAAAAGTGTAAAGAAATTGTCTTAACGTGTTGCACTGCTAACCCAAAACAACACAACAAAGAGGTTCTCTTGACAATTTACCTCTGACAAGTATCTAGGAGAAAATCTAGATTGTTCTCCGGTAAAGGTCATTTCGATTAGGTACACGACTGCACCACTCGTGTTGTGCACAGGATCCCACTTCAGTGAGATTGAGGTGAAATTCCTGCTTGTTATTGTTGGTATGCTAGGTTTTGGTGGAAAGGAACCATCTCCAGCCAGTATGGAGGAAAAGTTCTGTAACTGCGCCAAAAACTCGCAGCTTTTCAAACAGCTGCTTGCGTTATTCTGAAAGACAAAAACAGTTCCAGTCTTCATAAATGGACGGTTTAAGAAAATATTCCACAATACACAATACAATACAAGTTTACTGTTACAATTGTATTGTGTTATACGCTCAGCTATTCAGGTGTAACCACAAATAGGACTGTAGCATATAGGAGCTTATTTGACGGACCTATTTTTTTTCCGTAACTGGTTTAAAACTTTTAAACTCAGTTTAACTAAAACTATTTAGCTGATGTGAATGAATTATGACAGAAACAAATGAAGTCCTTTCCGTAATAATGGAGACAGCTGTCAACACGAGCTAAGGACATCAACCGCTTCACTTGGCTTCACCTATGGCGCATTTCGTTGCTGTTGTTGTCGTTCTCGTCACTTCATTTGAAATTTTTGCATATGGGAACACATGCTCAGCTGAATTACGTTTGCAGTACTTTTTAATCATTTTTGTGTCATATCTTAATCACTCTTAGGAACAGGATAAGCAAAGGTATAACTCTATTATATCTTAAGGGATATCCTCTTTTACGAGTTCATAATTAAGAAGACGGTCGTTTGGGCATAGACACAGTGGCAGATATTTACGCTTGAAACAAGCCTCCGTAGGAGAACAGATGGCGGCTGTACATTTTAAAACACAGTACCTTACACAGTACCTAACACAGCCCAATAAAGACAAAGAAAGCCATATTTTTGCAATATGTGTCCTTGCGCTAACGAAATAGACCATATTCGTATTCTCGGTATTGGACTGGAACTAGCTTGCAATGGAGGCTCATGCGGGAGAATATCATCAAAAAGAGATTAATGTCATTTGCATTTGAAAAGACTCCCTGCATTAGCCTCAGTTGCAAGCTAGTTCCAGTCCAATACCGAGAATACGAATATCGCCTATTGTGTATGCTAGGTTGGAAGATGTTGGAACTTTTCACTTTTCTGTTCGTTTCTGTGAGAGTTGTTAAGGTTTTTGTGCGCTAAGAGCTATAGGTAAATGTGCTAGTCGCCATCTTTTTTTCCTATGCAGAATTTAAAATGTACTTACACAACTTCGCTTGCACGTATCTTCGTCAGAGAAGGAAACTCCACATGGAATAAGGCACTGCGAAAATAGGTATCAGTATCGATTTAACAAATTGACGTCAGTTTTTTATGCGTCTGTCCTCTTATTGATGATAAATTGCGTCATAACATTGTCAAAGTGACTGTGACAATGTTATGGCGAAATTTATCATCAATGAGAGGACAGATGCATAAAAAGCTGACGTCAATTTGTTTTTTACAATAACAAGACCCCAAAATGAACAGTGAATTTTATTCAAAATGACGCCAACATTGTCAATGGCTTTACTCGCTTTTTGATTGGCTACGTAGTCCATAGCTTGACAGCTGAAAGTTGAACTTGAAAGCTTGCATAAATTAAAATTTTATCCGTCTGTACACTTATTGATGATAAAAATGAACCAATTAGCGCAAGAAATTAGACAGTTATTGTAAAAATCACAACGTATATAATTTCAAAGGTCTGTTTAATTTTAAAGTAGGTGTTCCATTTTAAGGACACCCACTCACCTCTTTGCAGGTTGACGTCTGGCAAGTCTTCTCTGTTTCATTGGCAGGTGTGTTCTGGCAAAATGTCAAACAATTCAAATTAATTAACAGATTACATCCAATCAATGGCAAATGATCTATGTCACGTTTTGAAATTACAACAGGGTAGATATATCTAGGATTTCGTAATCGCAATGCGAGGTTCATTCACATTTTGATTTTTGGATTAAGGCAATCTGGAACAAGTTATAAATATACCATGTGCACTCGTTCTGTACTCGAAATCTCTAATTTTTGAAGCGTTTCGTAAGGTTTGGGTATAGCTAAGGGGTTGGGAAGTTTTCGAGAGAGACTGTAAACAGCGGTTGCGGTTACTATTTAACATTGATCCAACGTTACTTAATTAATATTGTTTACACTTCTTGGCGTTATTAGTTTCTGAAGAAACTGTTGTGTTTCATTGGTGAATGATTCCAATTGTCGCAGTTAACGTGATCGATTGAAGGGAAAAGAGAGGCCGCCAATAAACAGCTAATTGAGATTGTACAGCTAATGGAAAATGAACTGTTGGTCCGCTGAAAGGACAGTTACTTGCCGTCTTTAAAGTCCCACTTTCCGGAGCAATCACAAAAGCGTTGCTGTTATAAACGATTGCATTCTTTCATCTTATCATCCACATATTTTAGAGTTGCCTTTATTAAAATTTAGCTCTATATTTGTTTGTTTTTTTTGTTTGTTTGTTTGTTTGTTTGTTTGTTTTTATTTTTTTACTTTTTTTTCCGCATTCGTGTTTCATTTCTTGTCTGGAATTCCTTGTTTATAACACGAGTGATACCTCGCCGGAGTGCTTCTATTTCTAAATTATTTTCCAAAGGTTTAGTTGCAATACACCGCTGCCAAAACAGCTTTCGCGTAATTAAACACTTCATGAATAAGTAAATTGTGTGTTTGTATATTGTAAGTGTACTTTAATTTAGGCAATTCAATTTAAAAAAAAAAAAACTTTTTTCAGTCTCTGTAGAATCGGTCGATATTGCTGTTTGGAGCATACACCATTATCACCAAATAAAAAAACTAAGTTTAAAATCAGACAAAGAAACATCAGCTCTTTTTAACGTTAATGCCACTATAAAATGTATATTAAAGACAAAAGAAAACGAATTGTAAGCGCTTTTTTTCAGTCTGTTTCTGGGTCCGTTGAGGTATCCTCGCCAATCCAGTAGCAAAGACTGAGGTATGTGGTATAATCTCCTCGTGGAATGTCCTGCGCCCTGGTGCCCGCCTCAAGAGGGGAACTGTATTTCACATAAGTTCTCGTTACTAATCGATAACCCTCACTTACGAGGAAAGTACTAGCTTACTACTCGGCAATGCCAACCAAGTTAAAAAGGCTGCTATGTCGGTTTCATTGCGAATGCTTCCATTCTGCAAGAAAAATTCTTAGTGCTATACGGGTTTGGTACATGAACGTGAAACTGACAGATACAGACGACTTTTTGCTGCCTTCAAGCAGAAAGCTGGAACTTGGTCGTTCGTAAATGCTTCTTCAGTGGCTACTAACAGGCTGGCTGACAGATGAATGATTCCAAAAGCAATTTGAGTCAGTTTCATCCCGCAGTTTTTAGATTATTCGCTTTCGATTTCCGTGAGATGACAGCTGATAAGGCTGGAGACCGAAAGGCGAATTATCTGTCATCTGTCACCTGTCAGCTGTCATTTCTCCTAGTAGAGTTCTGAGTAAATTTCCTTCAAACGATGATTTTAGTCATTTCTTAACCTATGAGTGGTATTTGAAACGCGCGCTCATCTGTTCATCCAGCAATTTTGAGGTTTGCAAGTCGCTTCACGCTTAATGACATTCTATTCTTTTTGGGGGACTTAAGTATTCCAATATAATTTCTAAATATTCCTTCGAAGCTTTGTAGAAACGAGAAAACGACGCCATTTCGTAGACAACCCTTAGCCAATGTAACCTGGAGGCTGATGCTGTAGTGACGCAAGTATATGTATAACGTTCTTAACCGAAAAAAAAATGAACAGTATGGCTAGAGTAGGATCAATCCTTTCACTTTAAATTTAACAAAAATTGTATTAGGTTGCGTGGCGAAGTCAAAATATGTTTAATGAGAGACATTGTTTGTTGAAATACTACTCTTTAGAATTTTTTTAGCTGTTGTCTTTCCTTCCGTTATTCTTAACCAGTTCCTCTCGGGCGAGTTCTCGTGATGATTCGCTCTTAGTTTCAACCATGTACATGAAATGAAAATACCAGTGCATAACGTTTTGAGGGAATATACGTTGCGCTCACTACCCAACCGCATAAGCTGTAAGGTAACTATAGAAACTCTTTAGCTTCGGAAATAGTTAAATATATTAAATCAAGGATGAATGTAAAATGAATCACAACAAAAGATACTGTTTTGTATGAAATCCTTCTACATTTGGCTTACACGTTTTGTCAAATGAATGAAGTCTATCATGTTTCAAACTAACAAATAAAAATCATAGCCCTTCGCTATATAATGTAGTCTGGTTACGTTTAAAACGTACAACGATCCAGGGGATAGAAAATTCCGCTGTAATTTTATTTATGTATGCTGTTTGTCCCAAGGAAATTTCCATCATCAAAATAACTCAAACGAAATTAAAATTGTTCCGAATTTGCGAAAATTGCAATTATTTTTTTTAACAAATAGCAGGTGTTACAGTAAGCGAGAAACCAACCCGAACGTTTACTTTTGTGGCAAACTCATTAAGTGACATCCTAAAACTTAATTTCATTTTGACCCATTTATCGTAGATTATCATGTGAAAATTACCCAGTTGGTCGTTCGTGAATTCTTGTATTTAAGCAATCGGTGTCTAAAATTTAGCTATTAATCCATTTATTTATTCAAGCTGCAGAAGCTAACCACCTTGTTCAAACGAAATGTACCGTATTTGTAATAGAGCGGCGTAACTTAAGGCGATTCTTGCCAAAAATGCAAATATTCGTTAAGCCCAATAAATGATTTCAATAAAACTACCCAAAATTAAAGAACTTAGATAGATTTTTTTTTAAATGAATGTAGGAGAGTTAAAAACGATTTCATTTCAAAATTTGTCATGAAAGTATTCAAGTAAATGAAAACTGACTTTGCCATTAATGCTTAATTCAGCAAATTTTACAAGAAGGTCGTATTTTCTTTGACTTTTCAGTTCGTACACGCAAAAAAAATGTACGTAAACTGCTTCTATTGAGTGATAATCATTTCTTGATATCCGCTTCTTGATTTATAAGAATGAAGCGCTGCAATTACACCACGTTAAACACAATGCTTAATCCGGCTTTCAATAAACGTAAGTAATTATCGTTAATTTGACACCTAAAGAAAATTAAAACAAGGACTTTTTTTCCGGCAGAAATAAACGAGACCTGTCGTAGCTTGGACTCATGTTTCAGCGGAAAGAAGAAAAAGATATTGCAAATTCGTGGTCACTGTGAATTTCATCAGCCAATACTAATCTTTAAAAGCACAATACCAATATTAATCATAAACGTTTCAGCCAAATTCTAGAATGATTGAGTTTTAAATGAAATGGTAACATCAAATCCATTTTCATTTCAACTCAGAAGATTTAATTCACAAACGTTTAGTTCATCAAGAGAGGAAAATATGTTCCCGGGTGTTATTCTGCCTGTATACGTCATATGTTGCGGATACCGCATATTTGCACGGCTTATTTGATCATCTAGCCGGGTGAAAACTTTCTGAGGAAATAAGACCTGGTTTGGTAGCTTAAACATGACTGTTGTATATCCATACGATCTAGTTTTTGTTGCATGAGTTTGAGAAGACTTGAGATCATACGGTAGTCTGTAATCTGTAGCATTCATTTATCAGAGTTATCAATAATATGGGACCTTTCGAAAGTCGCCTATGAATTAAAAACAATTAAGAAATTTTGAGAAGCTTTAGAAAATTCTCCATCTGAAACTTGAATATTCAAGAAATGTTTGTTGCTTGATTAGAATTTGAAGACTGATTTAGACTTATAAGTTAGTAAGAGTACGTTACGACTTCTTGAGAAAGTATATTGAGAGGTAAGTTTACCTGAGTGAGGCAGTTTGCGTAACATCGAGCCTTTGTGACAACTGAATCGCTTGGAACTCCTTTGACATTATTGAAGAGAGTGAAAATCCATAGAATCAGCAAAAATGGGCTGCAGATTCGCCTGTACTGCTGCCAAGCCATCGCCAGCGACCCAATGTCCGGTGCAGTCTACACTGGACACAATCCAATATATTGCAGTTTAACTGCAGTTCGGTCTCTGTAAAAGAAACGTCAAGTTTGAATATTGTGGCAAACATGTTGACCTACAATGCTAATTGACACTTCCGCTAAACGGGTTCTGTTTGGCTGACGAGCTGACACGAGGTAATGTCATTAAATCAAGAATTTGTGGACTACCTTTTTACATGATTTTCTTAGTTTTTTAAACACAAACTCACTGAATTCAGCAGATAATTTCTTAAGTCTAACTATTACATTCTAATCAATCGAAAGTGGCCCTGTCAGTAGAGCATTTTTTTTAAATTCGTTTATTTCTTGTTGTTCCGTCTTCAGTAGGTAGTTTCAGCGGGGGAGCTTTAAAATCCTTTGTTTTAATGTCTGCATGGTATTGAAAAATATATTAGGAACAAACATGGAATATGACTTAACACCTTTACGACCATAAACACATATTTACAAGAAAACGATTTAATTAAATTTAAAGGATGTTCTTTTTCAAAAACCTTTCTCCTATGGAAAACTCGCCTTTACCACTTCAACGCTTTATCTTCGAAATCAGTTTTCAAAGATTTAGTCTTAAAATGCTGTTTTATGATATGTGGAAGTTTTTAACCATTTTTGTCAACAATTAAAAATGTATGTTAGGTATTCTCCAAAGGAGTTACTAAATTTGTAGATTTTATTCCCTTTTTTATCCAGTTTTAAGGGCCCAGCAAAGAATTGTAGCCAAGATAACGATTGTAATTCAGCTTATCCCCCTTTTCCTTTATTGATTTAACATGGTCAGTTTAAATTACCGTGACAGAACGAACCCCACGAACTGCCGGAGAAATTGACTTTTATTGACAAAAAAGACAAAAGAAATTTAATTGTTTCCATTGCTTATATTGGACTCTTGTCAAAAAATATATTACTTTACAGAATATATTTTCTCTACTAATTAAAGTTAAAAAATCAAGCCAACGAAAAATATTGCTGCTGAGTAAAATGTGGTTTCGTAATTGACATCTGCTTTTATTTTGACCCACAATAAGTTTGTAATTGTTCAGGTGCAACTATTTTTAAAACTAAGTGTTCCGTGATTCCAATTGTATATAGTAGAATTGCCATATTGTTGCCGCATGTGGATTTCGGTTGAGATGAATGATAGTCATGATTGATTGCGAACAACTGAAAAACATCTAATTTGTTACGCTTGGTTATTTGCCCATTTGCAGCATTAGCAATACGTAATTGCAATGAAAACAATAATAATTCTGTGTAGCGTTTAGTCTTTACGTGGGCATGTCCTTTTACGACAAACATTTGGGCAATCAATCAACCATTGTTATATCACATCCGGTGATTTTCAAGGGCAAAATCAGTTTCCGAAACAACCGCATTTCTATTACTAACACTTGAGTACGACATTTGCTCACATAGTTACAAGTATGCTGGCAAGCAACGACGCTTAGCGTAACAGTATCCACATATGTACTGTAGACCGGGCTGTTTTCTAGCACGGAAGAATAATTGAAAACTGCAAGAAGTATTCAAAATTGACTTATACTTCTAAAGTCAGCCTCGCGAGAAAAAACAAAATAATGATAATAAATGATAAGAATGATAATAATAGTAATAATAATAATTATTATAATAATATTAATATTAATGAAAACAATAATAATTCTGTGTATTAATATTGATA
Organism: Orbicella franksi; assembly: GCF_964199315.1. Lineage (NCBI taxonomy): Eukaryota > Metazoa > Cnidaria > Anthozoa > Scleractinia > Merulinidae > Orbicella > Orbicella franksi. The sequence goes on along the minus strand of NC_138148.1, from coordinate 25,490,783 downwards.
TTGATATTATTTTTGGTGTCTTACACAAAACACATTAATAGAACAAACCAAGATGAATCCGAGCTAGGCTAAAATATTGTTAATTGTTACAGCCACCCAAGTTTGGAAAGTCTAAATTAAAATATCTAGAAAGATTAACACATGTTTCTACCGCAACAAATGACGTACCTTAATTCTTTGATTCTGCTCAAGTTCTTTTAAGTAAAGATCGACACTAAATGGAATTTAAATTAGATAAATGTACATCATTTCATTATTGTGCAGGTACATACGTGCTCGTGAAATACGGTCCACATCATTTTGAGGATTCGCGTAGCTTTGAGCAAGGAACTGAAAAACTATTTCTTTCCTCTATTACAGAAAAAGATCTTGGCAGAAAATTAATTTAATTGAAATTTTAGGTAGCGTATTCAAAGATGTCGTTTCAGTTCCCCTTCCACAAAAAAGATGCCAAATGTAAAGTGGCGTACCAACAAAAAGTCATTTGAAGCCTTTGCCAAGATGCTGGTTTGTTGAGAATGTCAAACGTTATTTCGATATCGCATTCACATGAACGACATGCAACGAGAGTTACGTGCGGCTGAAATGTACGATGGAGTACCACGCTTAGTGGTGAACTCTCAAAATTGACAGCCTGAAGTAATACTTGAAGATGCGTCTTATTTTATCACAAAAGCTGATGTAAATCTGTCAAAAAATATACATAAAGCTAATTTGACCCTTAAAAGTCAGCCACTTTTTTTTTGAGCCAAATTACGATGGTAGATGAGAGTAGGGTTTGTCTTCTTGGCCGACAGAAAATGATTAATCAGAAATTTGTCAAAAGCATTTCACAAAGTTCACCTTCCAGAGATTGCTTGCTAAGCAGTTGTGATTGACGGATATCCGGCTACCAAACACGCCTCAGAAAAAAGCTTTTGTACAGACTGAAATCTATTTCCGCACAATATAGATAATATTAACATAACCGACAAAGTGGCCCATGAATCCAAACGTAATCACTGTGGTAGTAACCACAAATTCAATCTATATTATTATTTTACACGTTAAAATTACCGCAAAAAAAATGAAACGGCAGGGAAATAAATTTTCGCTATTTTTTCTCGGTCAACACAGGGTAGAGACCGACGACTTTCTGAAGCGTATGGCGACCAGTGTTCCTGTTTCAAATAAATATGTAGAATAAAACGCATTTTCTGTTCAATAATTGATTCGCCTTGCAACATACTAAGCCCAAGGAGTCCGATAAGTCCTATTTTAATCTCGCCTGTACTCGTGAGGTGCCCGAGGTGTCGATATAGTCCCAACTGGTCAGATATTTTATTAGAATAAAATCGCAACGCGCTTCATTACCAAGAAATTATCAGGCACTGTCTGCTTTTTATCTGGTCCGTTACAGATAACTTTGTAAACTAAGTGCACTTTACTGAAATATACTTAGTGGCCAATGTACAATTTTTCATGAAGCATGGTAGTTAAAAACTTATCGTTGCCACTATACAACCAAAGCGGTTATCCATAATATAGATAAACAAAGGTTGAAAATGTGAATGCGTTAGTTCATCAATCAACCACGATCTCCTTTGGATCACAAGCGTCCGGCCAAACAAAATCCATTACATTACCAGGAACCATATACCTTGTGCCGGCGCTATACTTTTTTTTCATGAGGAGTGTTTCTGTGAAATTATCATTACGAATCAGTCTTACCGGAAAATAAAATTCAAAGACATTTCCCGACACCAGGTGATCCCAGTAAATGAATTGGTCCCATCTCAAGGAAAAGATTTCTTACAGCGCTATTGATAATAAGGGTGAGAAAAATCAAACAAATTTAAGGTGTCTTACCTTTCCAGAGAGGTTTTATTCTGCACAGTGTATTAGAACGGAAATGAGGCTGTTTTCGTATGCGTGCAATATTAGATTATCCAATTTCGCCTTTGAATCTTATTGTCGGAGAGATGATACGAAAACTAATAACCAACCTAATTAATAATTTAATGGCATGTAGCGGTTGAAATGGATGGTTAATTTATGAAAATTAGACGGAACAATTCCATGCGTTTTTATAGAAACATAACGATCCTTTATCTTGATTTGAACTTAGGATTTGAATTCAAATGCTGAATGCTGCCGAACGTAATATCGCAAAGTGGTTTTTGTTTCAGATTGACAGGTTAATGACTTTGAAGAGGGAAAATAAATCTTTTGTCCCCCAAGCTCGGTGTCAACAAATTTAAATTAACGTGGAATAACAGTGAACAGGAATAAATAAGTTATATACGCAGAAGGCACGCATTTTATCCGCATTTACAAGCAACATTTATTTCACGTTACTATTATGTATCCCGTTGATTTTCTTACATCACTGAAGAAAAGAAACAGTTAATGCAAGTCTTTTTTATAGCTACTGGTTAAACCTAGTGTGTCGAAACAAATTCACAACTGAATTGAATCGGAAAAATTTTGTAAATTACAGATCTAAAAGAGGCATAATCAATTATAGATACCGACGATAAAAAGGTATTCAATTTATCAGTACTTACTAACCCGAAAAGCTCTGTTGACGTTATCTTGAACTAAAAATAAGACTGATTATTTCAAATTCACTGACTTATTTTATTTAGATATTGTCTGAATTGAAAGGAACTGGAAGCAGGTGTGGAAAAGTTCGTCGTTGCACTTCAATCAAATAACTGAAAAGTTTAAGAAAACATCATCTGGAAGCTTTTACACCAGTTACGGTTTTAAGCCAAACGGCCGGAATTTGTCTCCAAAGTCGTGATCACCCCAGATACGGTTTTTGAGTAATAGACTATAAACTTTTGTGTATACTTAACCCAATTTACCCCGGGGGGATGGGGCTCAAAATGCCCCCGCAGATTTCAAACTTTTCCTAAGGCTATGAGCAATTGTTATCAAAATTTGTTGCTTTTCGTAATATTTACAAGGAACACGTTAATCTATGATTTAATCAACTGACCGTCTTCTCAAGGTAACGATAGTGGGTATATTTCCGAAATCTAGTGTTTTTCAAAATTTAAGGCCCGGTCCACACGCACATGTATCTGGATTTTTCTGAAAACGGATTTTCTTTCTTTGATCTCAAAAACTACGCGTCCACAAGTAACGCAACTGAATCGTTTTCGACCGTCCACAAGAACACACTATAACAATGGAAATACGATAGCGTCCCTTGCAGAGCATCCGCAATGCCAATAATCTATGAGCCCGCATGCAGCAATTGGCACTAATTTTGTAAGGTGTAAACTCCTCTGTTTACTCTCGTTCAAAACTCTCACAATATGTCGAAATCGGCTAAAACACCCAGGAATTCCTCGACCAAAAGCAAGGCTGACTCATTCACTTGGACGGATGACGAAGTAGAATTTCAATCGAAAGTTGCATTTGAGTATTAAGTTGAAAAAAGCGCTGTGAAATGTCCACTGGAAATCGGCTTACGCTTGAAAGAACCCCAAGTAGGAACGACATAAGATGTCTGTCCGCCATCTTGATTTTTCTCTGGGAAGAACGCAGACCGGGAAAGACTGGACACGATCTATGACAACATCGCATTCGAAAACCTCCATTTTCGTCCGTGCACACCCACACAATGAGCCGGCGTTTTAAAAGAAAACCTCCCTTTTGGGGACTGTTTTCGAAACACTTTCTTTTTCTGGTGCCCGAAAGCACTGCTTAAGCGTGGACAGAAGGCTAAAATGGAGACAAAAATCTCTGTTTTTAAAATATCCGGATACATGAGGAAGGAGCTTAAAATTCTTTCTTTGCTGTATTGTTCTTGTATCTTCAAGTTTTTTTCGAATCAAATTTTAAGATTTTAAATAGTGTCAAAAAGTATTTGAAATTTGAGATCCCAAGAGACGCGCATTTTTGTGATGTGACGTCAAGTAGGTGTGATAGGGCGTCATGATAAGAATGAAACGGCGGCCATGTTGGTGTTCCAAACCAATCCCGTGCGAGTTGAACTCTTCTAATGCTAAATCTCTTGTTCCAATCAAAAAACTTTGATCTAGATTATAGTCTCTTGTTCCAATATATTTGCATGGCTGCTTGCCACGAAACTCAAAACAGTCTATAGCTAGGTTTGAATATTTTCGAGACACGGTAGATACAAAAGGCTTTCATGTTCTTTGCGCCCAAAAAGATGCACTTTACTAACGTGCCCACTTAATTTCTATGTCAATTATCTGATCCCGAACATTTGCCACAATATAGAGAATGCTGTTCTCTTAAATACTGAGTTTTTAGGTTTTAAATTTTGGCATTTTTCACAGGAACGCGACGTTACATGTAAACATGTGACGTTACAGACGGTGGAAGTGGACAAGTGCATAGGACAACGCACACGTTCTTTGTTTACTCTTTGATCACTGTTTCAGCGTTCGGAGAGGCGATATAATATTGAAGAATTCTCAACAAGGACTTCAAAATGAAAAAACTTGTTTCAAATATGTCTATCCACTCAAAAAATATAACCTTTGAAATTTGAATTTCGTTTCGCTTTTAGTTTAAGATTAATTGACCCTCGACGTGCGATTTTAGGCAGGTAAGGGTCGCAAATGAAAAACTGCCTAGGCTAACTGAAAAGGTAAACCTATTCTTTTTACAAGGATAAACATTTATTCCAGTAAACGCACAAGAGGCCATCCTGACTCACAAAAGATAAAAAAAAATGCATATTAAAACTCAACGCTGATTGGCTAACAGAATGAGTTGAACACCAAATACGTTAACGCAAGCGCACAGAAATCTGCACAGCGTCAACTGCATCTGCATTCCCTTGGTTTACGTTTCTCCAAAAGTTCCGTACACAACCGGAAATGAAGCCTGTCCTCTCCTCTAACGTCTGATATCTAAATCTCTATTGTTGAACTTGATTTTCATGTCTTTTCCTGACAGTTTGTTCGAGACATAAGACATTCACTTACTACTGTAGAGTTTCTTTAGTATTGCATGTCGTCATGTTGAGAAAGTTTTGACATTGCATTCTAAAATAAACATTTAGCAACATAAAGGGTAAAACCCCCTTAAATTTCATGCCACTCGTTTTTGAAATGCCAAGATTCTTGCCAAATGAAAGCGTCGAATCATGTATTTGAGTAAATAACTAGCTTTAGATGAATACTAAAGGTTTTTATCTAAACAATAAAATATATTGGCTAATTGGAATAATCTTTTTTATGACATAAGCCTGTGTCCATGGTGGTTGCTCAGTTTATTTACGAAAGCAATTACTTTGTTTCCAGTGTTATCTTAAACAACAACAGACAATCACAAATGACTGACCATTACTAATCAAAGATAATTTGCTTTTTAAATTCTAAATTCTTTAGTCACTTAGCTCGCTCCGTTCACAGGCTCCCAAAATCTACTCTTGAAATATACAAGAAGTGAACATGCGTCCCGAACATGAACATCATCAAACATGGAAATGTTCTTCCGTGTACTAAGTAAATAAGGACTCCCTGTTTCGAAGGAAGAAAATACAAGGCAACCCAAAAGAAACCAGCCCACACATCATACGTGTAGACCAGCTGTACCCGCATAACAAATGGCTAGAAATTCGTAATAATAAATAACACTGTTCTTCCCAAAAATGAACACAATGCTTGGTAAATCGATATACTTTTGACGGCCGTTAATAACATAGACAGACTTGGTGGTTGTTTAAACTGAAATTCACATGATTCCATCGAGCTAACAGGCACTTATCTTACCTGAAAAGATTGAAAGAGATTAACAAATCCGCTCAGCATTTGAACGCCAAGTCAAATGATTTTTTGTGCAGTTGTCGCATGAAGGCTGTTTTTTTTTATCCGTAAAAAAGGAAATAAGTCAACTGTCGTATCTTGAAACTTTCGCTGACAACTCTGAGCCTGCTGGTGACTGACATGGTTCTCTTAAAAAAGCACGTTTGATTTACTCTTGAGACAACAAATTTCCTAAATAAGCATCATTTGAATAATAATATCACGTAATCAATCTTTTCTTAAATATCTGAAATTTGGTCGTGCTTAAATCTTTGTATTTTCCTTTTTATTTCAATTTGCTGTGTATTGCTCCAATTCTATACGAGGAAATTTATCAAGCTATAAAATCGAATTAAACTACTTTAATTTAGTCTTGCAAACAAACCTCAACAATTAATTCCCAAATGTTAAGTTTGAGAGAGGAAAATAAAGAGAGCCTCGTGAAGGATAGTGTTTTCACGCGGCCTTTCCTTATGTTATATCGCACATCCGTCGGGAGGAAAATATATATTACGTCTTTGAGAGTTGTAATTACACAACTAAGTTAGTTCAGAAGGTCAGTCAGCGAAAATCAACTAATGAGATCGCTCTTCTTGCCTATGTCAGGTACGTCTGAAATTTCAATTGACCAATCAGGATTTAGCAGCTTGAAAGCTGTACTGTCCTGGCGTCAAATGTATGTAAACAGGAAAGGTATTGAAGTCGGTCCACTTTTCTCACTGGAAGCCACATTTAATACTCACGAAATAATTTCAACACCCATATCAGATTGTAAAAGGTGAAAAAATATAAAACATTCTGTGGCTTTTAATTTGGCGCCAAACGGGTAGGCCACCTCTATGATCGCTGTCGCCAGGTAGGACAATAGTTGCGTCATTTGGAAAACAAAACATGCCGTTCCTCATCAAATTAAACTCAGAATTAAGTAGAAGAGGCTAAGAAAACTTTAGCATTTTCTGTCTTTTTTCAGCGGCGAAAACAAAAAAGACCATTATCAACGGTGTCGTTTCGGCCGCTTGGTTTTGACTACCGCTAGCGCTTGTACTGCGGACGCAGCCACCTCTTCGCAGTGCAGTGTGTAATAAGTATTTGGTCAGGATTCGCTTTCTTCTTCTTTAACAATTAATTTATGAAAACGTAAAACGCTATGTTGGCTCTCAATCAGAACTGCGTGCTTGAAGTTCGCGGTGTCTCAATTTTCAGCGCGTGTCTAAAGTTTGCGGTGTCCTTACAATCTGTCATAATTTAATTTTTTTTTTTCCTAATCATTTTCAGTTGCGTAACACAACTCCCAGCTTCCTTGGGACTCTAATGGAAGACTAGGAGCTCTTGGTCCATTCTTGTGCGCTTGTTCCGTACTTTCAAGACCTAGGGCGACATTTTTCTAGCACAGTTCTCGCGCTAACCCCTCGCGCTTGGTTAGTATGATCGATTTATGTACTATATATTTATCGACGATTACCTAAAAATTGTCTGATTTTACGGAAGTTTTCAGACAAATGATCTTATCATACTTTGTCATTTCACGTTTTTATTGCAACACGCGAATCACACCTAATTGTTATCAGCACCTAGATTTGTTATCAGCAATTAGAAAAGGAAAAGAAAAAAAAAATGTTGGAAGATGCTAGAAGAGGAAGTTGCGGCATAAAACACAAAAGCGAGCAATGCAATGAAATTAAAAACGTTGAATTTATCAATCTTTCGATCCTTTCTGAATGATGTTCACAGTATTTCCAAAGGTCTCCGCACGAATTAGTACGTTTTCAAAGGTCTCCTTCTTCACCTAGCACAACGAGGTTTTGTACACACAAGCTAGCGGCTCCTTTAAACTAAAGGCTGGTTTCCATATGATCGCAGACAATCGCAGACGATCGCGGATCGCAAATCGCAGATCGCAGACGATCGCAAAGAGAGTTGTTTCCATATAACCGCAGACGATCGCAAGCGATCGCAGAGCCGACTGTTGCATACATTTCGGACAGCGGAACTGTCAAAATTACACGCGCGTTGTGCTGGCGGGAAAATCGCAGCAAACAATATGGCGGACGTCGAGGAGGAAATTTTGCTGCAAGCACATTTATTCCTTCTTTTTGTCAACCTATTTTGAAATTCCCTTAGCAGTGCATCTCGCCCCGAGCCAGAAGGTAGCGTTTTCAATCGCTTCAGATAACGACCATAAGCAGTTCTTATGTTGCGGAATTTGACCTCCGCCTCAGCCGCCGATAGATTAAATTTCTCCCCGATTTTTTCCTAGTAGTTAGCCTTTTTGTTTTTGTCTTTGAAATGTTTACTGTTACGGTGGTAAACGCACTGATATCACGCAACTTCCTCCATAAATTTCTCGTTACTAACGTTACCTTCTTCAACGCCAGCCATGTTTACAACAAATAAACGGTTGCTTTCTTGCAAAGAAGCGTTGAATCATGGGTCGGAATTCAAAATATTATGGGATACGTTTCGATCGCAGATCGCAGAGCTTTGGTTTCCATATGATCGCACGATCGCAATTGATCGCAGACGATCGCCGAAGATAGAACATGGTTCTATCTTCTGCGATCGTCTGCGATCGTCTGCGATCACGATCGCACGATCGCAGACGATCGCAGAAGTGTGTTTCCATATGATCGCAGACGATCGCAAAACTTTTTGCGATCTGCGATCCGCGATCCGCGATCGTCTGCGATCATATGGAAACCAGCCTTAAATGTTTGGCACCTGCTTTTCCGATAACAGATTTTAGTGTGAACGGGCTAATTTTTATGCGCGGAACATGAGCCAGAACAAGGCGCTTGTCCAACGAGAATGGAACCTACCAGAGAAAGGAGGCGAGCAGCTGTTGACGCAACGTCTCGCTTAAAGGCGATGATTAATACCTAAGCACTGCATTTGTAGTGAAAATTGCGAAACAATATTTAGGGGAGCGTGACCGGAAATTGTATGACCATAATTTTGCGTAAGCGTAAGATTGACTGTTGTAATCAGAGAGCTTTGTAATCGGATAGGTTTTAAAAGAGGAAGAATAAGGCATTGAAGTGAACACGACGTTCGGAGTGAAGTGTAAAATGCGAAACGCGAGGGAAGAAATAAATCTTGATTTGTCTATACACTGAGTAAGTTGAGTGTACCCTAGCACCTCGGCACACTTGCCTGTCCTCCACACTAACATTATTGAAAAGCCTAGGGTTAGGTTATAGGGTAAGCAGTCGACCACAGTTTTCGAAATGGTACGGTGCATTTTGTCCAGATAAGAAGTCCTACATTTATAAAGCATTGTTTTTAAAAACTGGAGGTTTCGTTTTCGCATACCTCTCTTTCGAATAGTCTGGGCGATTGGCAACAACGCCAAAAAAGCTTACATTTTCTAATGAATATGCTTCTTTGAGGAATATAAGGCATTGCAAAACCCGCATTAGTCTTAATATATAAGCTGTTTCTCACCTTTGTTTTGTTAACTGCTCTTGCTTGTCATTCAGATTCCTCTTGGCTAAACTGAAACCTTAGGGCAAAAGAAATATAAATATAACTGATCCCGAAGAAATGAAATTATATTTCAATACTGTCAGATATAGGGCTTCGAGTATGTGATGGTGGCTGCGGTAGTTAATTGGAAATAAAATTGCAGATCTTTGTCAAAGCGTCTCAAGGAAGTTATATTAAAAGGAACTTATTTTTTATCTGCGTAAACAGAAATTTAAATGTCACAGATTGTGAAATCTTGACGTGCGACAACCGATAACTTTAATGTAGATCGGAAGCCAATGAAGAGTTTGATCTCGAAGTTTCTACAACTAAGATAATAGATGATGAGGCCAAAGAAATCGCCGTAGAAATTGAACGTGAATAATGCATTTGTTCAGTTTTAGTTGAATTGCTTACTAACTTTGAAACTTGGCGAGCTACTGTGCCTTGTTGCTTATATATCATACAGGCCAAACTTCATACGTTTTATCAGAAGGTTATAATTATAAATTTTTGGTTCTATCCTATCTGGTCTTCCGGTAAAACGTAAAAACCACCAACTTTCCGTGGGCCGGTACTGAAAAGGTGACGTATGTTGTAAGTGTGGGAAATATATGTAAACATAGATTATTACATATAAGTTAGAAGAAAGAAAGTACAACAAGCTTTTGCAATGCTCAGCCCGGTTTGAAGAAGCAAGACCTACGCACTGCTACCAAAATCAGAATTTTTAGCACTAATATTGTAAAGGCAGTTTTGTCAGACGGCTCAGAGACATGGAGAGTCACGACAATGACAAAAAATTAAGAACAAACTTTCATCAAGAAGTGTCTGAGGAGGATTCTGAGGGTGTATTGAACTGAAGTGGATTTGTTGTTAGTACCGGTCAAGAGCCTGTCAACGCCACCATTAAGAGAAGGCGCTGGAAGTCGATTGGCCGTGCACTAAGTGCACGCGGTGGACTGGAACCCACAAGGCACACGAAAACGTGGCAGACCGAGCATCACATCGACCGAGGATCCCAATTTAACTTGGTGCGAGGCCAAAAGAGCAGCTCAAGACCGCCACAGATGGAAGGCAACTGTGGACGCTCCATACCACCCCACCCCCCTTCCTCCATGGGGCAAAGAGGACTAGATGTTGGCCACGACATTCAAAACATTCTATAGCCAGCAATAAATACTGCTCGAGACACAGTGGACACAAAAAGGTGCACTTTACTAGCGTATCCATTTGAGTTTTTTATCAGTTTTCTGGTAATAGTAAGTATCAGTTTTCTAGTAATAGGCGATATGTTTATTACAAGAATTTGCAACAAGGATCTCAAAATTAAACTTTAATTTAAACATGTCTATCCACTCAAGAAATAGGACATTTTGAAATTTGAATTTTGTTCTGCTTTTAGTTTAAATATTAATTGCCCCTTTTTGAGTCCGCTGTGCTGCCCAACGTGTAATTAATAAGCAGTTGAGGGACGGTAGCGAAAAATAGCGAAGGCTAAATATTAATTGTTAATATAGTGATAAGGTACATCTATTCTTTGTAATAGGATAAACATTTATCCCAATAAACGCACATGAGGACATCCTGACCCACGAAAGTAAAAAAGGCACATCAAAACACAACGCTGATTGGCTTACAGAATGAGCTGCACATCAAACTGCCCAGCTGACTTTACCTTTGTTTAATTTACGTTTCTTCAAAGGTCCGTGCACAATCGCAAATAAGGCCTGTCCTCTCCTAAAATGTCTGATATCTAAATCCCCTTTGTTGAGCTTGATTTTCACGTCTTTTGCTGACAGTTTGTTCGAGACATAAGACATTCACTTACTACTCTATGTCGTTATATTGACAAAGTTTTGACATCGTATTCTAGAATACACCTAAGCAACATCAAGGGTAAAACCCCATTTAAATTTCACCCACTCATTTTTGAAATGCCAAGATTCTTGCGCAATGGAAGCGCCGCATCGTATATTTGGGTGTATACCTAACTCTAGATATGAAATAAAGCTTTTTTATTTAAAAAGTAAAATATAACGGCTAATTGGAATAATCTGTTATCTGACTTAAGCCTGTGTACATGCTGGTTTTTCAGTTTAATTATGAGAGCCAGTGCTTTGGTTCCAGTGTTATCTCAAACAACAGCGGACAATAATCACTAATCACCATTACTAATCAAAGACAATTTACTTTTTAAATTCTAAATTCTTTGGTCAATTAGTTCGCTCCGTTTACAGGCTCCCAAAATCTATTCTACTCTACTTGAAATATACAAGAAGTGAACATGTGTCGCGTTAGACTCATAATACCAATATGAACATCATCAAACATGGAAATGTTCTTCCGTGTACTAAGTAAATACTGACTCCCTCTTTCGAAGGAAGAAAATACAAGGCAACCCAAGAAAACGCAGCCCACACATCATAAGTGCAGATCTACTACACTCGCACAACAAATGGCCAGAAATTCTTAATAATAAATAACACTGTTCCTCCCTAAAATGAACACAATGCTTGGTAAGTCGATATACTTTTGAAGCCCGTTAATAACATAGACTTGGTGGTTGTTTAAGCTAAAATTCACATGATTCCATCGAGCTAACAGGCACTTATCTGAGCACATTACCTGAGATTGAAAGAGACTAACAAATCCGCTCAGCAGTTAAACGCAAGTCAAATGATTTTTTGCGCAGTTGTTGCATGAAGGCTGTTGATTTATCCGTAAATAAGGAAATAAGTCAACTGTTGTATCTTGAAACTTTCGCTGACAACTCTGAGCCTGCTGGTGACTGACATAGCTATCTTCAAACAAACACGTTTACTTTATTTTTAAATACACAAATTTCCTGAATAAGCGTCATTTGAATAATAATGTCACGTAACCAATCTTTTCTTTAATATCTGAAATTGGGTCGTGCTTAAATCTTTGTATTTTCATTTTTATTTCAATTTGCTGTGTATCGCTCCAATTCTATACGAGGAAATTTATCAAGCTATAAAATCGAGTCAAACTATTTTAATTTAGTATTGCAAACAAACCTCAGCAATTAATTCCCAAATGTAAAGTTTGAGAGAGAAAAATAAAGAGAGCCTCATAAAGGACGGTATTTTCACGAAGCCTTTCGTTATGTTATATCGTATATTCGACGGGAATAAAATATATATATAACATCTTTGAGAGCTGTAATTACACAACTAAGTTAGTTCAGATGGTAAATCAGCTAAAATCAACCAATGAGATCGCTCTCTTTGCCTACGTCCGGTGCGTCTGACATTTCAATTGACCAATCAGGATTGAGCAGCTGGCAAGAAAAACTGTTCTGCCCTGGGGCCGGTTTCTCGAAGGTCCCGAAAAGTTTTCGCACCCGGAAAGCCATAGCAAAATCTCAAACCTTATGACTATAGAACTGTTTTATTCACATACTCTTAATATGAACAGAGGTTCCCTTCACACAAGAAGTTTCAGGCGTATACACTTATGGGTTTTTAGATACAGATGAACTAAAAATGTCTTTACGGGCGCGAAAAGTTTCCGGGGTTTTCGTGAAACGGGCCCCTGGCGTCAAATGTATGTAAACAGGAAAGATATTGAAGTCGGCCCACGTTTCTCACTGGAAACGACATTTAATACTCACGAAATAATTTCAACACCCATATCAGATTGTAAAAAGTGAAAAAATATAAAACATTTTGGGGCTTTTAATTTGGCGCCAAAAATAGGCCACCTGTCATCATATTTTATGTCATTTCACGCTTTTATTGCAATACGCGAACCATAGAAAACGAAAAAATGTTAGAAAAAGCTAGAAGAGGAAGTTGTGGCGTAAAACACAAAAGCGAGCAATCCAATGAAATTAAAAACGTTGAATTGATCAATCTTTCGGTCCTTTTTGAATGATATTCACAGTATTTCCAAAGGTCCCTACACGAATTAGTTCGTTTTCAAAGGTCTATTTCTTCACCTGTCTGAAAAGACGTAGCACAATGAGGTCTTGTACACACAAAGTAGCGTCTCCGTTGAACTAAATGTTCACCCGTTTTTCCGTCAACAGATTTTAGTGTCAACGGACTAATTTTTAGGCTTTTTGTCTTGCCTGTCCTCCACACTAACATTATTGAAAAGCTTTGGTTCAGGTAAGGGTTAGCCGTCCACAGTTTTCGAATTCCAAGTTTTTAAAGCAATTTTGTAAACTGTTTTCGAATTTGTACGGTGCAGTTTGTCCAGATCAGACGTCCCAAGATTTTAAAGCAATTTTTTAAACTGGAGGCTTCGTTTTTTCGCATGCCTTTCTTTAGATTAGTGTGGAAGATAAGCAAAAACGCACAAAAGCTTAGGTTTTTCTAATTAATATGAAGACAAACCTGCTCCAGTTATATGAAAGGTGTTTCTCACCTTTGTTGTGTTAACTGCTCTTACTCAGCCTGGAGTTCAGATTCCTCTTGGCTAAGCTGAAATCATTAAAATGCAAAAGAAATGTAAATATAACTGATCCCGATGAAATGAATACAGATTAACGAGTTACTTTTTTCCGAAGAAATAAAAAATATACTTCAATCCCGCAAGTCAGATACAGGGATTGTGGCCCTGGCCGGCAGTTAATCAGAACTTAAACCTCAGATCTTCGTCAACGTGTCTCAAGGAAGTTATATTAAAAGGAACTTAGTTTTTAATCTGAGTAAACAGGAATTTAAATATCACTGGTGGTAAAATCTTGACGTGTGACAACCAACAATTTAAGTTTAGAGAGGAAGTCACTGTCAATGACCTCATGATATGAAATTTGTTGACGCCAACGAAATCGTCGTAGAAAATGAATAATGTAGTTGTTTTTTTGTAGAATCACTAACTAACTTTAAAACTTGGCGAGCGTCTGCGCCTTTTGCATGTATATTATGCGGGCTAAACCTCATGCGTTTTGTCTGAAAGTTATAATTGTAGATTTTTGGTTTTATCCTGTCTTGTCTTCCGGTAACAGGTAAAAACCACTGTTACACTATGCACATTCGCTTGCACCTTTGTATGTTTTAATCATATGCACTTGCACCTTAATTGCACTATACAACATTGTCACGCACGTATCCAGATAGCATGTATTTATTACTTGCAGCAACTTAATAAATTCAGTTTTGAATGTGTTACCGAACGACAAACATGGTGGCAGCGGTGGGATTTTTTTAGTAATCTAACGGATCTAGCGCTTTACCGACTCAACTATTCTTCAGTCTACAGCGATATGGCTTCGAACACCCCGTTTCCCGAGTTTAAGACAACAGGAGATGACAAGCACGACCTGGAAACATACATAGAAGATTTGACAGATTACTGCGTCATGCAAAATTGGTTCGATCCATCGAAAGAAACTGACGCACTGAAATGGACCAAGCCTGATAAAGCCATGGCATGTCTCCGGGCATCTCTATCTCCGGCAGCGAGAACGGTTTATAAATACAGCTTGGGTTTGGATGAAGCCGACCAAAAGAAGCCTCATTGTGTTGTCGCCGCATTGAGAGAGTATTATGGCGCTAGCGTTGGAGTGTCAGGGGAACGGCAAAAGTTTCTTCGTTTGCTGCAAAACGAAAACGATTCGATTGCTTCCTGGGAGACGCGAGTGCGTAATCAAGCAGCACAGTGTGAATATGAAGACTTCGCTGACGAGCTTATGAGGGACCAATTTATCGCCGGTTTAACGTCTGATACTCTTCGAGTGAAACTTATCGGGAAAGGGCATAAACATAAAAACACCGCCCAAACAAAGGTTACGCTACGAGAAGTTGTCGAAGTTGCCAAAACGTTCGAAGCGACTGTGTTCGCTAATCAGCACATGAAAACTGCCAGGAACACACAACAGGAACAAGTGAATTTTACGAGCAAATCAGCATTTGCAAATCCGCGGCAAAATCTGAAGCCGGTACAGCAATTGTCACAGTGTTTCTGGTGTGGCGGCAACCATCAACAGCCCCGTCAACAGCACTGTCCAGCATTTGGTAAAAGATGTGGAAAGTGTGGGATCTCTGGTCATTTCGCGCGCGTCTGTAGAGGTGGAGCAAGGCGACAAGGACGACAGCAGCAATCAAATTTTGTCGATGAAGACAACGGTGAAGAAGCATTTGTGGTGGATTGCGAGACACCCTCACAACCTGCAAGGAAATTCTTTGCCCATTTACATCTCATACATGGAGAAAAAACAAAAGTAGTGAAAGCACAAATCGACTCGGCATCCACGTGTAACACCATACCCATCAGTCTACTAAGCGAGGTGTTTCCTCACGTAAAGATTTCGCGGACCAGAAGCAGGATTAACACGTATGGAAGCGAAACTATGCGCCCTGAAGGCCAAGTAACTTTGTGTTGTGACAGAAGGGGCAAGATTCACATCATAGATTTTCTTGTGGTCAACGTGCCTAATGAGAAACCACCACTTCTCAGCGGAAGAGATGCACAAGCCCTGGGTTATTTGAAGATGTATGCTGATGAAGCAAACGCAGTTGAAGAAGAAATTCCGCGCAATATGCAGTCACCTCCACCACTAGGAAAACTGACAAAGGAAGACGTGCTTCACCACTACTCAAACGTATTTAAGCCAGGCCGCGGAAATCCTCTTGGAACCCCCTTGCACATCGAACTTGATCCTAATGTTACTCCAGTACACGCCTCAACGCGTCGAGTTCCCGTGGCAAAGTTGGACAGAGTAAATGACGAGTTAAAGAGACTATGCGATGAAGGCATCATAAGGCCGGTCACACAGCCTACAGACTGGCTCTCAAACATCCTGGTAAAAGAGAAACCGAACGGCAAACTTCGAATATGCATTGATCCAAGTCAAACCATTAACAAGGCCATCAGAAGACCCAAGTACACAATACCGACGATTGAAGAGAAGCTTCCACAACTGACTAAGGCCAAAGTGTTCACAATTGTTGATGTATCTGAAGCTTTTCACACCATCGTGATGGATGAAGAGTCTTCTTTACTAACAACGTTCCAGGGACCAAATGGTCGCTACTGCTACACTCGCATACCATTTGGGATCGCCTCGGGACCGGAGGAGTATCAACGGCGCCAACATAAATTCTTAGACGGCTTACACGGGGTAATAAACATTGCCGACGACATCTGTGTTTTTGGATGCGGAGATTCAAAAGAGGAAGCTGACATCGATCACGATAAAAATCTTACAAGCCTGTTAGAGAAGTGCAGCAACCATGACCTGCGACTTTCGGTGAAGAAATTACAGTTTAAATCTCCCTCTGTCACCTTTATGGGGCACAAGCTTACCGACAAAGGCGTATGTGAAACCTAGGCCTACGAACAAACACCAACCCTGGATCTATGGGGAGGTAATTGGAAGACCCGCACCAAGGTCCTGCCTCGTGAGCACAGCAATGGGACCAGTCCGGCGAAACCACGCGCAAATCAGGGAGGCAAAGGCAGAACCTGCAGTGGGCAACTATGATGAAAAATTGGACCGATTGGAAACTGCATCCCTACCATCTGAAAGTGGACAAACACAGGAAACGGATCAGCCGTTGGACCAAGAGCCTACACCGCCACCTCGCCGTTCAACAAGAGAACGTAGACTTCCCTCACGATTCAACGACTTCCTTATGGAATGAACACTTTAATGACTTTCTTGCGGAGATGTAAAGACTTTGTTTACATGAACACTTTAGTTTAATGACTTTCTTGCGGAGATGTAAGGACTTTGTTTACTCATGAACAGTTCAGAGAAATTATGTTTAGGTCCACTATATAATGGACATTCTATTATTGATTTTATCTTCCAAAAGGGGAAAGGTGTTACACTATGCACATTCGCTTGCACCTTTGTATGTTTTAATCATATGCACTTGCACCTTAATTGCACTATACAACATTGTCACGCGCGTATCCAGATAGCATGTATTTATTACTTGCAGCAACTTACTAAATTCAGTTTTGAATGTGCTACCGAACGACAAACACCACCAAGTTTCCGTGGGCCGGTACGAAATGCGCCGCAAACAATGCTGACCTTTGGCTCACTGATGATGGCGACAGTAATTGCAGAGTTCCGTGTGGGTAACGTCAATACCTCTTAATAACCGAGCTCTCGGTCTGTACTGTAAGTTACCGACTGAGCTTTGCGCTTGGACCATAAATCTAACGGGGAAAAACAAGGATCCGTAACTTACTGTGTGTCTGTTGGGTTCGGGAACGATTTCTATTCACGCGGAACAGTAAATTTCTGACGCACGTCGAAAGCAAAACGAGGCAATTTGAAATCGTTGTTAAGTCGTTATCACTTTTATATGGGCACAATTAAAAGTAAAAAAAAAAATTTAAACTTTAACTTGTTTTAAAAGTTAAGAACACTTGGCGATTAATCACGAAACATTTTGGCAACGAAAACAGCTTTAAGTTTTAGCGGGCCGTACAGTAGAAAGCGGCCCGCTAAATTGACCAATCCCAGCGCGCGTAGTAACTAAGAGATACAATAGTGTAAGTCACTGATATGATAAATCGCGAAAAGAAAGTTTTAGACATAAAATGGCTTTAAAGTACTTATTAACGCAAATTAACTTCACACCCTAGCAAGTAAATAGAAGTGCTGAAAGTTATTCTTTTAGCTTCCTTTCAGGAGCCATAATCGGGGACGTCCGTCCCCGATTATGGCTCCTGCTTCCCTTCCAAAGCAAGCCGTTTTCACAACCGTAAAATCTCCCACTCTTCCGTGCTTGCCACTACAGAGCCTTGATATTATTCACCTATTTTTCGCTGACTTTATTTAATTCCAGTATAAACGGACCTTGTGAAGCAGTATTGGCATTCTACGTGTACATCTCTGTCGCAAACCATGTCTACATTAGGCTGACTGAAATATGGCGAGGAGACGTAAAAAAGGAAAAAAAGGCTAGAGAACGTAAAACAAAATGTGCCTGGATTTTGCCTCATTTGATAGAAATTAAGCTGATTGTAGTTATTTACCTATTAAGTACTGTGGACATAACATCTTCAGTTCCTTTTGTTAGAACTCATTGCAGTAACAATCAAAACAGCTCAATTGTTCCACCTAAATAAGCTAAATGGTTATTTGTACATTACAGCAATTTATGAGTTGTGTCACGCAGCATACAAACTCATCAAAATCATTCCTGTCGTATGTACTACATGAAACATGCCCGTTTCAAGTATCACCAGTTGGCTTAAAAAGCCTCTGGATTTTGATGTTTGCAATGAATTGCTGTAAGTATATTGCAGTTTTATTCTCCGTACAGTAGTAGTTGCGCAAAGGACAGCAAGGCCGTAAAAAGAATTCAGGATGTTGTCGGATGGTACTATAATTTTAAAGCTAAAACGACGTTTTTAAAAATTCCTTAAACCATTTTAACCATTGTCAGAAAAATGTTGTAATTCTGCGCAAGCGTCTCTGTCCCGAGTATGTCTTGAAAAGCTTAAAAAAACGCTATAGTCGCGGCTTCGCGTTTGCTTGCACCGCAGCGTATTATAGCCTAGCTGCTCTCAGGCCATTTCCAAGGCGGTAGAAGAAAACGTGGCGCGCAGCCCGCAGCAGGTGTCCAGCCATAAGAATTACCGCAATTTTATTTTGAGATCCTTTACATTTGGCCGGTTCTCAGGTATAGCACAGCAGAGGGTGCGCAAACTTGTCAATCGATTTTGCAAACTTGTTTTTTTCTATCTTAAAGATTAAGAACTTGTTTAACGTGAAAAAAATCTCTTCCTGATAGACTCCGTAAGCAACTTGTGTAAAAATTGTCCTGTTCAAATTGTACTGCTTGTTGCATCGGTGAAACACGACATTTCTCTCAGCGCGTTCAAGTGCTGTTGGCTGCTTCATGTATTTAATTTAACGCAAATAGAAGATTTTTGCTCAATAGTTTGATTCAGAAATTCGTTTTCTTTCCCGCAGTACACTGAAAAGCTATTTCGTTCACAGCCACCAAAAGATGGGACAGGAATATGTTGTAAATATACTTAATCGCATTGCACTGTGGGATATGCTTCCAGCTCTCCCCTACCCACCCACCCCCTCCCCTCCCCGACTTTCAGTGGCATTTCAAGTTACTAAGGTTAAAACTTCGGACAGTCTTAGTTTTTGCCCAGCAAATTGACTAACAAATAGATCTGAAACACAGATAAATCAAAGTAACCTCTTTCGTGACATGACGTAAGCCCATTTTGCAGGAACGTCCAATCTTCTGTCATGGCTTGTGTCATGACACAATATGTACACCAAGTTTACTTTACCTCCCCCGTGAATCAGTTCCAGTTTTATGTCGTCGACGGCTACGATCAGAATGAAGAGTGGAGGTTCCACTACTCAAATAGCTAGCAATCCTCATTTCAGCTAATAGCGCATGATGTGACCGCAATTAATTAACAGGGAAACGGTGCCAAGACGATACCGAAACGTCGGTCCTCTTGTTATGTCTGGTTTCCTTAATAATTCTGCCACATTAAATTAATTATTCTCAGTTTTGCGGTCCGTGCGCTGGAATGTTGCAAATTATCCTAATCAGATTCACAGTTGTGAAAAATGTGCGGTGTTGTATTTTAATCATCGAATCGAATTGCCTTTTAAAGCGCATTTTCAATTTTGTCTCCCAGCTTTCACTCATGATTTTGGCAACTAGTTCCAGGCCTAACGCTGGTTACAACCCATAATGCGACTACTGAGTTCACTCCAGGCACTCCGAGAAAATTGTGGTGAATGGAACCCGCCAAATCTCTTAACGAATTTCCGTTCGGCCTTTCTTGCGTTCTATTTATCGAGACCGTGAGCCAACTGGTTTCCGGTGAAAACTTCCGAGAAGACCTCCGAAGTGATTTTCGGGTGCATCAAAAAATAGCCCTCAATAATTTTTCCATGCTCAATGCGTACTGGCATTCATGGTATTTTGAGATATTTTGGCCACATGCAAAATTACCTTTAGATTTAAGCAAACCTGAAAAAAAATCATTCACTAAGATAGAAAAACACTAAAGAGATAATAATAAACCATAAAGAAACGAGGATGGAGAAGATTGACTCGGATTACGAACGACGAACTTGAAAAATTCAGTCTAAACTTTTCAAGATGGGCAAACCGTGACGTAACCCCTTTAAATAATCATTATTCACGAAATGCGACGTGGTTGTTAAATTAGTCAAGTGTTGCCAACACATAGTGTCTAACAGTAAGAAAGATACTGAATTACATTCAAATCGACAATTTTTCGGCGGTCTACTTGATGATCTTAAATTAACTGTAAAGTTGAAACTGTTGTGCTGATGGAAACGTCTCACTGGAAGTGGGGGGCCAAAACATGCGTTGTGTTTTTTATCTTGCGTCGAGATTGTCACGAAATATCAATTTTTAGCGAGAAATATTGGACAAGTTCTGTACTTGACTAGATCCACGCCAAAAATATTATTGCAGTAATCACAGGGATTATTCAGTCGCTGTGATTCGACGATAATTCATGTCCCTGAAGCCATGTTTTGTCAGTCATCTTCTTCTCAACCGCACTTCTAAGCGACGTACATTTGCTTTTAATATAAGATATCACTATGGCTCACTAAGTTTTGCTAACTCAGTGAATGTACGATAACTTCAGTAAAAAGAAGACGCATGCGAGTTGTACATCATGGTCAACACGCGTTTTATCCAGTGTAATTCCTTGGCTCCAGATATAAAACACAGAAGCCGCCGCTAATGCACCAAGCCACAACTTCTAAGAAAAATTTTAGCGTGACGTCGCTGATTACTTCGCCAGTAATCAATTATGCTTTACGTTAACTTTAGAAGCTTAAAGTAATTGAATTCGAGACACCTTTGAAACTTGCATTACTTACCTGTCATTACATTCCAACTTAAGGTCCAGAAATCCCGGAATACAAGAATCTTCACGTACAAACTGCCTTTCGTGGTTTATGACGATTCTGGCAAATCAGTTTTCCGGTTGATGTTGTGCTTCCTTTTACTGCGATGGGATTATTTCCATTCCGTGAAAAGACTATTTTTGGCCCTGGAGGCGTGATCTTTGCCACTTCTGTTTTTGATGTCAGCACTTCTGAAAAGTAAATATAACTTGAGAAAACATCGGCACGTCCAGAGTATTACTGGTGCGTGGAAGTTAATTAAATTCTCTTCAATTGATCCAAGTGTCGCACGTCAGCTTTGAGCGAGCCAAACTTTGCAGAAAAATGTTACATGCCACACCAATCCATGAGATACAATATCGATGCACATTAATATTTGAGATAACGGGCAGAGCTTCAAGACTCTGGTCGACTTACAGTTACGCATATACAAGAGTTCTTTGAAAGTAAATAATTAAAGCGTAGGAATTTTGTTTAACTCTGCAAGGAATGGCTTCACAGCGTTCTCTAACTGGACATCGTAGACAGAACGCTTCCTTCTAATTCTTCGCGTTTACTTGAAGACAAACGTTTACAGTCCAGAGAGTGACTTTTCTAGAATAGATTCAGCTTCTGTTAATCTTGTTCGCCAGCTTTCCGACTTCATTTGTTACATTTGGCATTGTAA
Organism: Orbicella franksi; assembly: GCF_964199315.1. Classification (NCBI taxonomy): domain Eukaryota; kingdom Metazoa; phylum Cnidaria; class Anthozoa; order Scleractinia; family Merulinidae; genus Orbicella; species Orbicella franksi. The sequence continues at coordinate 25,469,020 of NC_138148.1, read as the reverse complement.
TGAGAATTCGATGAATTCCCTGACACAGACATGCCACTTCACAACTTCCTGTTGCCCTGCATTCTTGTTTCTCGCTGTTCCTATGTTACATTCCTTTATAAAGGTACTAATTATCATTTGCAATCTTTACAGAAGCAATACAGCAATGCACAATCAAAGAAGTTTTGTTTCGGTTATTTTAATAATCTCTAAGTCCTTAAGCAACTCTCTTCAGTTTTAACTAAGCCACCACTTATAATCCCCTAAACGTCATCATGACACGTAACCATGGAATTCAAATGAGAGCTAATTAAATCTCGCATTAATACCAATTTTGTTGTGTTTGGTGCTATAACAAACCAAAGATTTGAATGTATACAAAGAGCTTAACTCGTTGCATGACTATTGCTCAGCTATGTGTCCATAATAAAAGAAATTTTTATGGACAGTCCAATATAACCTCAAAGAGCATACACAGTTAAGAGGATTAATATTGATCCCTCGTAGACAAACAGCACGAGGTTGATCTTTTTTTTATTCTTTCTTGTGGCTTTATAAACAAAAAGGAAATTCAATTGAGGCAAAAAAAATGATCCTTGTAAAGAACACACAATTTGATGAATATTTTACTTTCGCGTAACAGAGACGAGGGCTAAACAAAGAGGCCTAGGAGTATTGGAGTCACAGTATCTAGACTTCTAGGGTCTGGTATTAAAATCGTTTAACCCAGAGTAGGCTCAAGTAGAGTAGAGCAGAGCAGAGGAGGGAGCAGGAGGGTAGGGTAGGGTAGACTAGGTTTGGGTAGGGTAGAGTAGAGTAGAGTAGAGTAAAGAAGGTAGAGCGGAGCGGAGCAGAAAAGATTGCTTGTTCAGTGTCGCAATGTAACTTTTTTCCAAAGACACAAAGGTGAAAATGAATAGCCTAAGTATATCCAAAAAGTCCCCTGATGAGGTCTCCGTGGTCTTCGATCGGTGCTACGGTATCTATGCCACTTTATATCAAGTCCCCTGACGTAGCAGTATGGTGGCCTGGCGGGGAAAGTGATGACAGATACAAACGACATACGTCTCATATTCTGCTGTGATAACTCTCATCCCGTTTGCGGAAAAAGGCCTGCAGTACTAATGGATTTTTGTTTTTCAATAAACAAAACTAGCCATGTTTATGCTCATATTGTGCTTGCAGTTGGTCAACAACCCATATCCCTTTTTAAAGAATCATTAAAAACCACCCCGAATGAAGTGAAGCGCACACTAAAAGATGCGTGAATTACGCCCAGACCACTGAACCTATTGCTCTCACTGAGAGAGAAAGGAAATGTTAGTTTTAATGGCATTTCCTAGAGAAGAAAAGAGGCAGAAACAGCCATATACATCGTGAAAAGGCCATTTTGATAAATTTGATTCATTTTGCGACGGTAGCGTTGCCTGCGCTTTGGAAAATACCCGTGGACAGATCGTGTATTCCTAAACGACGTACAGTTTCGCAGCTGTGGAACCGTTTGCTACTGGGCACGAGCAAGTTTACCAAGGAAAAAAAGCGCGGGTTCTTTTCCCTCAATATTGTTTTGTTTTCGTTGGAGAATGTCACAGTTCTTTTGAGTGACTCAAACGTAGTATAAAGAACGTATTTTTCGACAGAATTGTCAGTTACTTTCACTTGGAGAAAACGCGGTCGACAATGTGGTCCTTCTCATTCTCGGCCATGTTGTCATGTTGAACCATGTGACATTTGTGACATTTTCAAGGTGAGAAATGCGTTGTTTTGTCAAATTTACTAGCCAGTATATGTTTGCTTACACGCAGCGTAGATACATTAAACTGCTGCTTCCTGCTATATTGATTCTGTGCTTAGGATAACAGTTTTTACACCAGCTGAAGATGGGAGCATCGAGCGATGACCAAGATGAACTGCCGCTGAGTTTGTCAACGAAAAAACGTCGCTGCCTGAAAAGATCACGCTTATCTTCCGACTCTGATGATGATAAAAGAAAGACCAGATCATCGAGGAAACAAGTGAACAACTCAAGCAAGGAAAGTGATGACAATGAAGGCTGTGGAAGTGAACAGTTGAACCCAACGCCCTCACAGACCCCTCGCAGCTCAGAACGGTTGCGAAGGAAATCTTCGCAATCATTCTCTTTGCCAAGCAGGGAAAAAGTACTAGACGCCATAACACCCAAAGGCAAAAGCCTTTGTAGTCAGCAGAAAGTAAAGACGTTAAAAAGAAAACTGGTCAACAACTTTCTGAGAGAGTGAGTACAGTCTACGTGTTAAAAATGGTACATAATGTGGCTTGTGATTGAATATAAGCATAAACAAGCAGAAGTGTTGGTTTCTAAAGAAACTGTTGGGCTGCATTGGTAGGGAAGTGTGAAACAGTTAGCTATTTATCAACTTGAAGTTGTTGAAGGTAATCTGTGAATACCAGGCCTGCCCCACCCCCTTCCTAAGGGTTGGGTATTTTGTGCTAACAGGTCAGCCTGATTGATCTGATTTCAGGGAAATTTAGTCAGGTGAAAGATTCACCCAACAAAAATGTGAATTTGACAATTCTAAAAATTATTTCACTGACAGTCGTATCTGTGTGGTCACTCCATGATGTAGCAGAGACGGATCCAGGGGAGGGGTTGAGGGGTTGCACCTCCCCTTCCCCCTTGAGCAGCATACAGTGTATTTTGTTATTTCTTTGACTTTTCATAAAATGAGTAGAATAAAATTGTGTTGTACATAGTCATTTCACTTCAAGTTAGGAAAAGATAATGTACATTTCACAACTGTGTTATTATGTTTGGTTTCCTGGTTGAAAAATAAATTAAACCCCAAATTTTATATCATGCCTTTACAAATGCTTTTCAAGTGTCTGGAATGCTGGAAATGGCGTTTTAGAAGGTGTAATCTGAAAAATTTTCGCAGAAGGCATGGCCCTAGACCCTGGTATAATCTCGTGATATTAAAGTGTACACCCCCCCCCCCCCCCCCGCCCTCTCCTTTTCAGGAATTCCTGGATCAGCCTCTGTTTACCGCAATTTTGAAAGTGTTTTATTGGTAACTTTTGAATGCAATTGGAAACAAAGGAAACCCTTCATGTGTGTTACAAGCATTTGGGTTGCTGACCTCGAGAAGAAAACAAAATTCCAAAAAATGCAAAAAATGTAAAAAAGGTGTTGAGCTGAAACTTACAAAAAAAAAAAAAAAGATTTATACCGTCCAGTTTAGAATTGGTGGAAAATTTGGTGAATCATTATCTGGAAAAGCTAATAAAATATTTGAAAAGCAAGATCTATAAGCTTTACTCTGATCGAAGGGTTAGGGTATGTATGATGTCCCTACATCCATTTGACCAAAGACACCCCTGAAGGTACATGTACCCGGCAACCTTACCACTGTAGTGAGTTAGTGAAGCTGATGTTTTGAGTATTACATGTACATGTAGCCCTTCATCACAGGAGGGCCATGAGCACTTTGGGCACTTTACCCTGACAAAGGGTTAATGCTAAAAATATCTACTTTGGTGCTTAATTTACCGTTATCATCTTCAAGGTGGTAAATAGCTAAGTATTATATGTGTAGGTACAGTGTACATGGTCTCCCTTGGTGCAGCAATTTAAGATTTTGGGAAGTTTGTATGTGTTGCAATTAATTTTTACAATGGTAATTTGTGTAGCAGAATATAATATCTCCATTCAATGGCCAGAGTATTTTCTACCTGCTGTTCATTATAGAGCAACACATTAACTGTTGGGCAACCATGCCTTCCACAGCGATAAAGTTTCTTGACTTTTAGTATACTCTTATTTACACAACCCTTACCCTTCTGGGTACATGTAGATCACTATGGCAGTATGTATATTACATATATCCAATACAGCTGTAATGTACATGTACCTCCTTTAAACCCTCTTCCCCTCCTCTCCCCACCACTAGGAGGTCATTGGAATTTCAGAAGTGTTGAAGGGTTTTTGAAAGAAAGTACATGTTCAGTTGTATGAATTTAAACTGGAGTTTCCATAGGGCTGTGGAACTGAAACCAAAAATTCTTCTTTGAAGGGGTTATGGATATTCTTTAGAACAACAGCAGTTAAAAGAAGGTGTGTTCTGTTTTTACATACAGGCGTTCTTCATATGTCAGCCGTGGAGAGGGTCGTTATGACTCAGATGATAGTGGAATGTCTGATTTCATAAACGATGATTCAGAGGAGGATGAAGAAGATGATACAGACTCCAGTGCCGAGATTAACCAGAGTTGTGACAGCAACAAGAAAGACTCGGGAGTATGCAGTGTAGAAGTCAATAAAAAGAGACACAAGGAAAGAGCGGTGCTTAGCTCAGAAGAAGAAAATCAAAAATCTCGTGGAAGTGACAATGATAATGTGCTTTTGTCAGAACTGGTGGATGAAAAAAGAGCAAGAAAGAAAGTGACTCCAACTGCTGCTGATCCAAATTACAGTGAGTCAGAGGAGGAGTTTACTCCAAAACTCAAAACAGCGAACAAAAGAAGGAAAATCATTGAGTGTAGTGACTCAGATGAAGAAAGTCAATCTGCAAAACAGGAAAGGAAACTGAAAGATGTTAATGATGAGAGGAAAAACTCTGACAGTGATGATGAACTGTCAAAGAATTCTCCAGCTAAATCTGCCTCTTTGAGACCACGTTCAAGGCGTCTGCAACACCTTTCACAGAAACATGAAGACAAACATCGCAAAACATTTGACTCTTTATTAAAGAAAAGACAAACAGCAAAACTGGATCCAAAAGAGAGACATGCAAAGAAACAATTGTCAAGAGATAGTGATGAATCTGAAAGCAGTGATGCATCTAGGTTAGAGGAAGAGCTGGATCCTCTAAAAGAGGCTGATGCATGCTTTGAAATGCACAGCAGTGAACTTGAGGAAGATGACGATGATAGAGACTTCATAGTCAAAGATGGAGAGACTTCTGATGAAGGGATGAATTCTGATGGTGCATCACAGTTTCTTAAGCTTCTAGACATGTTTACAGGCAAGCAACAGGATGAAGAAGTTGCATGTAATGAAATGAAAGATGTTCCTTATGGCAGTGAGGACACTCATTTCAGAAGGCGAAGAAAAAGAAGGAAAAGGAAAAAGGAGAGGAAAGCATCAAAATGGAGGCGCATCAAGATGGAGGATGACAGTGACGATACTGATGCTAATGATACAGTAGTCAGCGACGTGTGTAATAGATATCCACCTCTTCATGCTGCTGTTCTTGAAAATGATGTGCCTTTGGTGAGTAAGCTGATAAAAAAAGATGCTGATTGCGTTTATGAAATTGGGTACAGAAAGAGAACGGCCTTACATTTGGCAGCATTAGAAGGCAAAGTGGAACTAGTGAAACTTCTTCTTTACCATGGTGCCGATCGAACTGCTGTGGATTGCTATCATCTTCCAGCCATTGCTTATGCTCTGGATGGACATCCAGAATGTGTTCAGCTGTTACTTGATCACACAAACATTAAGAATATTAATAAGAGCATGACAAACAATCTGCAAGAAATGAACTTGTTACACTTTGCTATTGGGGAAACAAGAGATGGCTTGAATTGCCATGACCGAGCAAGATGCCTGGAACTTCTGTTTAGTAGAGACAAGAAGACCTCTACAAAGCTTCTAAGACAAAGTGATGTTAGGAAATTTTTCCCTTTGGCTGCAGCTGTATTTGCCGGACAACATGAGGTGGGCAACTGACCTTTTGTTTTTGTTCCAAGGACGTGTTGGTGGTTTGATAATTTTCAAGCTAACCCTATTTGTCATCTCTTTTGAATTATATTCATTAACATATACAACTTAATCTGAAGGAAAAATTATATGTAAGCCTGCATCAAGCCAAGTGCTCCTGATATCACAAGAGCTCATCCCAGTTTCTGTAGCATTACGTGACTACATGCAGGCTTTTTTCTAAACCCCCCTTCCCCCAGATGGAAAGCTAGTTCATTACTGTTTACAGGTTACTCTCAGCACTTATTCATACCAACTGAACGTTATGTAAAGCTTGGCATATTCATGTCAAATGAAACTTAGGAAATGAAAATCAGAAACATGTTAGTTAAATTTTGGGCCTTGTAGCTTTCAATTGTGTTGCTACATGTACATATATTTCAATCATACATTTCAGAGATAGCTAGGCAAAGCTTCATTTAAAGAATGTCCATCCCTAGGTGAAATGTATGGGTTGTTGACCAAGTGTGAGGTCAAGATGGCTGTATATTGGCCAAGTTCTTTTTTTTGCATGTTTATGGACCGAGACGGAGTCGAGGTCCATAGACTCGCAAGAAAAGAACGCGGGCAATATCAAGCCATCTTGACTGAACAAGCTTGGTTAATAAAGGATTTATTATACATGTATGGCTTTCTTGCGAGACATGGCGGATAGTCCCAAGCAGGCAAGATAACTCCATCTTGCCCGCTTGGGTAGCCAATCACAGCGCAGGATTTGATTCATCATGCTCGCTCACGGAGCTGGCCGTATAATAAGGTGATGTGTGGAAGACTTAAGTTAATACAGTACTTTGTAGCTTAGAGCACATGAAGTAGATACAGTATACTCGTGTACTTGACCGTTTTGTTTTCTGAAGTTACTTTACATGTAGAATTGTATGCAGTAGTTTGTGAATAGCTGTTTTCCCTCAACAGTGTGTCCAAGTCTTGCTTAGGATGGGTGCAGATGCTACTGCTTGTAAGACAGATGATGGAGGAAATATCCTGCATTTTGCTGTAGAATGTGCATCTCATTTTAAAGGAACATGGCCAGCAACCAAGGACACTTCACAGTGCCTGAGAGAACTTCTAAAGAAAACAAAACTTCTGATTGACCAGCCTGATGACAATGGTATGGTTATGAAAACTATTACTTATACATGTCCATGGACATGTATGTTATTTTTATATGCATTTTGTGTGGACACTCCCAATTTACATGTAAATGTAATTGCCTATACCATATGATAAACAACATACACTTACTCAGCCATTGTTTTTATATTCCATAAAAAAGATACAAAGAAGTCACAATTATTAGTACATGCAAAAATTAGAGTAAAATGGCAAAGAAACCTAATAAAAACCATGGGGCTTGTAAACTTAGGTTCCCTCTCAAGAAATATAAGATGACAAAAAACGATACATTATTATGGTAATTGACATATTGACAAGCCATATTTGTATGAACAGCTCAACTTATATTCAGCAAGTACATGTATATATGCATAAATGAAGTAGTAGGAGGTTAGTGGAATGCATGGTCACACCCAGCATGTACACTAGAGTTTTCTTTGTCTGATTTATTTGTCAGGTTTCACTCCACTAATGTATGCCTGTGAGAGTGGGGATGCCAAAAGTGTCAAGCTGTTGCTGGAAAATGGTGCTTCACTCAAATGTGTGGTCAGTGGTAATTTGTATTATTTTTTTTTAATTCTCAAAACCATGATCAGAAATAAATTATCAATTATTAATTGATTTGCCCTTTGTCAATAACTGCACATGTGTATGTAACTAAATAAAATTGCTGTTTCCCCATGAAACATTGGATACATGTGTGATCAACAATCGGTGTACCTGGGAACATATGTGTACTTGACACTTAACAAATAGAAACATTTGGCATGTGTCTGTATGTATGTCTGTATGTACGGTATGTACATGTATATGTATTTAAAAACAGAAGTGACAGTTTGGGAGAATGTAAAAATTAATGATCAGAAAACATCAGGCTGTGGCAAGTATTTCACAGCTTTTTTAAGTTCTTTCAATGTTCATGAGTGTTGCTGTACATAACCTGATAGAGATACAGAAAATTAGTTTATTTCATATCTTTAAGAAATAAACAATTATTCCAATAGACCATTTTACACTTGTGAGACTGTTCAGTGACCTGGCCTTTGAATGGCAGCGAGACTGGAGGTGACCTTGTTTTGATAAAGACCTTACTGTTTTTGTTGTGTAAATCAAGTTGTTCATGTGCTAACTAGTTTGCATTTACATGAGAAAAGCAGAGAGGTCTGTATCAAAGCAAGGTCACCTCCAGCCTCGGTTGCATTCATAGGCCAGGTAACTAAGCACACAATTGTAAAATGGCCTATTGTCAAAATGATTAATCTCTTTGTTTGTGTGTTCGATACATGTACATGTCAGTGTATTCTTGTAATAGCAATATTGCGTGGACGATATTACGATGATAATTATTATTGCAATATCATCTACAATCCACTACAAATAGTTGTGTTTGTTTTCCATTAGGACAGTCATGGTACCTCAAGCCTTCATCTAGCTGCAATGTCAGGGGACACTGAGTGTGTCCAGTTACTGCTCAACTTTGGACACCAGGTTGATTGTGTTGACAAATGTGGTTGGCCACCACTACTCTATGCCAACTTCAAGGCTCACGAGAGCTGCGTGCTAGCGCTTATGAAGCCCAAACCAGAGCAGGTGTTTGTGTTGGGAACATTGTTAAGAAAAGCAAGGAATGAGTTGGACAAAAAAAGAACGGTCAAGGTACATGTACACTGTATATTGTATGTTGCTGTAGGGTGTGTAGTTAAGCACTGGTTACCAGCTTATTTCAACAGCTGATAGAGATTTTACATTATCATGGGCTGAAAAATTCACAAGAAAACAGACTTGAGTTAATTTGGAAGATTACAGGCCAGAAAAGCTGGCTGAGCTCGTGAATGAACCTGTTAAGTTTTTTCTTACATTGTAGCCCAGTTGTTGACAATATACATGTAGTTTTCAATAACGAACTTTTTTCCACTAGTAAATTATAAAACAGGAACATGTTTAACATTACTTTTGAGTAAACGTTTTTGTTTTTGTTATTACTATTTTGACAACTTTCTACTACATGTACATGTACATGTAAATGTAGGTTCCATTTGATTTATCTAGCAAGGATTTCAATATTAATACATGCATGGGAGGGGGCAAGGGTGTGTATGACATCAACAACTGGTGGGAAATTCACATGTAACAATTTCCCACACCAACTTGTGTGATCAAATCACGTACATGAAAGCCCAATGGCAGAAAAAAAAGAAAGAAAGAAAAAAAGACAAAAGAGAATTCTTTGACAGACTGTGAGCAGTAGTCAGTATGCCACGCACTCATCATGAACTGTAATCAGAGACACAATTCTTGTCTCGATAGAAATGAGACGGGAGGCCAGTGTAGCTTACTTTTGAGTGGTATCATATGTGTCGATGTCTCCATATTGAGGCTTGTCAGGTTAAAAAACTTGTAAATAATTAATTTTTCGATCATGTTGTCTTAAGGTTGTCAAGAATGTGCTTGTTTCTCTGGCAAACCATGATGCCTACTACACAGTCTTCAATGACTTCATTCGGCAAAATCCTGAAATGCTGGATGAGAACAACTATGGTCTTCTACAGCACATCTGGAGGGCCATCCTGGATTTTGATAATAAGAGAAGGTGGTTCGTCAAGAAGCTGTCACAGATCAGGTTTGTCTAGGATCCTTCTTAAAGTTGATCTCACTGCAGTGAAGATGGCCTACTCAGGGCTGTCTCTTATATTTAAAGTGTTTAAAGAAGTGAAAAAAGTTGTTGTGAATAGGGTCTCATCACTATCTAAGGAACATTAACATTGTATTCATACAAACATTAATAACAAGCCAAACTGAAAGACTGGTTGCTTTAAGGACAACCCAGCACTGTTGGTTGTAATGACATTTTTCTTACAAACGTACAATCTTCCGTCACAACCCTGCAGTGTACCACGACATACCAGAATTTAGAAATTAGCCAAATCGGTACCTTTAGACATGATTTTGTAGCAGTTTTTTTTTTATTATAGTTTTATCTGTGAAGGCTCCACCCACAGGTCTCACCTCTTACCCTTTTGTATACTATTTAGACAGAAAAGGTAACCCTTTCATATACCTACTCAAGAACACTGCACTTCCTTTTCTAAACCCTTGGAATGAAGTTAGTGAACACTAATTATTAGGGGAAAACATCAAACATTACTAGGTACAGTCACAAGGTATGTCTGTGCAAAATATGTTCATTAAAGGCCCTTTTAAATACCTAAATGCCAGATTTCCCTGCTCTTTCATATACCTCAACTTGTGAAATCCCTTTTTTATATACCAGAAGCTTGACAAAGGTACCCCTCTCAGGAAGAGCCTCTCCATATAGGCCATCATAGGGAGTACCCCCCCCCCCACCCCTCCCTCCCTCCCGTGCCTGCGGGATTGTATCCTGTGATGATATAATACCGGTACATGCACGTTTGATTTTACTGTTGACATTTTGTGAATTCACTGAAACATTTCAGAGGAAGTGGCCCATATAGCTGGGCATTTGAAAGTATATCCCTGGACATTGACAGAGAAAATGTGCTAGGCAGTGCTATAAACCAGATGGGCAGAACACTTGGACATGCACTGCGAAACAGATCATTGCACGTTACTTTTAAGAATGAACCTGGTGGGTTACATCATGTTAGACTTCATTGATATATTAACAAGTTTGTAAGGATCACAAAGTGTCAGAATTACTGATTGTAGAAGAGTCTGTGTTTAGTGAGGTTTATACATACATGCATAAACTTTATTAACGTGTCAAAATATATTTAAATATTGTTGTAATTTTTTTCCTGATTGCATCATACACTGTGGGAGCATGTAGTAGAAATTTCTGATTCTTACAGCTGTACATGTATGTTGAAAATGTTTACATGTAGAAGACTAACATAGCATAACCTGATGTCCTATCACGTCTGTGCATGTATAAACCAAGTAGCATTCCCATAATAATGGTCTAATTTTGTGCTTTGTCATTTGAATTTCCTAAAGGTATATGCACTGGTCCTAAGAGGGAATTCTTTGCTTGCTTCTGTAAAGATGTTATTGATCCTAAACGTGGCCTCTTTATAGTCACAGATGATACTCAGTACAGGTAAGATGATACGTTTTTTCCGTCTATTTTTTGTTGCTGTTGTTCGAAAGCTAATGAAGTCATATACGCTGCAATAACTGAGCTGTACTGAGCTGTACTGGGAGAGTACTGTTCTTTCTGCACAGACCTCGCTGCACTTGAGGGCCAATATTTTACAGCACAGGCCTTGTGGTGGGTCTAAAACACAAGTCACGGGTCATTGTTTTACTAATACTTGAACAACCTTAAACCGTTACTAATACTGACCTTAAGCCTAACCATTGTCTTACAGTATACGCATATTCAAAATAAAGAAAACTCTTTCTCGCTCTGTGGCAAGCAGTCAAGCCATTGAAAACAACAATGACTTGTTAAGAAAAGAAAAAACAATAGGTTAGCTCATACATACTAATCAGGCATACGCGTATACGCGTATTGGGCTGACGCGAATTACGCGTATATTTTGGTTCGGATATATCTGAGCTGCACTGTAGTATAGTAGTTAGGCCGAAAACATTGTCTTAGTGTAGTACTTAGGGCTAAGGTTAGCATTAGGAAGGGGTTAGGGTTGTTCCAGTATTGGTAAAACAATGCCCCGTGACCTGTGTTTTAGACCCGCCGCAGCCCTTGTGTTTAATAAGCTGTATATTTTACATTTTTGCCATGCGATACATGTACTTCTGTTTGGCGCTTTCATGATTTGTTTGCTTTTTTCCATACATGTGCAGTCCACTGCCAAATGCTTACTTTGCTAAATATGTCAACAAAGAAACACAGCAGGATTCTTCACAGAACACTACAACTCGGCCAGTTACATCAGTTAAAGAAGCACATCCATCAGCCGAGTGTACAGATGAAGAATTAATGACAGCATTGTCGCAGGCTGAAGAGCTTGCTGAAACTACAGCAAACACCAGTCATGATGATGCAGAGCGAATCAATGAACATAGTCAGGCAATTCATCAGGCAAGCAATCTGTTGTCTGACGTACACCGTGAAACAGAGAATCATGATGTAAGCCCGCCTGGAGAGAAGCAGACTAATTCAGGCAGTAGCGTATCAGGAGAAGGCGCAACGTTAGTTGATGAGGAGATGAATATAAAATTGTCTAGTCAAGTTGCGTCTGGTGAGAGAGCGGAAGAAAGCAATGAGACAAGTGCTTCAGATGAAGCACACAATGGTACATCTCACAGCAGTGGACAAGATTCATCTAGTGCCAGCAGTATTGATCGTGGGGATACAACGTGGATATCTTGTATGGTGGGTAAAATGATTGACTTGCATGGACTTGTATTTTTTAGCCCTCTCACTTGATGCTGGGGGTAACTGCGATGGACTGGCATCCCATCCAGGGTGGAGTAGAAATGAGAGGAAAAATCACAGAAGGAAAAAAAGCCGGCAGGGCAAGCAAAACAAGACAGCACCCCCTCCCCCTTAGCTCAAGGTCTGGATCGCCACTGAGTCGCTTCATGCTACAGAAACCGGAATAATTTCGGGCCTGATGAGCCACTTGGCTCGTATGCAGACTTTACCTTACTTGAAGCACAACAGGCGATTTTAAAGATAATTTTCGAAAATTTTCAAATTTGCCGCCATTTTCGCTTACCATTCGTCTTAGTTTTCACTTAGTTCTTCTCACTAACAAAGAAGCTGTAGCAAAGATGAAGGAACACGTGACTTCAGACTGCAAGTAAACAAGTTGAGTTCGAGGAAAATTTATTTAAAAAAATAAAACATAACCTTTATTTACCCTCGGCAGTGTTTATAGCACAAGTGCTAGTGGGGCCGAGCAATCAACTGAAAAAAATAATTCAAATTGAACATAACATTGTTAAGAATCCCAACTGGCCGAAGGCAAACCAGTTGGCTTTTTACAAGCGTGGCCGAGGATTTGAACTCGGAACTACCACTGGATTGCGAGTTCGACACGCTGACCACTCGGCCACGCTGCCGCCGTTATTTGAGGTTTAGTGTGGAAAAATGCCGGAAAGATGCGTTGCAAGGACAACAAGATGCGATCACTTTCTATTGTCCTTATTTGCAAGTACAGCACAAGGTGACAATTCAACGCTGATAGATGTAAATGTTCCTAACTGTTGAAACAATGTCGTATGGATATTACATGTACATTGAAACATGCGTATCACTTTGTGGTATAACTAATAATAATATATTTTGCCGTGGTGGCTTATTCATCAGGAACGTAGCAGTGGAGACAAGGCCATTACGAATTTGTCCTTGCGTTCCAAACTCAAGCAGCTTCGCTTCATTGGCCGCATGACAGGATTTGCCATTTGCCAGGACTTGCTTCTTGATCTCCATCTGTCTAAACCATTTGTGAAGCAGGTTTGATGTAACTGTTTGTTTACAGGTCATGCACACGTGTAAAAATCCCCACCCCACCCTAAAACGTAATGACATGTTCCCTCACCCAGCCTCAAAAGAAAATTAAATACCGTGAATTACAGACCAAAGTGTGAAAAACTTGTTGTCTAGATACACTTGTATTGGCTGAAAACACACTTAAATGTTGGCACGGATATTAGTTACTGTTTCGTATTTTCCCATCTACTGTTGCGTTCATTCGATTTGCAGGCTACATGTAGTTATGATGTTTCATCTCTCATTTCAGATCCTTGGAATCCCATTATCTCACCCAGATGACCTGAGTTCTTTTGATTACGAGCTTCACAAGAATGCAGTGACCTGGGCACAGGAGAACAGCGTGAATGACCTTGATTTGTCATTTAGTGTGGATGCACTGAATCCGTGGAATTCCAAACCTGTTACAATCGATCTTACTGATGACAGCGACAAGAAACTTACAGATGATAACAAGGTGCGTGATAACAGATACATGGAACCTGTTCCAGGCTCACGCATGACCAAACTCGGCCGGAGAGGAGACTAAGGAGAGCACTCTTACTCTCCCTAGTCCTTCCCCCTTTAAGCTTTCTAACTCGCGTGTACATCTCGCCCGTTCCCTGAAATCTGAAAGTCGGAACCAGGAACAGAATAAAATTTAGGATAAAAGTGTAGAAATTAAATTGTTACTGCTATGAAATAATCAACTGTCATGTTTTACCTGTCTCCTCCCGATTATGAAAGTTGCGTTACCCTAATAAGTAATTAAATGCCCATGGAGAAGCTATTTTGCAATGTACTGGTAAAAGCAGTACGCATTTCTTTCTTGCAGGAAGAATACACCAAACTTGTGTCACAGTTTAAGCTGGAGACATCGATAAAGGATGAAGTTGCGGAATTTTCCGGAGGACTTAATGAGGTTAGTTATAGTGGATAACCAACAAATTAACTGGGAAATGAGAACCAGAACAATCTTCCAATAGAAAACAAAGCATATCAACTTAGTAACATGAAGAATCACAAGTGATCTGTAGAAATCCACGGCCGCAATACAACATGCTGACTTAACACAAGGCAAGGCTGGGGTAGCCCTGAAACTATCGGAATTTTGTATATACACTTTATATCAAAATCAGTTTATGAACAATTTCCTCTTAATTTAGGTTATTCCTCGTGATTTCCTGTCCCTGTTTACAGCCGATGAATTTTCACTCTTGATTAATGGAGTCACTAAACTGGATGTGGAAGACTGGAAGAAACACACTGTGGTAAGTTGTGTTGCTGTTTATCATGGCCTCGTACGAGACAAACTGAGAGCTGGTACACTGAATTGGGCCTACTACTTACTAGACACTACCCTGCTTCTACAAACGCATTTCGAACTGCTTTGCAAGGTCTTTCATTAATAGAAACACAACTCGCAAGAATCTCTAGCACCTTTTCCTCCTAGTACCACATGTAACATTTTGCTTGATGGTTTTTCCTCTGCAGTACAAGGCATGCACGGTGGAACATGACGTCATTCAGTGGTTCTGGAATGTAGTGTGGCAGTTAAAGGAAGAAGAAAAAGCTTTGCTGATGAAGTTTTCCACTGGCTCACCGTGTGTTCCTCTTGGTGGTTTTGCTGCTCTAACGGTATGAATGCGAATAGTTTTTATTTGTATATATCACTGCAACGCCATCGATATAAGCCGATATACCAAAGCTCCTCCCGCACAAGCTCTTCTTTAGTTCCGCAGGGGGTGAAGGCTAGAAAAAGATTTTCCACGCTAGGCATTTGGTTCAAGTGATCAATGTAGTTCTCTTTTGTTTGTCAGGGTTTGTCGGGACCTACAAAATTCACCATCCTGAAGACCGAAGGACTCAACAAAGTAAGTATTTTACGACCTTAAAGTACACCCAACCCCCAAAATTTTTTCCGCTAGAACGAATCTACTTATTATTTGAAATAGTTCTGCGAAAAAATTTTTGGATTCCGTTAAATCCTCGATTTTCTGTGCCACGACGAAATCTCGAAAATAGTTCCAAAACACCGCCATTTTGTTTCACGACCGAGTTTGAGGAGAATGGGTCCAGCGGCTCTTGTGACGTCTACCCAGGAAGGTTGGATATCTCATTTCCTCTCATCTCCTTCTGGATGGTGCAATACACATTCGAAAAGTGCGCAGAAACGCCTTCCAGAGGTGCTATCGGCTGTTGCAGCAATATTCCAGATTTAAAGAAAGATATACTGTACAATTTACTGGCGATGATCGGCTAATGGTGCAATAAAGACGTAAACGATGGTTGATTTTGTCGAACCGAAACAAGCGAACTGAATCTGTGAGAACCATTGAAGAACTCTCACTGGAATTTGTTCCGCAGACTTTCGAACGCTGTTTTCATAAATTTTCTGCTTAAAGCTAACCAGCAATTTGTAGAAATACCACCGACAACCTATATCTTCCAATCCCGCAGTATTTATAACATAACCGGCAAAGTTGTGTGATCCGGTCATGATCAAGAAGCGTTATACTGATACGTAAATAGATCGCAACTGTACGCCGCTAACCAACACTTATTTCTCTTTCGATTTAGATGAAAGTCGAAGATTAATCCTCTAGAATTACATGATAACAAAATTGTTAGACTCACAGAGTTTTTCGAAGGTTTGGAAATCAGCAGTGTGACAAAGATTCTGTGCAATAGCGTCGAAAATATGACCGCGTAACATTATCTGCGGACCGCTTAGGGAACACATCCTTTTCGCTTATCCGACGAATTTCACTGCAAACTTTGAGAACAATTTACATTGGTTATTTGGAGTTACGACTTAAAACGTGTGACAATGTGAAATCGGTAATTGTATGAAATGTTTCCTTCCGCCTTGCTTCCCGCAGCTTCAAAAATACAGGTCCAAACAATACGATTTTCAATCGATCGAAGCCAATGTTTTGGAGGTCATCAAGTCTCGAAAACTGCAACACGTACGTCGCTCTTATAAACATGAAGCATTCAACTGAAAGTAAAACACAAACTGGATTTAACAGAACCTTGACAAAATACATTCTCGGTAAGGACAAATGTAAACGGGCTATAAACACGCGTGGGAATCTTATGTTTAGTTGACGAAATTACCATCCAAAGCAGTCCTTGAGTTTTCTTTCCTGTTGTTCGTTTGCCTGCTCCTCCACTTCGTATCTAGCTTTCCATTCCTAATATACAAGCAGCTCGTCCGCAAAGACGTCTCCCCCGTCGTCGCTTGAAATATTGCAAATTGCTCTCAAAGCTCTAAGCAGTGAGTTCACAGTTGTCGAACGTGCTCGATCGAAGTTTATTTCGGAGCCTTCAGAATCGAAACTAAACTCTGACTCCAGTGACGAAAACGAAATGATTCTGAGACAAAACTTGGACGTTTTAGTCCCAAAATACATCGGAACGATTAATTTTGCATTGTATTTTCTCGAGCAAATACAGTGAGTTGACTGCGGCGCTACTGTGTTTGGTTCCTGGGTAGACGTCATCAGGTACCGCCGCCCCAGACTCCCTAAAACGCGGTCGTGAAACACTTAATCGCGACTTTGAAAGGGCATAGAAAATCGAGGATTCAACCAAATTCAAAAATTTCTTCGCCCAAATGCTTCAAATAAAGTCTAGATTTGTTTTAGCGAAAACAAATTTGGGGGTTAGGTGCACTTTAATGTAGTGACGGACTAACCGGCTGGCTGGCTGACTGACTGGAAGCTACAATTTCCCTTTCCATGTGATATTCCCTTGCACAGTTCAACCCAATTTTACCTACTTGAAGTCAGTTTTGTACGTGATTGTCTATTTACACCCTCACCAAAAAACGGGTGTACAGCAGTAGAATACGAAGTCTTCTACAGGGTTAACACATTGTAATCCAGCTCTCAAAAATACACACTCCCACAAACTCAGTGCAGATTTGCGAAGCCCCGGAACAACGATCATTATGTAAGAACTACTCACCTTGATTATTTGATCAACATACTGAGATTTGACTCGTGTTTTGTTTTTTGTTTTTTTCAATTTTGTTTTTGTTTTTGTTTTTTATTGTTATTTATTTTTTTATCTTTTGACAGATTCCAATGGCATCCACTTGTTTCAACATGTTAAAACTAACCAGCTACAGTTCTGAGAAGCAGCTCAAGGATAAGCTGTTGATTGCGATACGACACGGTGCCGAGGGCTTCTCATTTTCATGACCCAGTTACAGACTCTGCTTCACAGAGCGTGATAGAAGAAACAGTGAGATCTCAAAAAACTTTGCTTTGCCAGCAATGATTGAAATTGACGCGAAAGACAGGGTGCTGAGGGACTCTCCTTTAGATGAGTTACAGATCCAGCTGTACAGATCATAACAGACTGAGGCATTGAAAGGGTATTTTTTTTTTCAATTATGAACTGATTGCTGCGATTCGACACGATGATGAGGTGTTCTCGTGTGCGTGATCTGCTTCCAGCTTTACAGAACATGATCGTGTGGTTGTTGGATCCAAAAACGACACTGATTTTGTTGTTTTGTTTTTGTCTTTTCTTCCACTTGTTTATTGGTTATCAAACAACGTCGTGAGTAATTGACAAAACTCGATCACAACTAAAGAAAGGACATTGCAATTGCAATTGCTGAATTGAGCAAAAATGTGGACGTTAGCACGTGCAGATGTTTAAGGTAGTGAATAATTCCTAAAGGTGCAGTTGCACTAGACAAATTTTCGCGCTTGCTTGTCTCACTACTGAGGTGCTACACAAATTGCACAAGGCGTTGCCCACGGTAAAGCCCCCCTGAAATGGTCATGTCTCTAACGTTTTGTCGCAGCAAGCATTGCTGTGCAACACAACAAACATGCCATACAAATTACCTGGTGTCATGTGTAACAGAGCCTAATAATTATTTGTTTATCACAATTTGGTACGCTGCATTGAGGTTTTTGAAATCTGGATTTTTCTCTAATATTAAGACAGGCGGCGTGGATTTAACACACGACCATTAGCGTGATCAGAAGCCAACAATTCAGAAAAACAGGTTTACACCGCAATTTGCTATTGTGAATTACTAGACCGAAAGAGACTGCAATACCGCTAATGTTAGTGGGTTTGGTATTGTTTTGTTTGCTGTTTGTTTTTTGTATCAAACCCTTGTGGTAAACGTCGATCAAATAAACTGAATAGACGGATTCGGCTAATGTGTTTACATCCTTGGTGCTACCCAATAACGAAGCGCGTGAAGTCTAAAAATAGAATGCATATTATTGGAACCCCGCGAGAGTCAGACAACATAAGCGTTTTCTGAGAGAAATAGGAGGAAAATTAACGCCAAATTTTCGTTTTAAAAATTGTTTTAGGAACACTTGCTTACGCGCTTGAAAAAGCTCCAAATTTTCCACCATTCCGTTTTGTTTGTCTGAGTTATAACGTCACTCGCGCGCTTCGCTATTCAGATCAGGTAATATTACTATTGTGCAATCTGTCACACGCAACTGAATGCATGAGGGTGCGTACAAACAGACCAGTTGTAAGCTCCCAAGTGAATCATCACGTGTTCTGATCTAGGTGGCAACAAGAATGAAAACACGTTCAGCGAATCTGTCTATAACTCAAATACATGTATGAAAAAGATAACATCACGTGGTCTGTAGGCAATTTATATTCGTCATTAATCAATTGTAATGAAATTTTAGTTCTGTTCCGAAATGAATTTCACATGACTGATTTCACTGTCAAGATAAAAATAGCGTGGAATACGCTTTGAAATATTCTGCACCGTGTATCTGTGATGTGGGAAAAATGTAGTTTATCATAAATGTTATTGTTTGTAAAATAAAGAAAGGTAGTTTTTATTAAATTTAGCTGACATCCGCGAAAAATTTGTTTCGGTTTTTTTGCCAGAATGTAGCAGGATATTTAATTAATTAAACCTGGTTTACTTTTAATATCCTAAGCAGAAGTAAGCGCCTTGCCTAATTTGGATCTTCCAATTTTCAACAACTGAAGAAACATGTCACTGGAAACGAGACTTGAAGTCAAATGTTTGACAGTTGTACCGTTAAACCGCAATTGAAACCCCGCCCGACTTATATTGAATTTGCCGCGACATTTATCTAATAATGTTACGCATGCGCGGACCTTAAAGTTATTTCACCGTCTTACAACAAGGGAAATCAGAGAAGTATAGATATTTTTCTCGATTGCAGTTACTGATTCTTCGAAAAATTCTAGATTGCTGATATAATAACAGTTCCTCGTCGATATTCGCTCTTTTTTTAACTGCACGAAGTATTTGTAAAGTAAAACTTTGGCACTGTTTCTTGCAGCAAACGCTCCTGTTTCCGTTATTTTTGTCTTGGCACGTTTAGAATGTTTAGCGTTGAACTGAATGGCTTTCCATATTGACCGCGTTTTACAGATAAAAGTTTTTCAGTATTGACTAAGTACAGAGCTCCGAGATTAGCAATCTAGATTTTTCAAGTTGATTCTGTTAGATTAAATTAGGAGCCAAGAAAATTGGGTCAGTAAAAATTGATGGCATGCGAAATAGGCCATGTACTACAATGTACGCCATACACATCGAGTCTTCAGTGAAAAATCCAGGCTTAGAAAAAATATCTGTATCGATAAATCTTGTTAGGATAAAATTGCGCTCGAAAAGCTTTTAAGACTGGGCTTCGATTCATGCAAATTGCGATCCAATTCCCTTTGGTAATGACGCATTTGGACAGTAAATGTCAGTTTATATCTCCATTAATAAAAGGCCATCTATTTCCATTTGCGTGCTGAAATTTAGCAGCAGAAGATCCAATGAGAGTTTGTGCGTAGGTTTCTTTAGCACAAGCTTTACCGCGTCCATGACTGGTAATGGAGACTAAATTACGTCGACACGATCGCGTGGAAAGAAAAACACAACAAAGCACAACAAAATTATCTCTGAAATTTTCAATGACGTGACTATATTTTTAGAAGTGTGTTTTATTGCTCTTCTGTCCACAAGCACTCAAGCAAGGCTTTGCAAATGTTATGCTAAACAGGTGTGATGTAACCTCTCACAGATACTTTATTCATACATGAAGAATATACAAAACAATTTCGCTCATACGCATGCTTTTTCCTTCTCGCCCTCAAAAGTTCCGGTTTGTGGAAAATTGATGGCGAAGCGTGATCGGCGAGGAACATGTTATTCTAAGCACTGAACAATTATTGGATTTACGACGAACACACAGGTTTCTAAACCATTATATTGCTTGGATAAGGAAACAAGAAATGCTATTTATTACGAGCATAATGTTTAAATTTCAATCATCGATGCTGGGTCTGGGAAGTATTCCATGATAATGATATGTGTATGGTTTGTATTTTTAGAGCAAGAGCGGTCTTTATTACTCAAAACTTGCTGCCTTTAGCTCTTGGTTGTGATGTCTTCTCCGCGGCCTTGGCGAAAAACCTTTTGACAAGATGAAAAGCGTGATCTTCTGTACCATTTCGTTCATATATTTGAATTCGTACAGCCTTGTTGAAGGGGAGGCAACTTCGAAGCCATCATCAGAAACAAGCAAGCAATTTACTGGTAAAACTCTTTATCATTCCTGTTTACCCGCGTACACTAGATACTTTATAGAGTTTATTGTCTTTTTTTCCTTCATGAATGTAAGATTTTTTCAATTCAATGTGTAAAGACGTTTGAAAACAAATAGGCTGTGTTACCGTGAATATTTCGAATGAAATGTTTACAGGGTTTACAGATATCCGACCTTTCGTGAAAGAAGGGCCGTTACGATATATATAGGTTCGACGTTTTCCCGGAAAATAAACTTCGTTCAACGCGGAAAAGTCAACTCATTGTTTACGAAAGGTGAGTGTGAGTATTCAATATTTTTTGCGGCCGGAAAAGTGCTGGAAATTTTATAAACTGAACCTGACAAAAGCTATTTACATGGCGTCGGCTAAAATTTTCCGCAATCTTTAAATTTCGATTCAATGGATGTTTCTGCCTCCGGTGCCCATAATTAAACACCTTCTTATTGCTAAGCAAACGACAGTGGTTTGATCTTCGACGAAACAATGCAAATTTTCCGCTTTTGTTTAAAAGTTCCGGGGTCATAAGGACAATGGTTTTATGAACAATAATAAAATATCATCATTGAAAAAAACTACAAGAAGCCAAAGAAATAGACTTAATGAACCGAGACAACTTTAAAAATTCACAAAGAAAGCCCTTTAAGTTCGGTGAGTTGGTCGAATAAAGAACACTTCTACAATTAATTGATAACCTAAGACCGAGCCTCCCACTAAATACAGTCCCCCTCAAAATTCTGGAATCAGATAAAATGTTACAAGCGGATTAGCAATTATTCTGGTCAAGAAAGATTTATCACGGGCGACTTGGCCAGTGGAATAATTAGGAGCTTTTTGAAAGAAAAAATTGCTTCAACCAATGACGCACCCTGAAAATTAAGGCTTTGTTCTTATCACTGTTGACAAGTCTGTGAGTGTTTAGCGACGAATGTTTCATAAAAGCTTCCACTACAACAGAACTGTAAGCTTTTGTATTTCATACGCTATTTGTTGTGAGGCATCTTCGCTATGAAGTCCGAAGGTAATGTAATTTTATTTTCTGGCACAGTTCATGGCTCACAATCTTCTTTATGTCTCAATGGTTTCGCGGCGTTTTACGGTTAGATTTTTATTCCATTTTCACCTGTGCTGCGATGGCGGTATTTTTTAGCTTTTAATTTATTTTATGCTGTATAATCCAAAATTAAAACCGCGAATGTATGAAGTTTCTGAACGTCCGCGAAAACATCACTTAAACATGTATCGTTAAAAATAAATTATACTGTTACCACTTTTATTATATCTTAACTTTAATCAAGAAAATTTTCTTCCTTGATTATTTTTATTGTAGTTGTCTTTTTTCAATTTTTGTTTTGACGAACGGCTCCCATGAAAAACGTGTGATCTTGCTTCCTTTATTTCTCGAGCTAAGGAATTGATTTTAGAAAACAATCTTGCACATTTACAACTAAAGCAATCTAAAATGCGTTTTTTTTTTCTAAGTCATTCCTTTAACGAAATTGTTCAGACCATGTATTTTTATCTCTATTTTAATCCTTATCTAATTTTGCTTATAAGCGTGTGGCGACACTTTCGAGAGCGCTAATGATTTCCTGGCTTTCTTGCTTTGACTTCGTCAGTTTTTCTAACCTGGGGAATTTTTGTAATGATCCGGCTAAAAAGATAAATATCTTGTTAAATCATCAATACTTGAAGGCAAATGCATAGAAGAACTGACTATTATTATTTCATCCATGTCGCTCGCGGTAACTACTGCGGCTAAGATTTTGAAAATTCATGGGATTTTACAAACGATCGAGGTATTAAGACTACCTAAAAACCCACAGCTGAAGAAAATATACAAAATTACTTTGTAATTTCATGCACCTTTCCGCTTAGCGCGGTTTAATTTTTAGTCATAAATAATTTCTACGATAACAGCCTATGAACAAAATTTCAAATTTCAAATTTGATCTGCAAACGCATCGAAGGAGAGATGTTAAAATGCTAACTTCGACCCTAATTTTTGCCGTGTTTGTCTCCCAACTGTGGAGTCAGTAAGTATTGGTCAAAACTATCGATCTTTCTCTGATCTTATGCGTTTTATTGTTTCTTTCTCAGTTCCACAGCCAGCGATAATATTTCTGGGATTCCTTGGAGTATGTCTCGTGCTTGTGTTTCTCTTGTACAAGATTCTGCATTCCGATGTATGCAAACTCGATCGAAACAAACTGGCCGGCGTGCAAGAAGCGGATTACGTGGAGCTCGGGCAATCACCCGCCATGGGCGAGGATTCCATGGATGAATCGGACAGTGTAGATTTCATTCAACCTGAGACAACTGCTAGCGACAGGGAAAGCGATGACCTTGTTTTGAAAAAACCCAAATACATTAAGAGCAAGAGTTTGAGCGATTTGCTCTCTGACAAACCGCGTCAAGCGCCTGCCCAGAGAAAGCTGACTCAATGGGAGAGGCCTTCAGTTGAAGCTGTTAAAGCAATAAGTCATCTAAATGTCCTTTCTGCTTACGGCGATACGGCCGGTGCGCAGCGAGCCAGGCGAAACAAAGCTCCGAGTCGTGAATCAAGAGGCGAGATCAACTGCGTTGCGAAACTGCAAGTTTCCGTAGGATTTTCTCAGACAGCGCAGCGATTAGAAGTGACTATCATCCGCGCACAGGACTTCCCCGAAGCAATTTCTGTCGGTAGTGCTACTTCGGCGATGTCAATTCACTTGACATTAATGCCGTCGAAGAGATATCGATTCAAAACGAAGACAAAGGCGACCTCTGATGTCACTATTAACGAAACGTTTGTCATGCGCGGGATTTCTGCGAATGAACTGATGGAAAGCAGTTTTCGCTTTCGGATCTACGCGCAAGGCTCCATGAAGACTGGAAAACTGCTGGGAGAAACACAAACACACGTCACTGACTTTGATTTGGATGACGTCGTGTCTACAATGTGGATTATGGTGCCGCCAGCCGCCGAGGAACAAAAGAAACCTCCCAAGAAAAGAAAACAATAAATGGAGCTCATAGGTACTAAACTGAAAAAACCCAGTCTGATTATTTCTTCCTATCGTTTATTGGCTTTCCAGACTCCGGCAGTATACAGTATGTGCAGCTTAGTGTGAAAACCAACGTAAACACTGTCAAAAATCGACAAGAAAAATTATCACAAGGACGAAGATCATGTTAAGTTTTCATCCCTGTTGGAAGAATTTGACTTTAAGTTTCGTTTGTTTTGTTCCTTAGTGCTTGAAACTGTTACAAACAGGTAGAGAATTCATTTTGGCGAAAAAAGTCTGGAGATAAAGTCGAGCCTCCTGTAGTAGATTCTTCCAACAAGACTCCTCCACCGACAATGCACAATTACCCTTCCTGCAGCGCCTCTAGACCTGAATTCATAATGACCTAATTGCCCTTTTGCATCTATTGCTAAACGGCAAGGGACAATGTTTTCTGTTTTGTATGTTCTCAAACTCTCTGGAAAATCACTCTCTCAGTGCGTGTGTCATTTCACGTACAATCTCTGATCACACTCAAGTTTTTTCTTGGTTAGAGTGTAAAGAAGACAACGAAATTGAGGTCTGAAAGGAGGCTGTATTTACAGGTTTTCTCACGCACTTTACCTTTTAAGGACACGCTTATTCATTTCCTTGACACTGGGCAGATGTTAAAACGCAGGATTCGGCACAAAAATACCTGCCCTGGGCTAGAGATAATTTTAAGCTGAAACTGTTCGAACGGAAGTTCGAAATTGTGTTTGAAAGTTCACGATAATTGTATTTGCAAGGCACGATGCCTTTTTCAAATTTTTTTGTAAGAAAAATACCCTGTCTTAATAAGCAGACTTCATGAATAAGTTTTATCTTATTTCAGAAGGAAATAAACTGCATAAATTATTTTGTTTTAAGAACAGCTGTTATCCTTGGGGTAACTGTATTTGAATACTGCTTCAAACAGAAATTACTTTCAGGATTTCACCTGAACAAATGTCAGACCAAAATGTACTATTTCTCTTTAAGATTATTCAGTATGTTGTAAAATGCAGGCAAAATTTATTTTACTAGTAATTTTCGCCGCCTAGCTTGTAAAACGCCAGGCGGTAGCTTCACATTGTAAGGACTGGGTCCGAGATTTAGTGGGAACTGAGTGATCGATCCCAGGTCTCGTGCAGCGAATAATAAATTTTCATATTAAAACCTGAAATGCACTCTCAGTTTCTTTTACTTTAAGCGAAACAGGATTTCACTGTTTCGCTTTTGTAAGTTCCCTCGCAACTAATTGATTAAAACGTATCATGTGACTCGAGTGTGCAAAAATTTCACCAACTGCCAGGCGGTGACGTGAATGTTTTAACTTGGGAACTCAATTTGCAAAAATAAGTTTATCCTTCTACGCGCGAAATATTTGCAGCAAAAAGATAAGAACACAAACGTACAGGTTCAGGAACAGCAAAATATTTTGAATGTGTTACAGCAGGATACAGGACAGTAGGCACGGCTTCTGATTGGCTAATTGCGAATGACGCGTAGCGACAAAAATCACGCAAGCCATGTCTCACTCATTTGAACTGACTAGACGAGAAATATGGGGCCATTTATCACAAGGTGGTGTCCGAAGGTCACAGAAAAGCAAAGCAAGTGGTTTAAACTTCACCATCCCTAGTTCCAGAGGTAGCCCATGCAAAACTCACAGATGATCAACAAAAATCAAGAAAATACTCCTGAAAAGAAATTTCTCTGTCCAATGGTCATTAAGGCATTTAATACCAAGGCAAAAGAATAGTTGTACTTAATTTTAATGTGTACTACTCCCACAATGACTGACAAGTAACTCACACCTTTTGAAGGCTTGTTGCCTTTTTAATAGGCCACGTTCGATATATCAATATTTTAACATGGTTCCGAGGCTTTCGTAGCCTCCCCAACAAACGCTCTTACGACTCGTTACGCGTGACGAGCCCTAAGAGCGTCTGAGTGAGAGGCTAAGGCTTTCGGGGCAATGTTGTTTTCTTTGTATCCAAGTGTCTTTTGGGAATTGAGAGACAAAAGAAACTTTAAAAATGTGCAATTCTGATCTGAAAGCCTCCGAGCCATGTTAGAATATTGACATATCGAACGTGCCTATTACAGACTGTGTCTGTCATTGTTATTAACGTTTTAACAGAAACGAACCAATTGTGTCAGCAAGGTATTTGTAGTCCTCCCAACCTTCTCAGCAAGTGATAAACCTCTCAGAATGTTGGACAATCGAGACTCAGGACAGCTATTGTCATTCAAAGCAATCTCGTTTATTTCATAAATCTCTTCATATTTAACTTCAGTGGATGAGAATCTTCGGAATTTATAATTTATTATCTACCGTAAGGGATAATGCTGGAAACAGCAGTTTTAATTCACTCTAAATATCGTGGTGGTTTCTTTTACAATAGGAATCATCCAATGAAATTCCAGGAATACGATTGCGTGACAAGGTGACAAGCTAAGGTCTTAGACACGCGCGCTAGGTTTTAGGTAGCCACAGTTCCGTCTAACGGTGCCTAAAGAAAACTGCGACAACAATATATAACATAATTATGCTCGTCAGGCTTGAAATCAAGATTTCAGGAAAATGACAACATACTTTTCTTCTCTAACCACTTAAAGATTGTCAGTCCTTACTGTCATATTACAGTTCAAGGTTCTTTATTACCTTACTGTGCCCAAGTTATTTTCAACAAATGGTTTAACTAAATAGCATGTGGGGCCTATGCTTTGTACACGCAAACGATTTACGCAATTTTTACAAAAAGCGTAGCTTGATAACTACGTTAACTTTGTTAACTTTACAATGCATCAATAATGCAAAAAAAGCGAACTAGATTTTTTCCAAGTCAGTGTTTGATTATGAGGGGTTAAAATTAAAAACTCTGTCTGTTCTAGACGACGAAATCCTGTTAATTCGTTTCCGACTTTTGTTTGTTTCTTCTAGTTGCTGTTGTTGTTTTCAGTTTACTACTCTGAGCTGGAGTAACATCGGGTTTTCCGTTAACTTACTACTGACTAAACATACTACGACATAATTCTTCCTGACCACAAACATAAACTACTACACACTGAAACAAACAAGAAGACTTAGAGACGCTGCACATAATCACATGTCAAGCACGCGACTTGGTCGCAAAATCACGTGTCAAGCACGTGGTTTAATTTGGTGATGGCATACATTTGAGTCTTTCAAAGGCAGCCTTTTCCAGCCATTCTCGGTGATCAGGGTGGGCGACTTTGATCAGTTCATAAGCTCTTTGTTTCAAGTTCTTTCCAAACAAGTAAGCGATACCATGCTCAGTCACAATATAATGCGTGTGGGCACGTGTCGTTACTACACCTCCACCTAAAATAAATGGCGACGCCAGAATTCAGTTAAAAACCACATCTGACATCTAGAAGGAATCAGCCCCGGTCAAACGGCGTATGATAGTTCATGATAGTTGTAGCACGAGCTTGCGTTTGACCGCCAATTATGAGGCCCCATCATCGACTATCATCAATTATTAAAAACTGGATTATTGGATAATGCAATTCCAGAGTTTTACATTGGCGCGCTCGTGGAATAATTGTTAATAGTCGTTCACTTTGAACTTGTTCAAATTCTCCATGATAGTTAAGTAATAGAGGACTTGTTAGCCTCATCTATAAACGAGAGGGATTCGGAGAAATAAAGACAGTCATGCAAACCCGAGACTGCGTCTCGGGTTTGCATAACTTTCGAGAATTCTGCCAACCCCCCGAGTGTTTAGATGAGGCTATGTAAACACGGAAAAAGTCTTCTATTGCTTTTATAAGATAATTCTCAAAAATACGCGCGAATCTAAAACGTCACAACCGTGTCTACAAACTCTCACCTAAACACACCTATCAACCAATGAGAGCGCGCGCAGTATCTCACTTATTTTAAGCTCGATGATAGTTTTTCCCGTTTGACCGCGCGTATGCGAGTATCATAAACCGTTTGATCATGGCTTAACGCCCATTTGACCCAACGCATAGATTCATTTTGTGCTTTGTACAACAACCTCCTTCAAGTTTCACGAAGACACAAATCACATACAAACAATAGTTCGACCATTCAAAGCCTAGAAGCAAACCACGAATAAATAAACAGATAATTGATTATAGTTACTTTATAGTCGTGAGAAGATCTAGCATTTCTCCTCATGTATTCATACACACTAGTGGCCATGCATGTGTTTATTTACGTACCTTCTTTAAGGAAAGGAACAATCTTGGACTCTCCCCTCTTGGTGACAGAATTCAGTGCTAAGATTGGCTTACCAAGGCCATCATGCCCCAAGGCTGCTCCACGTAAGAAGTCTATTTGACCTCCGACACCTGAGAGGAAATAAAAACACACATCAAAATATCATGAGATACCTGTTACAGGCGCCGAGGTCCCACCACAAGAGCACAAGCTATAAACAACTCTCCACTGGCATCCCCCACCTCACGCTCCACTTAAGTTACAATTAAAAAAGACCACATGTCTGGTGACAAAACAAAAGAATCAGTCAATTACCTTTCACTGCTTTTTTTTTTTTATTATTATTATTTTTTTTTCTTGTGTGTATTGGTGTTTTAGCTGTTTTGGTACCAAATAGGGTATGGTTTTTGCACTTTAGTCTTGAATTGGTTATGATTTTATAGAAGAAGCTACTTTTTCATCATTATTGGTAAGACCATCAACAAAGGCCCTTCATAATGCCTTTAAAATTGGTCTGAACTAGGGTAAACTAGGGTGCTAACTGTATTAGGCATGTCTGAAACAGTGTATTGATTTAAGTGTCAGGTCTTAAATACTAACAGGGTATAAATTTCTGGTCAGGTCATAGATAGGGTAGGGAAAATCACAGATTTTGGTCTTAAGGGACCAACAAGCTAAGGTTCATCAGGCTGCTGTACCTGCCATGCAATGTACATTACCTGAATACATTCGTGTGCCTATGGAATCAGATACAACTTGTCCAGTGAGATCCACCTCAATGCACGAATTAATTGCTGTCACTTTGGGGTTTTGAGAGATTATTGACACCAAGTTGACAAACCCAACATCTAACATGACTACAAAGCAAAACACAAAACAATACAAAAATAATGTAACGTTATAGTATAAGAACGATTCATAATAACGAAACTGTTAAATGGTACAATGTTCAGTTACAAAGCGGATTTTTCAGTGTATAAATGTTACTAAGTGACATACGACGTTTTTTTTAATGTATGAGAATCTGCAGACTGAGAGTTTTAAACTTTTACACCTGGGAGTAGAACTCAACTAAGAGTTTAAAATTTAAAATTAAATCTTATATTAAACAATACGTTACAAATTATTAGGTGAAACAAAAATACGTGGTACTGAATTTAATCCACTGCTTAAATTGGCAAGTCAAACAATAGATTTTATCCAAAAACATTTTAAAGTGCACCTAACCCCAAAATTTTTTTTTCGCTAAAACGAATCTAGACTTTATTCGAAGCATTTGGGCGAAGAAATTTTTGAATTTGGTTGAATCCTCGATTTTCTATGCCCTTTCAAAGTCGCGCTTGAAGGTTTCACGACCGCGTTTTAGGGAGTCTGGGGCGGCGGTACCTGATGACGTCTACCCAGGAACCAAACACAATGGCGCCTCAGTCAACTCTCTGTATTTGCTCGAGAAAATGGAACACAAAACTAATCGTTCCGATGTATTTTGGGACTAAAACGTCCAAGTTTTGTCTCAGAATCATTTCTTTTTCGTCACTGGAGTCAGAGTTAAGTTTCGATTCGGAAGACTCCGAAATAAACTTCGATCGAGCACGTTCGACAACTGTGAACTCACTGCTTAGAGCTTTGAGAGCAATTTACAATATTTCAAGCGACGAAGGGGAAGACTTCTTTGCGGACGAGTTGCTTGTATATTAGGAATGGAAAGCTAGATACGAAGTGGAGGAGCAGACAAACGAAAAGCAGGAAAGAAAACTCAAGGACTGCTTTGGATGGTAATTTCGTCAACTAAACATAAGATTCCCACGCGTGTTTATAGCCCGTTTACATTTGTCCTTAGCGAGAATGTATTTTATCAAGGTGTGATTGTTCTGTTAAATCCAGCTTGTGTTTTACTTTCAGTTGAATGCTTCATGTTTATAAGAGCGACGTACGTGTCGCAGTTTTCGAGACTTGATGACCTCCAAAACATTGGCTTCGATCGATTGAAAATCGTATTGTTTGGGCCTGTATTTTTGAAGCTGCGGGAAGCAAGGCGGAAGGAAACATTTCATACAATTACCGATTTCACATTGTCACACGTTTTAAGTCGTAACTCCAAATAACCAATGTAAATTGTTCTCAAAGTTTGCAGCGAAATTCGTCGGATAAGCGAAAAGGATGTGTTCCCTAAGCGGTCCGCACATGTTACGCGGTCATATTTTCGACGCTATATCACAGAATCTTTGTCGCACTGCTGATTTCCAAACCTTCGAAAAACTCTGTGAGTCTAACAATTTTGTTATCATGTAATTCTAAAGGATTAATCTTCGACTTTTATCTAAATCGAAAGAGAAATAAGTGTTGGTTAGCGGCGTACAGTTGCGATCTATTTACATATCAGTATAACGCTTCTTGATCATGACCGGATCACACAACTTTGTATGTTACAAATACTGCGGGATTGGAAGATATAGGTTGTAGGTAGTATTTCTACAAATTGCTGGTTAGCTTTAAGCAGAAAATTTATGAAAATAGCGTTCGAAAGTCTGCGGAACAAATTCCAGTGAGAGTTCTTCAATGGTTCTCACAGATTCAGTTCGCTTGTTTCGGTTCGACAAAATCAACCATCGTTTACGTCTTTGTTGCACCATTAGCCGATCATCGTCAGTTAATTGTACAGTATATCTTTCTTTAAATCTGGAATATTGCTGCAACAGCCGATAGCACCTCTGGAAGGCGTTTCTGCGCACTTTTCGAATGTGTATTGCACCATCCTGAAGGAAATGAGAGGACGTGAGATATCCAACCTTCCTGGGTAGACGTCACAAGAGCCGCTAGACCCATTCTCCTCAAACTCGGTCGTGAAACAAAATGGCGGTGTTTTGGAGCTATTTTCGAGATTTCGTCGGGGCACAGAAAATCGAGGATTTAACGGAATCCAAAATTTTTTTCGCAGAACTATTTCAAATAACAAGGAGATTCGTTTTAGCGAAAAAAAATTTTTGAGGTTAGGTGCACTTTAAGTTAAATTAAGGTGTGCTAATTATTAAATAGTTAGCAATCCGAATGCATGTGATTGGTTTTAGTTCTGAACGTGAGTACTTTTAAATTTGTAATCATGACTAACAAAATTCACCAAAATCCAGTTTATCAAAGGAACATTATCGTCCTTGAGGACACGATCCTTCAGGAATCGCAATTTCAGGGCAGGTCCAACAACTGAAGCCTTCGATTCCCTGACTTCTGGTCAAATCCGACAAATCTGATTGGCTGAGAATACAAAACGAATACTCTGCGCGGAATTCTTGGTTCCGAACAAAAAGATTGTGGCCCCTGGGCACGAGTATGCCAAAGAAATATCAAGCTTTTCTAGGAATATTGAAAAGCTTTAAGTTTAGTTTATCGATTGTATGAGATAGGTTTCACAATGACAGCTCCCCTCAAACCCAGTATCTCTAAATTTACAGACGAAAATACGTGTACAGCTCACATGATAGTGCATGTACTTTAACCTTTTGACTCGCTGAGCTTCTTGTCAAAAACGCATTTTTTGGACATTTTGGAGATTTTCAAGCTGGATATGGGCCAAATTAGCTCCAATCTACTCAAAAAGGCATTTGCAACATGACAGCATGCCTTTCTTTCCAACAGCATCGCGTTTTGCGACATTTTTGCTCGGGCATGCGCAGAAATAAAAATTTTGAATTCTTGGACGAGAAAGTGACCTACGTCTTTAGGCTTTTCGATTTTCTTTTTCCGCCTTTCCTTTCTCTCTTTTTTTTTTCTTTTTGCTGCAGTGATTGACCTTCTACTGGGCTTGCTTCCAGTTCAAACAATTCTGAGAAAGCACCATCGAGACGGGCAATTTTTACCATGGAGTAGCCACGTGTAGTCGCAGAAAATTTTGCTCTGAGTTTTTCACTCAACTTTTTGAGCTTTTTCATGAATATTTCAGGCCCCATTGAGCCGATCACTCTGATCTGGGTATCAATGGAAAGATCTTTTCCTCCCGCAGAAGTTGAGCATAAATGATGCCAATTTTGGTCAACGGTGTTGACATCAGAAGTGGAACAAAGACCACGGCTCGTAAGCGCCGGTTACGGGCGGCACGGAGGTCAATGGGGAGTTTAAGAAATCCACGACGGCAACGGCAACGGGAACGTCGCTACGAGGAGAACAATGGTTTAACACGTGCGTTATAATTCTTAGTACATTTCTTTACCGCCCTCTGCAAAACAACAACGTGAAATGACCAAATTCTGCGTTGTCTGGAGTACGTGAACCACGACGGATAATATTTAAAATTTATATTTTGAATTTTGTGCTGTGTTCCATATATTCAGTTTCGAGCTGGTTTTGACAATGAGAAACAAACTAATTGACTTAAGAGTATCGCGAGATTTGCCGGTGAAATATTAATTTATTTTTTAGTCGAGGTTGTCCCCGGCGTCGCCGTCGTAGCTTCTTAAACTCCCTACTGGGTTAACTGATGCAATTAAACCTGAGTGAGTGGAAACTGGATTTTGAACAACTAAGCCAGTCATAACTCACCTACAAAAGGATTATTGTCAATGAATTCAAAAACTTTCTCTGTTCCAATCACAAAACTTCCCACACATCTTCCAGGCAGCACATTCTTGAAAGCATTGGTTATTGCTCCTCTCTCTGTCAAAGCTACTACACCATCACTGAACATCTCTGAATGAATGCCAAGGTTTCTGTGATCCAGCAGCCGACTAAGACAGGCATCTGGTATTGAGCCAATACCTTAAAGGTTGCCACAAAAAGATAACATAACCGTTTTCCTATACAAATCCTTATATTTCAACTGTCGCATACCATGAATACTACCGTATGTATAGGGATGTTCATTTGCAAGCTTGGGCCACCTGTGTTTTCTTTTTGTTTCAACCTCACAAACCTGAGGGAATGAAAAATTTCAGTGACCCCAGCCAGTGCTTATAGTCTGCCTGAACATCTCAATCCAGATTTTAAATATCCCAGCCTGATCAATCGATGAAACTGATAATCGATAGCAATCGATAGCAATCAATAACAATCGACAACAATCGATAACAATTAATCGATTGATATCGGAAATCGATGACCAATCGATGAACAAAAATTTTGCGTTTTTCGATTGCCATCGATTATCATCGATTTTCATCGATTGTCATCGACTGTCATCGATTATCATCGATTGCCATCGATTGTCATCAACTATTATGGAATCCCATCGATTGTCATCGACTAGCAATTTCATCGACTTCCATATTTTTTGGTCAGGTATATAAAATACGTGTCGTATCTGGACTTGCCAAAGAAGTTCCTATACAGTAAGCGCTATGCCAGTTCTACTCTAACTTAGTCGGGAACTTAGGTAGGTCAGGAGAGTAAAATGAGGAAAGATGGTTGATGCTGAATGCATATGGTGTTGACTTGTTAAATAAACACCCAGCAGGAAATGACCGCTGCGTATTACGGCTTCATGTCATCGTTGTACGTTAAAACCCCGGGATTAAACGTAATGAATGCTCGGCTGCCATTTCTCTTGTGAACAACAGCAACAACACTTTATTGATCTTCATAACAGAACCAAATGCAAAACTATAATTCTTTACAAAACGTAAACCGTGACTGCAATGAAAATGTTCCCACTCGTGCAACGGATACGTTGCTCCTTTGTTAAAAGTTCACTGGCAGAATATTTTCATTCCCTTGATGTGTTCTTTCAAGAATTATCCATAGTGCTAATTGCATTGAAAATGATCTTGCTAAACAATAGCAATCGATAGCAATTAGAGGACTCGAGCTTGTGATTATCGATTGGTCATCGATTGGACGATAGCAATTGACAACAATTAACTAATTGTCTTCGATAGATATCGATTGATCAATTGGATTTCCGATCATCGATTGTCATCGATTGATCAGGCCAGGTAAATATGCACTTTCAATTACTTCGACAATGTAACTTCCCTCCCCCCTGCCACAGAGGATCACAGAGCCTCCAGCCACAGATATGTATACCTACTTAATTAACAGTAAGTGGGTAAAAGACCTGTTTGCCTTACATTGCAGTAGAAAAACGTAATAACATGCGCTTAAATAACCTCTATTTATTCAGAAATTATGCACTGTACTTATGTAGGGTAGGTAGTCTGCTTATGAGCCAAGTGGCTCATCCGGCTAGAGCTGATTCCGGTTTCAGTAGCATGAAGCAACTACGAGTATTTCTACTCCCTCCCCCCCCCCTCCCCCTGGATGGGATGCTAGTCCATCACGGGGTTACCCCCCAGCATATTCGCCGGTAACCATTTATACACTTGGGTGCAGGCACTGTGAGAGTAACATGTCTTGCCCAAGAACACAACACATTGTCCCCGGCCAGGGCTCGAACCCGGACCACTTGCTCCCGAGTCATGCGCACTAATCGTGAGCCAGTACCATGCTCCCACATACTGTACTTATGTACAATCTATAAACTTACCCATTTGAAGAGTTGCACCATCGTCTACAAGATTTTCAGCAATAAGTGATCCAATTTTGGCTTCCTCAGGAGATTCTGGTTTAATCTTTAGTTCTGGAAGTTTAAACTCTGAAACACACAGCACGTCAAGATGGGACTGGTGAATACCTCCTGGGCCATGTGTGCGAGGACACCGAGGATTGACAAGCCCTGGAAATTAGAAAGTAAAGAAAATTATTTCACGATCTATGCAGGTATGAGGTTGTTAAAATTGGCAAAATGTGAGTTCTCTTGTAAACCAGTGCTACCTAACTAGTAAACGAAAATATTTAATTATCAATAATAATTATTATTAGTATAGGTAATCATACGGTTTTTCTCTTTCAATTTGGAATTAATTTGCACGAGTGAGTTTCTCCAAAAGCTGAAATTGCATGAGCCGCTTCTGCGAGTGCAATTTCAGCTTTTGGAAAAACTCACAAGTGCAAATTAATTCCAAATTGAACGAGAAAAACCGTATGGTTTACTTATTAATAATATAAACATGAATAAATTTGCATGGAGGAAGTGCCGGAAGACCTTTCTTGAAGCCATTTTTTCTCATTCAAGAAAACTTTTTTCAAAGTTTCCGCACAAAATTTTCGTCATCGTTTTACGTAATACCATTGGCTTCGAAAATTTATTATTGCCTTCAGCCAATTATAATCTAGAATTATGAAGTATAATTTACACGTAAAAAAAATGTAATTTGTAAACGTAAACGTAAAAAAAAAAACGTAAACATAAAAACGTAAAACGTAAACGTAATTTGTTTACCCACGGAGCACCAAGGAGTTCACAGAACTCGTTCAGAAATGTCTGTGCATTCAAGAATCGAATTGGAATTTGAGAAATGTTGGTTTTTGAGGAGAGGGGAAAACCGGAGTACCCGGAGAAAAACCTCTCCGAGCAGAGAAGAGAACCAACAACAAACTTAAACCACATATGACGCCGGGTCCATGAATTGAATGCAGGACACATTGGTGGGAGGCGAGCGTTCTTACCACCGCACCATCCCTGCTCCCTGAACTGCACTTGAACTGCACTGCTCTCAGCCAATCAGAATCGAGTAATTTTTCCATGTATATTATTATATCTAGAATAGTTTGACAAACATATAAATACAACTGAGCAAAATACAAATTATAATAAATTAATTATGATACTAATAATTAACATGCATTGCCACATAGAGTTACAAAGAGAAATTGGAAAATAAAAATTTTCAAACCGTGACAGTAATGCAATTATATAATTAAGAAAATGAGACAGTATCGAGATTTGGAATAATTCACTGAAGAAAACCCAGCTTAAGTGCTTTATACAATTTAGAAGAGTCTAGTCACCGCATTTAGCTCAATATCAATTGATTAATTCACAACTTGTTTGTAGAGGCTGTGATGCCAATAATGCAGACATGCACACTAGACATAAACATCTATACATTTGTATTACAATTCATTAATTACATAACACACGCAGCCCTACCTATGATATATTTAGCATTTTGTATGGCAGCTCTTGTACAGTCCACACTCGGTCCTAGAGTACAGAAGCCATGTTTGTCTGGGGGACTAACTTGTATAAGAGCCACATCCAAGTCAATAATTTTCCGTTGAAAAAGCAGTGGAATCTCACTCAAGAAGATGGGGGTAAAATCAGCACGGCCTTCATTTACAGCTTTTCGACAATTGGCCCCGATGAACAAGGAGTTGCTTCTAAAAATTCCTACAACAGTTACAAATATCAGTTTGAAAAAAGATTTCAAGAAACATGATGAGTTTACCTCTATAAGCTTGCCAACCGAAAAATAATATGATTGCTACAACTTAAAGTCTTCTAAGGGCAAAACCCTCAGCTATGATGTATTCTCATTGCCAGGTCTTGGCTAACAGAGGGCCCTGGAGAAGAAACCATCCCCCCTCCCCTCCCCAACCCCACACACACATGCTCCCCATCATCTTCTACTGAGGGCCAAAAACCTGTCCCACCTGACCCTGTCATTTGATGAGAAAGGGCCTATTTTCTCTTCTTGATGTCCCTTTGAGAAATACAGTCAAAGTCTCCAATGATACTGTTAACTACTGTTAGCGTTTACATTTGTTTGTTTTGGTACAGATTATAAAACAAGCCACAAATTAACACCTCACCTCTGTTGAGAACCATCCATCACTTGAAAAGCAGGTTGACTAGACCTACTAGTACTCTTGAAAAGTTAACACGTGAATCCCCCCCATGAGTGAATGCTTTTAAGATCAGAAACTATACTCTCGCAGAGTCTCTTAATTCATTCAATGCTTAACACTTAAATCATGCATGTTTTAATACTTCTTGCTGATATATATACTATACTACTTACCATCAAATTCAGGTTCTACAAAAACCCCTGTTCCTTCAGTATGGATATGAATCAATTCTACATCCTGCAATCCAGCTTCTTTTCCTCTCTGAGCCATAGCTTCAAGAAGTGGTATGGGAGTAGCAGCACCCCCATGAACAAAAACTTTCATTCCTAAAACACCACCAGTATTATTACAAACTAACCTGGAAAAATTCACCTTGGAATGAGCATTGTATTGTACATATCTCCCATCAGACAGTTTTTTGGTTTGACCCCCCCCCCCCCCTAACGTAACCCCCTATAAATCCCAGTTTAGTTTCCTATTTCCTTTCAAATATATTGCTTGTGATACTACCTACCCCCTACCTACCCCTTCTCATGAGGTGGGTACATGGACATGTTTTGCAATTGTTCTACATAACAGCTGGATTTGAGGTTGGAAATTGTCAACCAGCAAGACGCAAAAATAAAATATTTGAAAAAAATACCAAGCTTTAACTTTCATAGACAACTTTGCAGTGCAGTATATAATTACAGCAGTCTACTCATGATTTTGACGTATGCAGCTGTTGACAGTGATGTTTTAAACCAGGTATACTGTATCAAAGAAACAGTCTATTCAGAAAAAATCATGGCATTGAACAGCAGTAGCAGCCATATACCATTATACATGTGATAAAATTTAGATAACCTCGCACCTACATTCCTTTTGTAGGGGGGAGGCAGCTTCTTTTCAGGGGTAAGGTGCTAAGTCTCTATTAATAACTAAAGTCAAACCTCCCTTAAACGACCACCCAAAATGTCAAGTCTAGGTGGCTGCTTAAGGGAGGTCGAGGGCAGATTTAGGGGAGAGGCCAAGGGGGCCACTGCCTCCCTTTTTTTCTTGTATTTTCAAAGCATTTTTGTAACCAACAACGCCAATCCATCTAACCTTCTTTTGAGTGGTATTATTCAATCAAGCTTTCCTTTTATTTTATTCTCTGAGCTTTCCTTAGTTGAAATACATTTTGTGTGAACAATTATAATATATATTTATTTACCAAATATTCAAACAAAACGTGATCTGAAAACTCCACACTAATTGCAAACACCAAATGTAATAAGCATTTCTATCGGTGTGAAATGACGAGCAACACTGGACACAAATGTATTCCCTGCCGCGTCCCTTGCTGCATGATTAAGCTGCACGACTGCTAATGAGTGAAATAATTTTTGAAGTATTCAAGCAAAGCAAAGAAAGCCCCCTGTTTATAATGATATTTCATCATAAACCAGGTGAGTATGTAACTTTTTTTTTTTAGATCTGTATCTGTCTGTGATCGGGTGCCGATCGAGCTCTGTCTGCGAGAGTCAGACTTTGTTTGGTGATCCAACAGAAAGGCAAAAGAATTAAAAATAATAAACTTTAGCTTATATTGAAGCACTCAAAGTAATGTTTTATCACAAAAGGCTTTGCGTAAATTGATTTATAAACCTGAGTTAATTTCTGGATAGAAAATTCTGACAAAAACGATTACAATTAATTTATTACAGCAAAAACAGTTTGCTGATGATATTTCAAAAATGGATTAGCTGTTTCTTCTTGTGCCAGGTGGAAGCGAGTTTTATAGAGCCAGTAACAAGTGCATCTGTTGAACAAAGCAACTCTTCACTGTGCTTTGTGAAGAATGTTTGTTGCAGCACCATGAGGGAAGACATATCTAAAGATTACAATGCCATTGTTGACAAGTATGCATAAGTGTAACCAGACAAGGATGAAATTTATCAATCCACTGCAGTGATTTATTTCCAGTAATAGGATGTATAAAAACTGTAATGCGATGACTCTGTTAATAGTTCGCCTTCTGTGCAGGAATTTGTCACAGCACTGTCTCTGAATCAAAGGGCTGTATATTTCAAGTTAAATAGATGCATTTATTTCTCTCAATCTCATTTGATATTACACTGTCGATAGCTATTCCGATCTGAACTACACCCTTTTACATCAATGGATTTTACATTATAACTAACGGGGAAATACAATAATGTTGTAGGTCAGTTAATTCTTGGCTCGCCTTTTCTGTTGTAATACAAGTTCTACATCAAGATCATGCTTATCATTTCCTTTACATGCAAATCAGTACGCGATCTGTGTTAGCTATGCAATCTGTAAGTAAATGTCACATTGTGACGTTACCCTCCTAGATAATTTGCATAGTGTGATATAAAAATAATTGACTATTATCAAACACCTACCACTACCATAATTAGGATTTTGCTTTTGAAAATCGTTTTATATAATGCTCTTTAATTTTCTCTTCCGAAATATTAACTTTACTCTTTACATCACATATACACCCACAATGCTGCATGCTTCATCTCCTAAAAGTGAATTTTCATTCGGGGTGGGGAGGGGGGGTCGCATTCAGCCCCCTCTTATGGAATTTTCTGGATTTGCCCCTGGAGGTAGTCGCTTACCAGAGCTTAGTCCATGCTGGGTCAAAATTTTACATCATTAGCATATGGTAACTGCAGAGATTTTCCCCACGTTTTAAATGTTTTACTCATGTAAAAAGTCAATTTTGAGAAAAGATCTGTTGTTCCGTCTCTTGCACTTCCCAGGTATATGTATGCAGCAGTGTTACAACACCTTACCATCAAATTTCCATCCTATTATCCGTCAAGTGGTCGCTTATGGGAGGTTAAAAACAAAAGAAAATTTCAAACTTTTAGCTCTAAAAGTGGTCACAGTCACTTATGAGAGGTGGTCACTTTACAAGAGGTTCCAAATATAGTGATTTGACTTGGAAACTTTTGTTATTTTGGAAATCTGGTTGCCATGGAGAGATGGTGGCAACCGGAGGTTCGACAGTAGGAATCTTGTATCTTTATTTTGAAAAAACAGTTATGTTTATCAATTTTAGAATGGGCTTTGTGTCCCAAGCCAGTTAAATGATTTCATAATTTTATGAAAATAAAGGCAGTATTAACTCATCAAATTCTGAATAAATTAAATGTAGTACGTAAATGCATGACCATGAAATAAGGTCTACAGTAAGAGGTTTGAATTATTGTACAAGCCTGTGGAAAATATTTCTTGGAGGGGTGGGGGTGAGGTGGAAATAATGTTTTGGTGGTGGGGTATGAAGGCAATATTTCAGTGGGGGGAAGTTTAAATTTTTATGTTTATAATTTGTATTTTTAACATTTTTATAAAGGCATATGATCAGCAAAGTTTACTTCAATTGGGATATTAACTATACTAAAACTGGTGTAACATTATAACCATCGAAGAAATAAGTTTAGCTATAACGAGCAATTAGAAGCCCTCCTCACCTGATTGAATGACTTGTACCGCTTCTTGTGGTGACTTCCATGCCGGTGTTTTACCAGGCAGAGGATGAAATGGCTCCGCAGAATACGTGTAAAAACTACGATGACCTGAGATTGAAAACAAATAAATCAAAAGGTAGTTCGCTTGCTAACCCATTCAGTGAATTTTATGTAAGGTATAAGTCCTGTTAATTGGGTGTGCTGTACAATTGCGAACTTACTCGATTTGTCGACGTCTTCACGGGTTTTGTTGCTTCCAAGTGAAAAAATGCACCTCGATTGTAACCGAACTGCACCCGTAAGCAATCTCGCTGGGCGCAGTGTCTGTGGAAGCCGCGAAAACAAGGATACCATACTTTCTTTCCAGCTACAATTGTAGACAGCTACATTGGCCTTCCGTGACTTTATGCACGTTTTCTTCACAGGAAGCTGCACCAAATGGCATGACGGGTATCTGTCTGTTAAAATATCACGTCACGAAATATATCTTAAAAAGTAGTCTGTGGAAACTCTGAGAGCAATACCAAAGAGTATCACTTCAGAAATAGTTTTTGATAGAAAAATAGCAGTTATTCAAAGCGAAAAGTGAAAAGAAGAGCACAAAGCAAAATTTGATTACGCTGGTGAAAGCAGCCGCTGTACAGAGAATGTGCGTGTTCGAAGATAGACAGGCGCTGACGGTAACGTTTGTTGGCCGTATTCAATAAATATTTTGAATGCCTTGTTTATGAATTTGAATTTTTTTAAATCTATAAGGAGGGTAGGTACGTTTTTTATTGAGGGGCGGGGGCCGGGGACCGGGGCTTCGGAGGGGAGCCTGGGGCTTCGGTGGGGAGCCTGGGGCTTCGGAGGGGAGCCTGTTTTTATTCGCAACCAGGGGAGGGTCACAGTTTTTTTTTTTTCGCAAGGAAAAAAATTACTCCATGTCGCTTAGTTGACTCTTATTTGATAACGAACACACGAAGTGTATAGAAACCTAAAACTTGTATATACAAGCAAAGCTACCAGTCAAGATTAATCTAAATTATTTACAGGTGTCGAAATATTATATCAAAAAACTATCTTGTCTCAACTGACATAATTGTCTCTCTGACAACCCGTTTGCCCGCTTTCGTCCATATTTTATAAAAAAAATTAAATAAATAAATATACATTTATATAGCGCCATTTTCCACTAATTGTCCATGGCGCTTTACAATACTTTAAAATTAAAATCCTAAGTTTAAAATCCTAAAATTAAAATCCTAATCCTTTAAAAACCTAAAATCCTAAATCCTAAAAGTTAAAATCCTAAGAATGAAATACGCTATATAATACAATTAGGCTACAAATAAAAAGTAAAAATTAACTGCAAATCAAACGCACGCTTGAAAAGATAAGTCTTAAGATTAGCCTTAAAAACTGCCTCTAATGATGAAAGTCTGATCTGGAGGGGTAGTTTGTTCCAGAGCCTTGGTGCCGCCACGGAAGAAGCCCTTTCACCATACGTTTTAAGATTTGCTCTAGGCTCATCAAGCAACCTGTTGTTTGAAGATCTTAGTGTGCGACCAGAAATGTTAAATCGCTGTAGCTCTCTAATGTAATCAGGGGCTAGTCCATTCAGAGCTTTATAAGTTAACAACAATATTTTGAAGTAATTTTCACGGGGGTAATGTTTCCACGTGAGTTTCAGCTGGTATAAAATTAGTCTCCGGTGACGATTCGTTACTTAAGCTACTCGGGTTTGAACCGACAACTCGATCTACTACATCAAATTGCGAGTCAGTTTCAACCTCGGAAAGTGATGAGGTCACTTGTTGCTGGACATTTCTTAGCGGGGCCTGCCGAGGTTGTTGACACTCCATTGAATCGTACAGCAAGCTGCCAATGTGCGCTTCGATCATTGCGACCTTTTCAACTTTCTTCCCTTTGAAAGTAATCTTGTGATGGAAAAAGTACAAGGATAGCTCGTCCACCCTCAAGGACGACAGCTTATCGGAGTTATACAGTCCAACCCAGTCAATGTCATTCTACTCCCGGTTCAGCCGTTCCATTCGCTCCCTTTCAGTCTCCTCTCTCTTCTTCTCCTTGCAATTGTGCATTTTTATCTGGGTAAGATGCTTAACATACTCTGCCGCAAGCTTTTCGTGGACAATGTATTTATCTGAAAACTTTCTAATAGCCTCACTGTCCCCACTGACTAGTTCACTTTCCTCAAACAATCGCTCAATCTGAGCTCGAGGCTGGAAGTCGTCTGGCTCACTGCCATTGGTGGGGGTTGTACTCCAAGAGAGATAATGGAAGTTTGGTAGCTTGCCATAGTCGGCATCTGGTCGTCGAGTTGGAAGTGGAGCACTGGTAGTCTCATCCTTCTCGCAAAATTACATAGTTGGCCACTTCTCTCTTGACACGACATTCGCCATCACTCCATTGATCTCGTTGATCTATACATATTTCAGTTGTTATTATTATTATTACTATTATTTCCGGTTGTAAATAGGTTTTCTGAGGAGATTTCAATAAAGTTCTTGTTATAATTACTATTATT
This sequence comes from Orbicella franksi, assembly GCF_964199315.1. NCBI lineage: Eukaryota > Metazoa > Cnidaria > Anthozoa > Scleractinia > Merulinidae > Orbicella > Orbicella franksi. The sequence continues at coordinate 25,426,304 of NC_138148.1, read as the reverse complement.
ATTATTATTATTATTATTATTATTATTATTATTTACACCAAGATGTTTGGAAATGTTGTAATTTAATAAATTTAATTATTTGACGTTTTTGTCCTTCATTGAATTCCGGCTGTTTTACAATAATAAACGATATTCCGTGACACAACCGCGCGCTGCACGCGTGCAAACGCGGGCATTACTCTATAAATGCACGCTTAGGAGATTATTCCGTGAGTTTTACGGATCACGAACTTTAAAGCCCTGGCCAAACGATCGCACCATTTCAACGCAACATATCGCAACGTTGTTGGCCCAGTATTTGCTAGCCCCGGCCAAACTATCGCAGCATTTCAACGCAACTTATCGCAACATTGTTGGGCGCAACATGTTACGTGCGTTCGGCCACCTTGTTAATAATATTGCGACGTGTTGCGAAATGTTGGGTGTTACAAATCGAACTAGTGCGCATGCCCTGGCGCAACATTGTTGCACGAACCTGGCACAACATCATGCAACATCCACAAATGTTTACCTGAAAAATTTGACCAGTTTCAAACTTGAGTTAACAACACCCAACATGTCGCAACACATCGCAACAGGGTGGCCAAACGCGCGCAATGTTGCGATATGTTGTGTTAAAAATGTTACGATAGTTTGGAAAGTTTTCGTTTTGGCTGTAATGATTAACTAAGATTTTTTTATGATCGTTACGCAATTTCCGTTTGCGAATCATATTCGGCCAAAGGACAATGTAATCAGAGAATAATAATAATAATAATAATAATAGTAGAGCGGTTTTTAATTGAGTGTCGAAAGTAATTAGACAATTACTATGGTTTGGTTTTGGTTTTACTACGGTTTGAAATTGGAGAAGCTAGTTTCCTGGCCGAAAATTGGACTTACCGCTAAAACAGGTTTAAAACGAAAGTCGTTGGATTTTGCAAACGCGCGGCCGATGTCGCTGTTGTCAAGTTCTTCATAAAATTTCTCACAGCAAGAGAACCGAATGACCGTCAAACTGTCGATTGGATGAATTCAATCACATTCAAAGCTAGTCTCTTGGCCAAACACTGGACGTATCAAACTCTACACGAAGGCATCAATGTCTCAGGAGTACCCGACGGAGCCGCTCGACAGGCTGCAACTACGCTGGCTGGGAAATATTAGTATTAGATCATTTACTGGCTGGGATTTTCGTTCAGTGTCTGGGTTGCTAAAAACTGATCTAAAACACTCTCCCTAGCTGGAAAAAACGTGACTTGTTTGTTTTTCCTGGCTGTGACTTTTTCGAAAAAGCAATCAATTAAACTGCCGTCCTGGGACATAAAAAACGCGCGAGTGGGCTCTAAAGTCTAAAGTCTTCCGCCGCGAGACGATAAACCGCAAGCGGTCGTACTTACTCCCAGCGCCACGCGCTGCAAAAATAATGCAAATCAACGCGCGCGTGACGCCATGCCCGAGAATGATGGCTCCATTGTCAGATTGTTGCGGTTTATCTTTTTTATCAACCAGTAAAAATTGCATAACACCAGCAGCTGTCATTTTCAATGACGTAATAACACTAGTATCTCAAATGGCCAAATCCGTTAAAAACGTTCTTTTCAATGAACACGGCCGATCTTCAGAATTTCCTGTCGTTTGTCGTTCCAAAGGCCTGAAGAAGCCGTCACTTCAGAAAACCGCTGCTGGCGCTATTGTGCTGCAAGCAGTCAGCAGTTATAAAGAAACAGTGGGAAGCAACTTAAGGTTGGTAAATTCATTCCTATAATTCTCTTGCTTGCACACGGGGCAGTGATGGTACATTGTACTGGAATCAGTGACACTGTTCGCTGTCTGTTTTGCATTAATTCTTTCATTTATAGACAACTAAATTTAAAAAGGTATCGGCGGCATAAGAACGTAGACTCTAAGGTGTTCATTTACATTCCTCTTTTGCAGTCATTCTGGGTTATTTCGAGGGCTCCGCTGGTAAATGAAAGAATGGAGATCTGCCAAATCTGAGATCTGCTGTGAAAGGGACTTGGCGCAGACAAACAAAGCGGCTGGATAAAGGGTAGGAATAATGTTCTGTTTATATGCTCTAGTCGCCTACATCGGTGATCAACTTTTCTCTCTTGATGCTAAAGTAATCAAGTAAACTAAAAAAGTAAAGTGATCTCATTGTACCATACACTCATCGTTTCGCTCATAGCAATTTTGGGTTGCTATAAATATGCAAATTCGCTTAATCGAAAATTTCCCGAAAGTTGCTGGAAGACGAGTAGCCTGCGTAGCAAGCGTTTCCGTGGGGTTTGGTAGCAAAGAAAGACCGAGGAACGGGATTTTCGGTGTTTTGTCTGCGCGGAAAATGGGGCGAGAACCAAAAAAAAGAAGGAGGGGGGTGGGAGAGGGGAAGGAAGGAAACGCTTGCAGACAAACCCCTGGATTTTGCAAACCTCCGTTCGCCAGCGAACGGAGCTCGTGATTGGCTGGGCTAGTCCAATATTATTGACATGTGTCGATCAAAGGTATTTTAATACCTTTGAGTGCCAGACAAAAGGGGAAGACGCGTTCGAAGCTAAGTTACAAAACGCTCTAACTTTTCTCGCTGAACCGGGATTTAGTCGTCGGCTTCGACAGTACGGTAGAAATCCTGTAATGCAATGCCGACGCTTTGGTTTTTCGAAGCCTGTACATTATTGCCGAAGCAAGCGCGACACAATTTACAGCTGTTCCTTTAATTTTAACATCACTTTCTTGAATGCCACATGCGCCAAGGACAAGACAATAAACCACGGGACAGAAAATTAGCACTACTGCGTGGGAAAACTTAGTGATTTCGTCTGGCTTGTTACAAGGCAACATGTTGTCGTAGGTACTGCGACATTTCATTAGAAGCATTTTTGTTGACAGCATTTAGAACCTCTGGGTGCAATTCTGAATGATTTGTTATAGTGTTAGCTGCGGCATGCCAGTTTTTGTCACATACTTGCCTTACCAAAAATTTAGTCGTCTCGTCGCGGGGAATTCTTACGAGGACATTTTATAAACAACTTTGACTTGGAGGTCGCTTAGGGGAAGATTATCTTTATTCAGATACTGGTCAAGATTATCGTTATTTCTCCTCTCAGATGTTTGAAGCCTCTCCTGCCCAAATTCCAAAGTTTGCCGAGAAGACTTTCCGTTGTTTGTTTTTGTTGCAGCGATAACATTCGAACCGATTTGCGGATCTGGCGTTTCCAGCAAACGTTCTTTACTGGAATTGCCTTTGTGAGAGTTGACTTGCTAATTTTACTTTGTATCGATTCCTGGACGAATGAATACAGTGATCCAAGATTTCGAATCATGCGAGCACAAGGATTACTAACGCGACTGGAATACTTCTCACAGTTTAACTTTCAGGCAGATTTGTGCTAAAACTTCACCCTTGCAGTCCTTCCTTTTAGACGGATTGAGTAGCTTGATTAAAAATTACCAAATTGAATTCATCGAGATTTCTCCGTTGCCACCGTGCGCTCGTTGTTCGGAAGGCCGAAGATTTTATTGGTTAATTTATGACAGCCGATGACAGCACGAAATCTCAGTGTACGCGCTCAGGCATGAAAGGCCAAGTGGGCGGTTTTCAAAATCCAGGGGTTTGTCTGCAAGCGTTTCCTTCCTTCCTTCCCCTCCCCCTCCCCCCTCTTTTACTCGCTCCATTTTTCGCGCTGTAATATTTTTTGCTCCCGAACACCACAGAAACGCTTGCTACGCAGGCTAGAAGACGAGGGACAATGCTTTGCCCTATTTTTCAGTCTTATCGGGTACATTAAATGCCTTAATCGAAAGTTGCCGGACGACAAGGGTTAATTGTTTGCCCTCTTTTTCAGTCTTATTGGGTACATTGAATGCAAGGGACTATCGCGCGTTGCGCATGCTCACCGGGAACGCTAGTTAAATCATGCAATATATTTTATTTGGCATAATAAGTAAAATGTTAAAATTGTCTATGTTATTAAAATTTTTGTCAGCTAAAAGAACTCAAGATTTTACCTTCTTAAACTTTCCTTCAGTTTGTAATTGAGAAGGAAACAACTTTCGACTTTCTGTGCGGCTTTCTTTGAGCAAAAATATATCATTTGTCGCCTTTGGTTGTGTTTCACAAGGCTAGCTGGTCGGAACTGTAGGTTCTGCGTGTAATCATGTAATAATTGAATTTCCGTACCAGGAACCAACGGATCTTTTGAAGCCTAAAGAAGACAGAAATCAGCGAAGGATTACAGAACTCGCGATCGTTTGTCATTTTGAAAACACAGTTTTAGAATTGTGAAAAAAACTCGTCGTTGACCTACCAGTTGACGCAACGGTTTCATTCTGCACGCTAGTGCCGTGAATTAACTAGAGTCGTGTAATGAATGATCTATCGATGAACTGTATATCGTAATGAACACTTCTGCCAGTTTAAAATTCTTTGACCAAAGAGCGCACGTCTGGATAGTATTGTCGCCTGTGGTATTGGGCGGGGGTAAGGCGAAAACTCCTTTTTTTTGGCATGTTCAATCGTTCACAAGGCCAATGGGGCGAATTCCTTAGGTTAATCCGGGTCAGGATTTATGATCCGAGATCACACTGATCATGTTAACAAGAGGCCGCAAATGACTTTTGGAACGTCAGGAAATAAGTTAACCCATGAGAAACTTGACACTGCCTAAAGACATGATCGCAAACAAAATGGGTTGTGTTCCTAATCAGAAGCATATCACCTATTCTAGGTGATATGCTTCTGTCCTAATTAATTACGCGCTATTACAAGGTCTGTGAACCCAGTATGTGCACAGGAACCACACGAAATTGCAAACGTCGTTTCAGTTCGTCGACTAGTAGAGAGCGTGATTGGGGGTATAGATCACGTTTCACGGGAAATAAAAAGGCCTTTTCACAATTCACGAAAACTGATATAATAGTGGCATTTTACGCTTCACGGAAAATAAAAAAGAACGTTTTGGAAATTCACGGCTCGCGATTACTAAGACAAATCCAGTGCACGCCTGACGAACAACCAACGATTGCTTTTGCTGCGAATCCTTGCGGCTTCTGTCGTGAGTCTTTTGCCGTGATCGCCTGACGAACAACCAACGATTGCTTTTGCTGCGAATCCTTGCGGCTTCTGTCGTGCGTCTTTTGCGGTGATCGCCTGACGAACAACCAACGACTGCTTTTGCTGCGAATCCTTGCGGCTTCTGCCGTGAGTCTTTTGTGGTGATCACCTGACGAACAACAAACGATTGCTTTTGCTGCGAATCCTTGCGGCTTCTGTCGTGAGTCTTTTGCGGTGATCGCCTGACGAACAACTAACGATTGCTTTTGCAACAAATCCTTCCCGCTTCTGTATTGAATCTTTTGCGGGGATTTGCTATTTCGCCAAGGAAATGTTATACTGACAAAGGTCGCTGACATCTGTTTGTTTCGTAGGTTCATTTGAAAATAAAAATGACAGACACTTGGTAGCCAAAGCCTAATGAGGGCTTTGTAATCTTGTCTTGTTTTTACTTGTTTTCTTTGCATTGAGGTTCGTTGACCTTTTGGAGCAATAACTGTGGGAAACGAAATGAATGTGGAAGTTTGTCGTACGTAAGCGTTTGAAACAAGTGATAGGTTGCTTGTTGTACTTATAATAACAACAATATATCCAGTCAAATGTAAAAATGAAACCATTAACGTATTTTTTGAGTTCAGAGTACGCAATACTAAATCCGTTGTTATATTAATAGTTTTAAGGAAATGTACCTTGCTATTGTATATTGAAATTATTCGCTCGCTGGCTGGCAATAAATGGTATACTCGAACATGCTGGCAAACTTTCGGCAAACTTTTCTTATGCTGGCTAGCTAGGTGACAAATTTAAAGCATGCTGGCTCGTTGACGACCTCAACGTCGAGCGCTGGCTGGCAGTCCGATAACTTCAAAATCCTGCTTGCTGGCGGTGAAGATCGGGTATTTTTTTCCCAGGAAAGTTAAATATTAAACAAGATTGACGTAGCGACACTCGGGTAATGTTAAGCACACTGTTCGGTGGATTTTCTTCGAAACTGTCGTTGGGTACAGATCGAAACATATAAGCTGCTTTATTAAATCCATTTTGAAATCACTGGTTATCCTTGCAATCTGATTGGCTCTCAATGATGCGATTTATTCACGAATCGCACTATTTTTTGCTCTAAATCGCATCTTTTTCTCAGCCATTGAGAATGGGACAGTAAAACAAAACAACCAATCAGATTTCAATATTAGTTTAAGGTAAACGATAAAATTTCAGGAAAATGAGAGGCAAAAAGCCATTGTGTGGAGAATTAAGCAACTACTATTGCCAAAACTTTGTTGTTCTTGTTATTTTTTTTTCCAAAAAAATTGACAAATGTAATTAATTACAGTTTGTAAATGACGATTATGAGTTCCTTCAGGCTGAACACCTACTTTAATGGAAGTTTCCAACTTTCAATGTCCATTTTGACGAATATTTCGGCGATTTTTCTTCAACATCTGCTCAAATCCGTATGATACCGAGTCCAGTAAAACATAAACAAACGAAAACCACACAACAACAAATTCAGGGCCATCTCAAGAAGGTAGATGTTTCCAGGTTTCCGGTAGTTTCAAACGAAGCAACAAAAGAGTTCAACTCTGTCGCTGTGAATAAACATAGTCAAAATACGCCCCGCGCCACAAAACAGTGAATGAATGAACGTCTTGCGAAGCTGGTGCTAGTCCCGCCATCTTGGAAATATCTTGAAACAAATGGCGCCGCGAGAACTTGACAAGGTCCTGAGTATTGAGTCCTTCACCGTGGTCACAAAAAGAAACAGAGATGATAACGAACTGGACTCCCTTAAAATCATGCCATTAAACGGTATGAAAGAAAAAAAAACGTACCATCCACTGGGCATCGTGCACTCGAGTTTCACAACTCAAAAGAAATCCATCCCAGAATTACGCAGGATGCACCTTCAAATTCCTTCTCCAAAGACAATGAAAAGTCTCAGCCTCAACCACAGAAGAAAGAAAGACCTTCCATCATTGATTCAGGCGACGAGAATTGAACTTTTATACCTGAAATAGACTATTTTCGTTCTCACTTCGAAACCGCTTGTTTCTTTGTCATGCTCGGATGAGTTTTCGTCACATGACATCGTTTTGCATACTAAATGAGACGTAAAGGCGTTTCCGGTTCCGCTTTTTTTTTTAACAAACGGGCTACTGGAACAATACATCAAAAATCTAAAAATTAAGGCGATAAAATTGTGCGATTTCAAAATGGATCTAATAAAGTGGCAATTGAACTTCGTGTCGTGCAATTTTGGTCTGAAATCATACTTGTGATTTCAGACCAAATTGCACTCCACTCAGTTCAATTACCATTATTAATCAAGTTATTAGTATTCAGCACTAAGTCGTTGTTGATGTCAAGTTCTTCGTATTTTTTTTTCGCCGCAAGAAAATGGAATGACCGTCAAACTGTCGATGAGAGTAATTCAATGAAATTCAGAACTACCTTTAGGAAAATTCAGCCAAATGCAGAGCTAACCTTCAAGCCGAACTTTTGATGCATTGAACTCCAATATCGAACGTGTCAATGTCTTCGCTGTGAGTTCGGCCGAGGTTACAAATTTCACTCCCTACTGGGCTCAGTAGGTGAGCTCAGTGGAGACAAACTTTAACTGTCCTGCCCCTCCCTCCAATCATTTTTCTGGAATCTGCAAAAAAAAAAATCTAGCACGCACGTGACCACCTGCAAAGAGAGAGGACCCTGGGAACGACGTTGCTAGCGAAAGTGGAAGCTGCAACGTCAGCGCATTCCATGGCTGACGCGCGTGCCTGGCTGACGTAATACCTTTTTTTAGCGTATTTATCATTCCCTTTGAATCCAACGCTTCGATAAAACAAAAAGAAAATATATTTTACCCACAACAAAGAGAACAGTATCCGTAAAATTGTCCGTGTATTAATGTTTCAACAGCTTTTGACGAATAAACATCACACGTTGCGTGGCTCAAAATTTGGCCGAGAGGGAGTTTGAGTCTGGTCACGGACAAAAAAAAAAAATAAACCACGGGTAGAACATGAACCGCGCTCGGCCCATGGCCGCGCGGTTAACAAGTACGACTCTGCCTTCGGCTAAAGATATATTCAAGGTCCTCAAGATATCGAAACCATCGCTACATTGGCCATTTAGAAGGATTTGTGCCCCAGTCAACCCTAATTACATAGCTAAAAGCTGACATTATATTGTCGCCATATGTTAAAACTAGCTCTTAATTCCGTGCTAGGCGTTGGACCGTATAAATGCGCATGCAAGAATGATTGTTGATCTTTACTCTGTCTGTGAAGCCCTGCGTTTGCTGAAATTTCTATAGTCACTGAGCAAGAAATCCTAGCTTGCTAACTCAACGAACTTTTACATGAAGTAAATATCAAGGACTTACTTTAAACTGGCACACGATTGCAAATGTTGATTAGCTAATACTCTCATGTTTCCAGCTTAGAATACTATGTATATATGTTTTACATTGAAAATGTTTCAATAGGACGAGTTTTGAAGGCAAATGTAAACTGACACAGCGTCGTATATTTAAAACAATATTTCGACTGGCCAGCAGGACCTTCGTTCACAGCTTTGCTGTTTATTTAGTTTTCATTACTAACTAGTTCTTCTTTTATAAAAGTATATCAATTTTACATGATAGACGATTCAAACCTACAAGTTAAATTCTGGAAATTCGCGCGGACACATGATAACAAATCCGTCGAACTAATTAAAATAATAATAAAATTAATATTTTAAGAGAAGGCCTCCAATCTGACCTGGAGGTGATTTTCAGGGGGGTCCTCTTCATTAAGAATTGATGCAAATTAGATCTAGCTATATACCGCTCGATTACATCTTTGTCTCAGCCGAAAAAAAAGTTATTGGCATGCAGTTTTCTAATTACAAAACTTTTTTTTTTTTTTTTTTCAATTTCAGATAATTTGAACTTCCATTACGAATGACATGATTTCTTACAAACTCTTGGTCTTCCGCCATCTAGCTTGATTAAAAATATAAAATAAAAAGCGATGATAAACATTTTAAAAACATGCATTTTATCAATTTGATGTTTCGTATGCTAGTCAACATACACTTTGAAAAGTATAACCGTTAAAATTTTTGGAAAGCTGTTTATACTGTATCAGTGGGGGTGTGGAACCTAGACAGAAAACATCTGCAGTAGAAATTTAAGACGTTTCAAACGCAAACTGTCTGTAAAGTGACACATTTCAAGGTTCTTTTGAAACGCGATCACTCTTCTGCTATTGCTGATCACGTTAAAACGGCATGTACTAAAACCCAAAACAACGAAACGAAACCACCGAAACTAAACGATCGAAACGAGTAAAATAATAAGTAAATAAATGAAAAAGTTAAAAACAAAAAAACAGCCTTGATCTTTGGCACGTTACTATGACAGCCTGATCTCGTACCCAGATCCACATGTGTGACATCGTTACATCTCAAACCTGAAAGATGGATGAGCGCAAGGGTGTCGACGACGACCACGGAGACATCGAGAAAAAGGTGAGTATTTTTCACATTTTGAATGGAATTCTAGCTAAAACAAGAAATGTAATTTCAAAGAAAGGTTTCCTGGTCGTATCTTGGATTCTTAGGCGGTGGCGAATCGACAACTTGACGCCGAGCCCAGGATGTACGGAAACACAATCTCAAGAGTATCCGTAAAGCTGAGAGCCTAATAAGAAATTACTTTGAGACTGCAGGAGTCACGAAGGTCTGACGCTAATACGATTAAAGTCTGTCAAGTCGCCCTCGTTTTTCCTTAGAGATATATATTAAAGAAAGTCCTGGTTCGCACGAAGAATGCTGCAAAGTCATTCTCGAAAAGACCATTCGATTCGCCACCGTCTAAGAACCCACGATACGACCAGGAAACCTTTCTTTGAAATTAGATTTCTTGTTTTAGCTAGAATACCATTCAGAATGTGAAAATACCCACCTTTTTCTCGATGTCGTCCTGCTCGACACGTTTGCGTTCATCCACCGTTCAGGTTTGTGATGTCACGATGTCACACATGTGGCTTAAGAGCAGGATCTGGGTACGAGATCCGGCTGCCGTAGTAACGTGCTAGAGATCAAGGCTTTTTTTAACTTTTTTATTTATTTACTTACGATTTTACTCGTTTCGGTCGTTTCGCTTGTTTCGGTGGTTTCGTTTCGCTCGTTTCGGTGGTTTCGTTTCGCTTGTTTCGTTTCGTTGTTTCGGGTTTTAGTACATGCCCGTTAAAACAACCGGTCACAACATCAAATGGGACCATTTTGTCATTTTGGCGTCCGGCAAGACTGACTACCATTGTAAGGTTAAGGAGACTTTGTTTATTCAAGAGTTGCAGCCAGCACTGAATGCCAATGTCAGCAGTGAAAATCTTTTACTTTATTACGAGTCCCTGTCCATAAAAATGGAAAATAACTCGGCAAGAGTCGAAGATTCGATTTCGCTCATATTTTCATGGTAGATAGGCTAGAGCATGACAAAAACTACTGCATAGTTTTTTTGGCAAAATATCCTTTTATTTCAAAGAAATAGGCAAATTACCGAATTCCGTTAAAATCGTCATTTGACGCACCATTTTATTAAGCAAGTTTGAGAGCCACGCATGCAAAACCACATCATTCTTCCGTCTTAAAAACACTCAAATATTTTTGTGCAGTGTTTAAGTGTGTACTGGGTTGATTTTAGGGAATGTTGCGTCGTCTTTTTGGGTGCAAAATAATTAAATTTCGAAGACATGTATTTCACTCACTTAAAAGTACTTCTTGAATATAATTAATTTTCACCATGTGCGAAACCTTCAAATGAACTAAGCTTCTGATGGTTGAATTGCAGAAGGATGGTCTACAGATTCCTGTAAAAATTTCTTTGGGCAAATGATTGTGAGCGACGTGAGAGCTTTTCAAAGTACGTTGAAAATGCAAATATTTGACCATTTCCTCGTCAAATTTCAATTTACGGGTTAGACGTATATTTTAGCATGCGCCACATGACTTGACCTATGTTAAGTTGAAATAGACACAGAGCTGATAATTTCGAAATGATCTAACCTCATTTGTTGTAAAAGTCAGGTCCAAAGCCGATTTGACATGTTTCTCTCACTATTCGTCGCACATAAAGCAGAAGTTTGCTTTTGTTTACATAATGTCCGATGTACATCGCCAACTGTCAACTTATTTAATGGTCGAATACCATGAATCTGTGACCCTCTTTCGACACATATGATCACCACTGCATCTAAGTCAAAAACGGCAGAGTCATTTGTAGATAGTTGCTTGCTTTGCACTACACCAAAATATTACGTTTGATCATCATGGTTTGATGGCTTGAATCCTTGCTTGCAGCGGTTCCTTGTTCGTCAAGCAATGCTGTCATCCCATTTTATGAGGTTATAGGGGTAGGACAATTTCTATCCTAATACGCTCCGTAAGGCTGGAACCACCGGGAGTACACAATCGTGTTGAGTAGGAAGAGATTAAAGAAATGAAAAGAATGAATAGTTCACCATTGCCCCTGTTGTTATCTTTTACCAGGAGCCATAATCGGGGACGGAGACCGTAAGCGCGCGCCATTTCAAGTATTGGGGTTGTCCCCATGATATGGGACAATAATTCTATTTTTAGAACAAATTGCGCCATCACCTGCGGCACACGCGCGTACATGCTGCGAGGATTTTTGCGGATGTCGCGCGGAGGAAATGGCGTCCGAAATTCCCGAAATGTTTCAGGTTTTTGCCCCACAACTCAACGCGTTTACGTCTGTTGGAATTTTGCTTAAGTATTTTCGTCGTAAGCTGCTCCAGTTTGAGTGAAGTAAGACAGTGTCGAATTTAGGTATGTTCCGCTGTAAGCTTATATATATCGCTGACCAAGTTGTGTTCCGACTGATGCTTCTTTTACATGGGTTGTACATTACTCCACTTTAAATTTCACACATGTTGAAGATTAAAAGCTTTTCCATTACACAGCAAAAAACTAGCTGGATATATTAAGATATAGCAGAGCTTCAGGACTTCATAGTTTCGTAGTTCCTCTTGCCACACGCTTGCGAGGAATTTGTCAGTCTATCGCGACCGAAAAGTAAAACAAAATAATTGAGTTTCGCTTGAATTGTAAGCAACGCTTGATGTTTCATCAAAGCTTAATAACTTTACGTCCGTAGATACTGCTCAGTTTTATTCGTGTAAAAATCCAGTAAATTCTCTGTTGTCGATGAATGAGAGCGCCCGTCGATGCGTGTTTTGTACAGTCAGTAAACATGACAAATTGTACTTCCGCCGCACTTTCGTGTGAAAGCGTACATCGAACTCAAACAATAGCTCTATAGTTTTTAAATATGTTTAAGATTGGTAAATGTTTGAGAACATATTAAAAGCTAAGCTGAAAATATGTGAATAAAGCAGAAACAATCAGCAAAGTTACGATGACGCTTTCTTTAATCAACTTGGAATAACGATTTCGATTTTGATGATCGAGTTATCAAAACTCCTTGTCTATTTTCATTTTCGCTGTGTAAAACTTCACTATGCTTATGTTGAAGAAACACACATGATGTTAGTAGCCTTTTTTGAATTCGTGAAATTTGTTGCAGCATCTCAGCACAAAAGATAACGAAAGAAATCTTTGTCAAGATTTGTTGACAATTGAAAACACCGACTCGGACTTGAAAGTGCACCAGCTGCGTGCACTATGCAAATGAGCTAGTTGTACGCGTCAGACTTTCCTTTCAAAAACTTTTGCAAACTCACCAAACAAGCAGAGACAATAAGGAACCATCAAAACAGGTTTTGGTTATGATTAAACACTGTCTGAGAAACTCACAAATTAACTCGATACCAGAGTAGAGAGTTTTCGTGCTATATTCTTAACCATACGCGTAAGCTTACAACTAGCGTGAGCAGATCTTATTATTCATTCCCAGCGCGAGATTGAAGTCTTGTTTTCGACCCTGAAAAACCCACCTTTTCCGTTAGCTCAGAGCATAAAACTACATATAAGCGCCCTGGTTCGTATTCCCTGCCTCATTTCCTGCCATCGCTGTGAAAAATACGCAAGAGAATCTCTCAACTCTCACCATTTGATCACGCAACGTGACAACATCCACGCGAGAGCCCCTGACATGTGCGTGAATCCGCGCGGATATATGACGTCAGGATGGCGCAATTTGTTCTAAAAATAGAAAAATTGTCCCATATCATAGGTGCGCGCGAATCCCGAGACTTACGGTCTCCGTCCCCGATTATGGCTCCTGCTTTTACTCGATCACCGCTACCAGTACATGCCCTGCGTAACACTGTAACGTTAAACTCGTACCTACAGTAGGTCTTTTCGCGCTGTGCAATTATTTTTGGTTTACATGTAATACAGTGGGCTACCCTCGGGGAAATGGGTGGTGACCGCTTAATGGGGCTAGCCGCTTAAATAGAGGTTGGTGTACTTTGAATATTTAATTTTTCACTATCGGGTTATAAATTTCTTGGTGAACATGGAGTCAATTCAAGACAATCATGATAGAGGTGTGTTTGAATTGATATCACTCTTCATGCACCTTCAGTTTCAGACTCTTATCTGCCATCGCCCTTTCCAAAACAAAGTTTTTAAATTTTGCGTGGCCGCTTAATAGGGGTAAAGACAATAATGAAACCCTTATGGGAACGACCAAATGGTGGACGCGGAGGTAACCGGTCAATAGGTGTTTTGTTTACAATATTTTACTGACAATAGTTTTGGACTGTATTGACAACAGCCCTCTATTTTCTGTTACAAACATACCCATGCCTCGCCACTAAGCAAACAAAATACGCCAAACAAAATGGCATGGCCAGGGCTATTTACTCACGTAATTACTAATTAAATTTGGTCTGTTTTTCTCACGAATTAGACACGTTGTGATTTCCTATTTTTCTTTCAGCTAATCCTTGCTTCATTAATCTATAATTTGTTTATGGCATTTTTTTTAAAAATTCTAGTGAGTACAGGCACTAGCTTTATCAGCTGTTGTCTGAAACATCAGAACGTACAACAAACGTGATTTGGACCGAGGCCACGTACACCATGGAATACGATTATATAAATATACACTGACATATTATTATATATATGAACAAACAGATGAACAATAATTAAATTGTTTCACTTATCCTGAGAGTGCTCTATACAAAATATATCAAAATGTGCAGCATATGCCGTGACAGCATTGCGTGACTAACAAAAAACGGCTGTAAGATTGTGCTGCGCCGACACGCTTATCAGCAATGGTCAGCAATCGATCAAACGTAATATTTTGGCGCAGTGCACAGCAAGCAACTATCTACAAATGACTCAGCCGTTTTTTGACTTAGATGCAGTGATGTTCATATGCGCAGAAAAATGGTCACAGATTCATGGTATTCGACCAATAATAGGTTGACAGTAGGCCCAGGGGGGCACTCCCATATGGAGTGCACGGGGATGCTCGTCGGAAATTTTGAATTTAACCCCTAAAAGAGACCAATCTGGGCGTGGCCGAAGCTTATGCAGACCCCTAAAAGAGACCAATGTATAAAACAGACAAATAAAAAGTACAGTGATTTTTGATGATGGCGAATTTGTTTATATGAATTGAGTAAATATAGAGAATCAAAATTCTTTCTGTTTTGTTATTTCTTCGCGTGCAACCCTTAAAGTGCACCTAACCCCAAAATTTTGTTTTCGCTAAAACAAATCTAGACTTTATTTGAAGAATTTGGCCGAAGAAATTTTTGAATTTGGTTGAATCCTCGATTTTCTATGCCCTTTCAAAGTCGCGATTAAGTGTTTCACGACCGCGTTTTAGGGAGTCTGGGGCGGCGGTACCTGATGACGTCTACCCAGGAACCAAACACAATAGCGCCTCAGTCAACTCTCTGTATTTGCTCGAGAAAATAGAACGCAAAACTAATCGTTCCGATGTATTTTGGGACTAAAACGTCCAAGTTTTGTCTCAGAATCATTTATTTTTCGTCACTGGAGTCAGAGTTAAGTTTCGATTCGGAAGGCTCCGAAATAAACTTCGATCGAGCACGTTCGACAACTGTGAACTCACTGCTTAGAACTTTGAGAGCAATTTACAATATTTCAAGCGACGACGGGGAAAACGTCTTTGCGGACGAGCTGCTTGTATATTAGGAATGGAAAGCTAGATACGAAGTGGAGGAGCAGGCAAACGAAAAGCAGGAAAGAAAACTCAAGGACTGCTTTGGATGGTAATTTCGTCAACTAAACATAAGATTCCCACGCGTGTTTATAGCCCGTTTACATTTGTCCTTACCGAGAATGTATTTTGTCAAGGTTCTGTTAAATCCAGTTTGTGTTTTACTTTCAGTTGAATGCTTCATGTTTATAAGAACGACGTACGTGTTGCAGTTTTCGAGACTTGATGACCTCCAAAACATTGGCTTCGATCGATTGAAAATCGTATTGTTTGGACCTGTATTTTTGAAGCTGCGGGAAGCAAGGCGGAAGGAAACATTTCATACAGTTACCGATTTCACATTGTCACACGTTTTAAGTCGTAACTCCAAATAACCAATGTAAATTGTTCTCAAAGTTTGCAGTGAAATTCGTCGGATAAGCGAAAAGGATGTGTTCCCTAAGCGGTCCGCAGATAATGTTACGCGGTCATATTTTCGACGCTATTGCACAGAATCTTTGTCGCACTGCTGATTTCCAAACCTTCGAAAAACTCTGTGAGTCTAACAATTTTGTTATCATGTAATTCTAGAGGATTAATCTTCGACTTTCATCTAAATCGAAAGAGAAATAAGTGTTGGTTAGCGGCGTACAGTTGCGATCTATTTACATATCAGTATAACGCTTCTTGATCATGACCGGATCACACAACTTTGCCGGTTATGTTATAAATATTGCGGGATTGGAAGATATAGGTTGTAGGTAGTATTTCTACAAATTTCAGGTTAGCTTTAAGCAGAAAATTTATGAAAATAGCGTTCGAAAGTCTGCGGAACAAATTCCAGTGAGAGTTCTTCAGTGGTTCTCACAGATTCAGTTCGCTTGTTTCGGTTCGACAAAATCAACCATCGTTTACGTCTTTATTGCACCATTAGGCGATCATCGTCAGTAAATTGTACAGTATATCTTTCGTTAAATCTGGAATATTGCTGCAACAGCCGATAGCACCTCTGGAAGGCGTTTTCTGCGCACTTTTCGAATGTGTATTGCACCATCCTGAAGGAAATGAGAGGAAATGAGATATCCAATCTTCCTGGGTAGACGTCACAAGAGCCGCTGGACCCATTCTCCTCAAACTCGGTCGTGAAACAAAATGGCGGTGTTTTGGAGCTATTTTCGAGATTTCGTCGTGGCACAGAAAATCGCGGATTTAACGGAATTCAAAAATTTTTTCGCAGAACTATTTCAAATAATAAGTAGATTCGTTCTAGCGAAAAAAAAATTGGGGGGTTAGGTGCACTTTAACGAGACCTTGACGGCTAAAAATAATGACATTTTGCTCGGAACACCCTAAGCGAGACCAAAATCCGAAATTTACACCCCTAAGCGAGACGACGAGCATCCCCGTCCATTCCATATGGGAGTTCCCCCTCCCCCCCCCGCCCCGACGTTAACCTTGTGTAAACAGAAGCAAACTTCTGCTCAGTATGTGCGACGAATGGCGAGAGACCGACTAGAAACACGTCAAATCGGCTCTGGACCTGCCTTTTACAACAAATAAGGTTAGAACATTTCGAAATTATCGGCTCTGTGTCTATTTCAACTTATTATAGGTCGTCATGTGGCGCATGCTAAAATATATATCTTAACCGTAAATTGAAATTTGGCGACGGATGGTCAAATATTTGCATTTTTGACGTACTTTGAAAAGCTCTCGCGTCGCTCACAAACATTTGCCCAAAGAAATTTTTACAGGAATCTGTAGAACATCCTTCTGCAATTCAACCACCAGAAGCTTAATCCATTTGACGGTTTCGCACATGGTGAAAATTAATTATATTCACGAAGTACTTTTAAGTGAATGAAATACATGTCTTCGAAATTTAATTATTTTGCACCCAAAAAGACAACGCAACATTCCCTAAAATCAACCCAGTACACATTTAAACACTGCACAAAAATATTTGAGTGTTTTAGGCCCAGTTCAGACGTCGTGCTTCTGCCGTGCCGAACTTAATTGCAATTTGGTTCGACTGTAGCACGGCAAAGGAACAACTCTGATTCAGACGTCGTGCCAGAGTCGAACCAAATTCAGCATTTAGTGATGCCTCGTAGCAATTCTCCTCCTAACTCCCCGTGAGAACGCAATCTAGCCAAAATACATTAATATAATTTATAAATTTTGTTTAGCGTGGCAAAAGCACGACGTCTGAATCACTGCCGTGCCAGAGTCGCGTAGCACGGCAGAGCTTGTCGAACTTAATTGCTTGCCGAACTTAATGCAAAAGTTTCATTCAGACGCCGTGCTTCTGCCGTGCTTTTGTCGAACTTAAATCCTGAATTTAGTTCGGCACGGCAAAAGCACGACGTCGGAACTGGGCCTTAAACACGGAAGAATGATGTGGTTTTGCATGCGAGGCTCTCAAACTTGCTTAATAAAATGGTGCGTCAAATGACGATTTTAACGGGATTTGGTAATTTGCATATTTCTTTAAAGTAAAAGGATATTTTGCCAAAAAAACTATGCAGTAGTATTTGTCATGCCTTACCCTATCTACCATAAGAGTATGAGCGAAATCGAATTTTCGACCCTTGCCGCGAAATTAAGAATTTGTCTGATTTTTACAGGCAGGCACTCTTAAGAAAGCTTTTCCTTTGTGTCACTTTACAGACGGTTAACGGTTGGTTATACTTTTGAAAATGTATGTTGACTAGCATACGAAACGTCAAATTCATGAACGAAATGCATGTTTTTAAAACGTTTATCACCGCTGTTTGTTTTATATTTTTAAATGATTTCTTGTTACTTCAAAAGTCAAGAAATATAATCAAATTAAATGGAAAACCCTGGAAAATTTAACTCTTCCCACAGTTAACATTTCACCCGGGAACATTTCACAAACAAACTGCGACTGCGAACAGTAATGTTGCTTCTTCTGGTTTTGCCAGTAACTACACTTATTCTGTTACTGCTATTTCCCCGGCTAAAGCTACTTCATAGAACTCTTTTCTATCAATTCAAGATAATGCACTGTAAGTTCCACCGCGCGGTTTATCCTTCCTTAAATTAAAGCTCCTTGTTTACAAAGTGAAATGGTTTGGGTGAGATAGGAGCGTTTTGAGAGACGTCGCGGAAATGAAATATTTGCTATTGCTTTAAAAGATGTGTTTGTATGACGTTATTTTTGCGAATTCTGATGGAAGACAATTATTGTTGGACCTTATGTGGGTAAAAAATGATTAAATCCTCTAAAGGAGGCAGTGAACTGTGTAGGCGAACAACAAAGGTTCCGTTGTGATAAGTTGGGTTTTAAGGAAAACGACCAATTTTTTAAGTTTAAAAGGCATGTTTCGACAGAACTTCTGTCATCTTCAGTTGAATGAACGATTACAAAGCAAGTTGAATAATAAGTACGCAAAAATGCTAATTAACACAAATAGTAACAACAGAACGTGAAAAGGTGTAAATTAAAAGGATAATTTTAGATTTACATGGTGTAAATGCTGATTGAGGCAAGGTAGTTCTTTTTGAATATGGATAGCCTCCTTTATCTTGAGTTGAAAGCTGGTGGTGGCGTGATCTAAAATATGAAAGCAGTCTATTGAACACAATGAGCGACAACGTTCAGAATTCTGAAGATGTTTGAAGATGTGAGAGGCCCTATCAACGGCTAAGTGCTCACGTACGCGTGTGGAAAAATGTCGCCCGGAGGTTTCGCCGACATAACAGGCATTACAGCCCGCACATGTAAACTTATAAACCACACGTGAACGAAGCCCGCCGGGGATAGGGTCTTTCACACCAAAAAGGTTACCTATCTTAAAGGAAGAAAAAACTAATTTGATGTCTAAATCATTACAATAGCGCTTGATTAAGTGTCGAATCTTCTTCTGAGTGATGACAGAAAAATGGCCTATGTACAGCAGCTTAAAAAGTAAAACGTGGGCGAGGTGGTAAGGGGGTAGCCCCGGGGGCAATGATTGCTATGGGTCCCAGTGATGTAACGGTTAACCACTTTTTCAATTAAATGGGCAGGGAAAAGGTTCTTTTTGAGAATTTCAGTAAGCTTGGTTATATCCTCGTGTAACCCCAACCAAGTGTTGTTGATCTTGTAGCCTGTCAACAAGAGTCCTAATGAGACCTACTTTGTATGAGTACGAGGTGAAGCTAAAATAATTAGTTAATAACCCAGTAAAGGTTTTCTTACGGTAAACCCTAGTTGGGAAGGAATTAGTGTCACTATTATCAATAAGAACATCTAGAAAGGGTATTTAGCAATTAGCAAATTAGTTTTTTCTTCCTTTAAGATAGGTAACCTTTTTGGTGTGAAAGACCCTATCCCCGGCGGGCTTCGTTCACGTGTGCTTTATAAGTTTACATGTGCGGGCTGTAATGCCTGTTACGTCGGCGAAACCTCCGGGCGACATTTTTCCACACGCGTACGTGAGCACTTAGCCGTTGATAGGGCCTCTCACATCTTCAAACATCTTCAGAATTCTGAACGTTGTCGCTCATTGTGTTCAATAGACTGCTTTCATATTTTAGATCACGCCACCACCAGCTTTCAACTCAAGATAAAGGAAGCTATCCATATTCAAAAAGAACTACCTTGCCTCAATCAGCAATTACACCACGTAAATCTAAAATTATCCTTTTAATTTACACCTTTTCACGTTCTGTTGTTACTATTTGTGTTAATTAGCATTTTTGCCTACTTATTATTCAACTTGCTTTGTAATCATTCATTCAACTGAAGATGACAGAAGTTCTGTCGAAACATGTCTTTTAAACTTAAAAAATTGGTCGTTTTCCTTAAAATCTTTACATGTCTGCTGCTATCTAGACCAAGTTGGGTTTTATTTTATTTTATTTTTTGCCGGGTTTTTCAAGTGTGTTAACGAAGTCAACTGAAAGATTTATGCATCAGTCAATTCCGGCAGTGCCCATCCCCCCCCCCCCCCTGGGCTAACCCCCGGGCATTAGTATTTTTTTAAAAAAATGGGCAAATTCCCCGGGTTGGGGAAACATAAGCTGTCTAAATGCCCCGGGGTGGGGACGAAGAAAGAGGGCAAATGCCCCGCCCCCGGGATCGTCGCCTTGCAACACCACAGTTTTTTAATTAATCAGTGAATAAAACGGTCAACTGTTCAGTATTTTAATGCAATGGTAAGACTTCAAGGACAACAGTACGTGTTAGTTGATTCTGATTATATTTATTTCTTTATATTTGTTTTTAACAGTTTGCTAGAGGATAGCTGGGATTGCGGCGGACGTGCCCCCAGCCTAGTCTCCTTCGCAGCCGTTTTTTGGGATGTCACGCAACGCTCCCCCCAAAGAAACGGCTGCTCACATCCGAACAACATTCCTTTCACGAAATTAGCCAATCACCGCTTCCGTTCCATTTTCAAGAACGTTTTCGCGCCAAATTCGCCCTTTGAAACTTGTCCAATCAGGGAATGTTTTTTATCTTTGTATCCCGTCGTGGGAGATGTCACAAATAAACATACAGATTTCTGGCTTTTGTTTAGGGACACCGAAAAATACCGGCGACGCATGAACGAGCTTTCTATGTAGCTGAAGACTCTTCAAAGTTCAAGTTAATTATTAGAAGCTTTCAACTCAAAAAATTACTGTCGAGAAGGAAGATATCTATTTTAACTTAATAAAGGAACCAGGAAATCAAGTAGCTTCGCTCGATTTGTTGACATCGAGTTCTGAATGCCGCTCTTTCCGGCCTGATTACAATCTGTAGGAAGCGTTTGGCCCTTGATTGACGCTTACAATTTGACATTTCGAGAAAATATATATTGTCTCATTTACAGCTGAACATAGCGATGAGCACATAAAGCACTAGTACTTAGGACTTTCATTTACAATTTTTTTCGTCCGTCATAATCGTAACCTGCGAACACCGCCTATTTTTGGCGACGTGCGGCGTGAAACAAAAGCCAGAAATCCCTCGCGTGTTCGCACCGCAGACCTTTCCGCGCGAAAACTTACGTCATTCACACTTTGCTATTATGTGATTGGTCTGTTCAACGGAGCGCAAACAAACCACAAACACAAAAGGAAAAGAATGTGGTTCGGATGTGAGCAGCCGTTTCTTTGGGGGGAGCGTTGCGTGACATCCCAAAAAACGGCTGCGAAGGAGACTAGCCCCCAGCCGCGAGCGATGATAGGCGCCTGTATTCGCAGGCTACATTTTCTGTGAAGAATCAAGACATTTTAAATGATGATGCATTGCATTTTAAGCTCGCAAGATCTGTCTTGAAGATCTCATCATTTGAATTCGCAAACCTTAAGTATTTTAACTCCACTTTCATGAATTTAAAAAATGCTAGGCTAGTTTTGAATGCGAAATGCGAAATAGTCGTGTTCACGTCAGTTATAGTTTTGTGATAAACAAAATATAGTTCAGCTTGTAGCTTGTATTTATACGCTTACAAGTAATGAAGAAATATCTAAAATTGAGAGAACATAACTTTAAAAACAAGTTTCTCCAGTCCCTGACGGACAAGCCATTGTTCGACAAACGCCTCGTCTTTCCCGATGAACTCACCCATGGCACTTTCCAAAACACGTGTGTCGAATGCCCCAGGGTCGCCCCAGGGTACGCAAATGCCCAGCCCCCGTGCCGCGATAAAATTGCGGATGCCCCACCCCCGGGACTGACAACGTGAGCAAATGCCCCGCGATCGCCCGGGGGGATGGGCACTGCTGGAATTGACTGATGCATTAGTTCGAGGATATTGCATGAGGTAGCTTTATGCGGATATATTTTCTCTTGGCGGATATAAACACCAACCGCTCGGTTTAGATTTTTTGATCAGTATAATAGGAGGTTTACTGGCTTGCTGTAAGCTAGTGCTGCTTAAAGGACTGTTTACGCTAGATTCAAAAGTCAACAAATGTAATCGAATCAAATGAAAAAGCCAACGCAGTTTAAGTGGCAGTCCCGCTAAAAGCGGTCCACTCGACTTCGGGACCAAAAATAACTTTCCTTCATTTTTTGTCACTGAAAAGGGTTTGACACATATATATATATATATAAAAAAGCAATGTATTATTTTCCAATTCCTTATTTTTGCTTTGCTACGAGCCAAAGTTGAATTTTGGCCGAACTGAGGTTGCCGACCGTGATCAGAAAGGTAAAATTCACCGATTTTGTGAAGCGTGCTACGTCGCCTAAAATGCAGCTCACGGAATTTCGTTTCCATACCAAATTTAAGGTACATTCATTACTTTGACTGACGAAATATGGAAACTTTTCGAAAAATTCTACGCTTACCAGCGGGGCTGGAAGACACCCTACTCCGAGGCCTTTGATCACCTACTAAAATTTAGCCAAATTTGACGGGGAAAATCTCAAAAGTTGGGCCTAAATGAAGCCTAAAAAGCACATCACAGTAAATTTCATACCTTAATAAACCGTTCTATAAGTTCAAACCGGTGGGTATCTCCTTGGATTGCACGCGAGAACAGATTAAAATCTGCCACAGTCAGTGTGTTTACATAGCTGTCGCTCGTGTCAAAGCTCATTTGCATAACCCTGGCACCCGGTGAAAATACATCTTCTTCCGTTCAGGTTCGTTTGTTGACCTTCTGAGTAGTGGCAAATAGCTTCCTTTAATACTTGTGTACACTCTAGATCCAGTTTTGAGGTGAAGGTTGCGTTAAAGTTGATCAATTCTCAAGACTTGCGAGACTCCAAAAGTAAATAATGGCGCCGGTCTGCAGAAATTAACCGTAGCCGTCGTCCTGACCCTTCAATAAATTCTGCCGCAGAGGCAGCACTAGGAGAAGAAGAAAATCGTAAGTTTTCATTTACCGTTTAATGGCAACTGAATCCTGTACTACTGCCAAGACTCCTTGGAGCTTGAGGGCTATGTGCCCGAATTTGAAAAACAACAGCAACGAACACTTGCCGGTTGCATCGCTGGGAAATGAACCTGAATGAACTCGACACGCTTGAATGGAACTATGTTTTGCGATGAATGATGGGCTTTACTTCTATTTTATGCTTCATGCTTGTCTTTTAGTATCTTGCACAGCGCATAAAATAAACGTCGGGATCCGTTTATCGGGCCGTTGATACAACGACAGCTACAGCGGCTTCGTCAAAATGTCACACAAGTTGTAACGTGACCAATTACCCGGGAGGGGGTACTTCCTTATATGGGCTATACAGGTATCTGTATCTGAGGCCCCAAAGGGTAGGGTTTTTCAGCCGTTTGGGTCATAAATAGGGTATCGATTTTGGCCATTTTGGTTATAAATTGGGTATGGTTTTGACACTCTAGTCTTGAATTGGGTATGTTTCTTAGCAGAAGCTACTTTTTCATCATTATCAATAAGACCTTCAACAAAAGCCCTTCATAACGTATGTTTAGGGCAACTGTGTCAGCCGGAACGGTCATAAATAGGCTATCGAATTTTTGGTCAGGTCATAAATAGGGTAGCAAAAAACGCAGATTTTGGTCATAAAGAGGGTAAGGGGTTTGGGAAGTGGGCCGCACACCCCCAATCAACTTTTCTGGAAGTACCCCCGCTGGGTCAATTACCAGGGACCGAGCGCAAATCCCTTACTCCGCGCGCGCCGATCATTAGATTTGCCCATTTCAATATTGATAGTGAAAAAGCCACCCATTAATTTTTTTTGGACTAGTGCAATCTTTTCAGTATAACCGAACGACGACAATCGTTGCACCTTTTCAATTTTTATCTACCTTTCCTCAGACAATATAAGGAGTTGCTAATACATGAGGGCGCAGGAAGCAGACATGGACCTAAAATTCACTTTTCCTTGGCCTTTCCCGTTATCAGCCGTTCGTTTTTCATAGAAAACACAATGGAAGAAAATCAAAAGATGGTACGTATACTAAGAAACCTTCCAAAAAATGTCCATATCAAAGCGCGTGCAGATGTTGAGAGGCCGATTTCTCACTTTGTGTTTATAGAACTACTACCCTTCCCATTTTTTCTGACGACACCAAAATTATTGGCCATAAAAATAGTTTGTCTTTGATTTCTCCGCCTCGCGAAACATATGGTTAAGTGATGGGACATGCACTCTTACTGGTATGGGACTCAAGCGAGAGTGTGGACTTTGAAGGTAATTGTCCTAAAATGCGATAGACTTTTTATGAAAGGTGTTATATCGCATCCAGCATACATCAGTGTTACATCCTCGTGGTGTCTGTAAAAAATCATAATAGCCGAGAGAAAATACATATTTGATAACATTTCTACATACATCATGTATCGCGAGCATTAACATATCTGAATTAAAAGTATTGTTGATACAGACTTATATTCATAACCATCACTGGATAGGACCTAGCAGCAATTAAACAAAAGATGCAATTGAACCCTTTCGCCCGTAGTTCAGCACACACCACTCGCCGTACATTTTTTTTTTACAGCAGAAAAGGCTTGGTGACAGTTACACTTTGACTTGTCGACGCTGCATTTAGATTGACGAGCTACTGAATCTATTTATAACATTCTTTCACCATGTCCTTTAGCTTACAAGTTCATTAAAGAAGACTTCCGCTCGCTGGCTTTGAGGAGAATTTCAAAATGATCTCACATGGCGTTGAACATCGTGATATTGAATCCCGGGCACCAACGCTTGAGTCCCATACCAGCAAGAGTGCATGCCCCATTACTTAAATATATGTTTCGCGAGGCGGAGAAATCAAAGACAAACTATTTAGCGACCATAGTGTCACGCGCCTTGCAGCCGCGAGATCGCAGTACTCGATGTCCGGTGAACAGAAATCTTGAAATTTTTTTTAACTTCCCACACTGATTTTTCTGTTCACTTTTGGACAATGTGGATATAATTTTAAATACAATCTGTTTCTGGAAAGAAAAGTAGGGGTCACGGAACGTCCAAGATCGTTAAATCCAAGTAAAGCTATAGCAATGGCCATCTGCCCCATCATTCATTTTAGTGCTTGGCGCGTGCGCTTTATGCATGACGTAGCGTGTGAATTTGAGTGCGCAGTAAGGATGCGCAGAAACAGTTAGCACGAACGTCCTTAAATGCTTCCCAATGCGGCTGACAGCCGTTAGCAGTGATAAAAGATCATTGCAGGGCGTGGGATGTTTTCTCTACTGGTCAGATTCAAAGTTCAAGAATGTGTCTGGGTGGACTGACGCGAACAAGTGCAGTTAATAGTAAGTTGAATGGTGCCACATGGGAGCTGGAGAAACCTTGACCTGTGTCAATGTCTTTCACTGAAGTGGAGCGAATGTTGGTGTTATTTGGCTAGTGCTGCTTCTGAGAACTGTTTTCTATCAATTCGAGAAAATGCTTTTTAAATTTCACCGGCAGTTTTAATGGAGCTCAGTCACGGTATTTTGAGTTATTTTGGCCACATACAAAATTACCCTTAAATGGTAGGAAACCTGAAAATAACAGTTTAATAAAATAGCAAAACACCAAAGAGATAATGATAAACCATAAAGGAACAAGGATGGCTAAGGATGGAGAAGATTAACACGGATTGCAAACGACGAATTTGAAAAATTGAGGCTAAACTTAATGCGCAAACCTTGACGTACAGCCTTTTAAGCCCCTTGTTGTAGTAGTTACGGGAGTGAACCAACGCTTCTAAACTGCCCACGTATTTGAAATTCATTTGTGCAGCCCCCTCACTGATTTCTGTACTGTTAAGAAATAAATTAAAGCGTTATCGGCCTGACTCTGAGTGTCATTCAGCAACGAGAAACATATCAACGAGGTGGAACTACTTTTTAACATGGATTAATTTTGAGATTCCGAACCACAAAGGATACGGAAGGTATGATTGAATGGTCTCTGCACGACAACTTCATGATAACCAAACAGACCACCCAGACCTTGTCCACAGGCCCGAGAAATTTGAAAACGGCGTTTTTGTTTTCACTCTGAAAACGTATCAAACGTTATCCATCCACACTACCGACAGAGAAATTTGAAAACGCAACAATCATTTTGGATTTGTGTTTCACCTGAAACTTGGCAGGAAAATCCAATGATTATCGTCATGTCATCGTTAACAAAGAGCTCCGTTTCAAAGTATTTTTAGTCCATACTAAAACGCAAAGCCAGCGTTTTCAAATTTCTCCGGTTTGAAGAGCGCTTTCGAAAAGCTCCGCTTTGTGACGGATTAGTGTGGACAGTAGGCCTAGCCATAGAAATCAAGTTGCGTTTTCAGATTTCTCCGGCTTAGTGTAGACATTATTAGATTTATGGATTGCCGGAGGCTTTGAGAATGTATGCGGTCCAAGATTTTCATATATATTTTTGGCGATGGTTATTTCATTCAGTGTAAAGCCTGTAGCTAGCTGTTCGGCGGTTGCGAGGCCTTGTCGATGTGCCAGTGACGTAACGAAACCGCAAGTCGGAAAGCATTGCATGTTTCAGTGATAAAGAAACGTGTCACTCTTGTAAAACTGAAGCTGTAAGAAGTTGTTTTCTTGATCAGGATACTGTCTACAGACTGACTAGACCTTTTTGAGTAATAACTTGCATGCCTTAAATTTCAGCTTCTAATTCCCCGAGCAGCATGGAAACTCTTACTGAGAAATTCAGAAACTCGTCTACTCTTCGTAAAGTAGCAAGTGCTCTGGGAAAAGACAAAAAAATTCCCTGAGCAAACTTGAGTTTAAAATTACAGCTTTTTCAAATAATGGTGAAATTATTGGAAGTGCTAACATTCTAACAGCATCCTTTGTTTTGAGATTTAAAACGATTTTTATGCCGAAATTAGCGAGCAAATACAAATCAGGTTTAACTTAACAATTATGCAAAAGCTACAGCTAATGTCTGTCAGTTGATTAATTAGAAAACATGTCGGGGACGATCGTGATGTGATAAGGCATTGGCAAAATAAAGCAAGAATGCCATCCGATCGGTATCTCGTTGAAAAAAAGGAAAAAATGTGAATAGACGTATTTTTGCCGTCTTAATAACCATAATCACTGAAATAATCAATGATGGTAAAAGATATCCTACTGCGCAATACCGTGAAAAAGATTAACTTTCTCGAATGGACCATTTCATTTTACTTAACATCAGTCAAATGTTGGCAAAATCATTAGTCAAGATCACTGGGGTGTCGTAAATTTTTTACCTCACTTTTTGCTTTTCAAGGTTTTGCGCTTTGATTTCGAACGTGACAGAAATGACGCACAAGATTTAAAAAATTATGTTTTCCTGAAGTGGCCATGTCCGTTGACTATAGGATTATGTCAGGAATAGTTAACACAGCTGGTCTAGATAACTTGATGATATGACATAATACAGGGATTTTACTTTAGGAGTCGCATTTTACCGTTTGCTTTAGTTTAAAACTGACGCTAAATTTTTCTAAACCTTTTGTTGACGATCTACACTGCACTCGAAGTTGTGGATACGGTGCAAAATTTTTAATTTCCCGCAGCTATTCGACATAATATACCGAGAGACGGTCCCATCTGTTAGGAATTGCGGTAGGGATTTATTTTTATAATTACTTGTGCAAGCTTTACAAGACGTTTCGTGTTGTTGCTACCTGGTATAGGGCCGCCGTTTGTAGCTGTTTTAAATTGACGTCTTATAAGTATACTAGAGAAGGAGCGAAATCTTACGTTGTTTTTTAATGCCTCTTATAGGAGCCCCGTTTGTGGCAACGCACTCGATGTGTGAAAGTGTAGCTGTTCGTAAATTGTTAATGGCATATATTTATCGCATAAAGCTAACTTTCAATCTTCACTTATTTACCTAAGTCGCAGGTGGGTGATAAAGTTCAATCTTCATAGACTAATTTGAAGCCAACTGCCTTAATTTTAAACTTGCTCCTGGAAATGTTATCAAAAGCGCATCAGCCAGGTACGTCCTTTTTATTGTTAGGGTTTCAAAAGATTCTTAATTACTTCGTTTTTAGATCATTCTGAAGGAACTAATCTGATTTGAAAGAATTAGCCATCGCAAATATATTTGATATGATCTCGAGAATACGTGCAGAGAAGGATAAATCCTATTCAATAACATTGAGGAAGCAGTAATTCTGAGCCAATTGCATTTATTTTTCTTCTCGCGGAATTTACTCCGCAATTTTGTTCCGACAGCCTTAATTGAAAGATTCGTAAAAACGTTTGCAGTCTGGGGAGCAAGAGTTCGTAGGCTTGAATTCTGTTTATCCCGCGAACCCGCTCGCTTAAAGCTGCCAGCAGGGTAAAAACTCGAAATTCTTTTTCCGAGAAGCGATCTGTCTGAATATGTAATGTCTTGCTCATTGTGCCATGACCCCTAGCAAGATTTACGTATATAACCATTATTTCTTCCCGAACGAAAAATTAATTTTCTCTCTCTCTCATTTTTTTAATTGATAACGCACAACATAAAAAGTATATTCACATCTTCAATAGTGCAATACAAATGGAGTCGACAGAAGTAGCTACGTAAACGGCTTCTAAGATATTTTTAAAAAGAATTGTACGTGATCCAAACTGCATGCGAGCAATTCCTGGCGGAAACGGCGAAATTGCCCGAAACTGGCTAAAATTCGATTGTTAGGCAAATGAGAAAAGTTTACCGTGAAAAGGGCGATTGAAAATTTTCGTGAAGCCACTGCGCATGGCACTGTAAAAGTACAGTCCGAAGACCGAACGGTTCCAAAGTTTTCTCCTTTACCTTGAAAATTTAAAGTTTACAGCCGGTGAAAACTTTGCCGAGCGATGTTTGCGTACTCCTGAGCACGTACGCTCGGAAGATTATTGACCTCTTGTTTTGTTTGATATGGAATCGAATGATGCAAAACCTGTTCCTGTGATTAACTTGTCGGTTCTTTGACAATAGATCTGAAGACTTCGTTTGTTTACTCAACCGTCTCACCACAGTTGAAAACACTTAGAGCAAACAGTCATGGTCAGAATCGAAAGTCAGTACCAAGATAACAGCAAAAAAAAAATGCCATTGGAAAATTTATCACCTTTCCAAACGCTGATTTACAATTGTCTCAGCGTCATTCATGCATTCACTACGTCATCACGCGGTTTAACGCTGACCCCAACAGGAATTAACAACAATGCTGATCCAATCAGAATCCTTGTACCATTTGAGTTACAGCTTGATCTTGATTTTTGTCTAAATTAATCTTTAGGGTTCCTCTTCAAGCGGCTTGACGCAGTTTGCTCAAGAAATGGCGGGATAGTTAGTAATGTTTTGATGGCTCTTTAGAGGACAAAGATGGTGACGCTTCGCTTGTTACTTGATGTCCACGTCGGCAAATGGTTATGTTTAACCTGGTTTTTGATAAATGTTCTGGACGTTCAAGGGACATTTCCAAGTAGCGATACTGTCACTAAAGCACGTTGCATCGCCAACTGCTACACTATGGTAAGTTAGCGCAAATAATGTTCAGTTTTAATGAGAGCGATCGACAATAGATCAGCACGAATTCTTTACTACTCATGGCGCGCTTTAATATTAATCTCATTATGCAGTCTATACCTATGATAACAGGTAAATGTTAGTTATAAACTTTATTCCATTTTCAAATGACAACCTTCAATTAGTTCGTGTTTGATGCGGGAATGCATTGTCTATCTCAAACAGTTACAAATTATTTTGGTAACTGTTAGATGTCAAAACCAAATGTCGGCATTGAAGACTGACTTGGTTTCCTTTGTGGACTATTATATTGCTCTCGCAAAATAGCGGCATCATCGACCATTTGAAATCTACATATCACATTGCCGGTAAGAAGATTACTCGTTTAATAAACGGCGCGGTTTTAGTGAGAGACAATGCGGAACTTTTTGCAAAATGGAATGATGTTAGGGTCTTAAATGATTTGGTTTCATTTTAAAGTCAGTATGATAACAACGATTTTTAAACGAGATGGCGGCTTCAATTAAACCGTGTAGAACTAATATTAGTGATAGATCCCTACACGTTATTTTAAATTAATTATTAGCCTCTACAACTATACACAAACCACAATATTGAAATGAAGGTTGTTACGCTTGACTAACGATGTAGAGAGATGCAACTATTCTAGCAGTTTCCGTTGAAACTCAGAAGTGCGTCAGACAGTTGAAATTCGCTATTTCGAACTCTAAAGAGAAAAGAAAAATGGTTCGAATTGGTGGAGTTCGAAAAAACCAGGTCAGCATTAAATATGAAAATAACAATTAATATGTAATCTACATGATGGAGTGCACTTTTTACTATATTGGCCCAAGGGCTGGAAGAGAACCTCTGAGTGTACAGTTCATCGCAGTTATGTACGGGCAGATGAAATTAAAGTGCCATGAAAGCCTAAATTGAAGTCTTCCAGCTATGTTCTAGCGTGGTCTGAGGTCGTGAAAATGTTTTCAACTCTACAAATGAAGTTCAAAATAAACAGATTTTATTTTAGGCCAAGGGAAACAGAAATTCGAAATAGCCAATAGTGAGTGACTGAAAAAACTAGGATCCAAACGCGGAAAAAAAGACTCACCAAAAAAATTGTTTTTCCTGTTTGGATTTGGAGACAGATCTAATGATCTCGCATCCACTTATGAATTGCTATCTCCGTTAGAAAATTCGATAACAGCGCCAAATAATAAATTGGATTATTTTGTGATGTAAAATGCCGCATGTCCGGGAGAACCAAAAACTGCCAGTTGCCTCTAAAAGACTTAATGCTTATTGTGGATCTTTGTAAAATGAAACATAATATAGTTATCTTCTGAATCCTCAACAACATTTTAAACTACGCCACAATGGTACCAGATAATCGAACGAATGTTAATGCAAAGCTTTTTCGATTTCTGTAAAGAACTGTCCTTGAAAGTAGCACATTTTCTTCCTTACTGAGTTTATAAATTAAAAGACTATTTCCGCTATTGCACTTTCTCGAATTTGCGTTTAAGTCACGTAATATTCTTTGCGGGTATTTTTACTGATTTTTTAACAAAATGTCATAAAATAACAGGTTCAGAATAAGGCATAAGGTGAAAAACATGTATATTTCAGATATCTCAACTTCGGTTTTAAAGTGAACTCGCTTGATGCGTTGCCTTGCGTTGTTCATAACTCGAGTAAAACTGAACATCCTGTGTCACTT
Source organism: Orbicella franksi (assembly GCF_964199315.1). Lineage (NCBI taxonomy): Eukaryota > Metazoa > Cnidaria > Anthozoa > Scleractinia > Merulinidae > Orbicella > Orbicella franksi. Next base: position 25,395,037 of record NC_138148.1, on the reverse strand, counting down.
ATCTGTCAGTTTCAAAACATTTATCTCAGTAAGATGACTTTGATTAATTGATTAATTTGCATCACAAACCAGTTCTTGTATCAGATCATTTATTAACCTCACGAACATAATGCAAAGCTTCCCTTTGTTGCTGCGCTTAGTTGAAACTCTAAAATATTAGCTGCAAAGCACTAGAGAACTTCTGACTTACTTACTGCTCGTTAGGGCTGATGTTCACTTGAGCATAAGCCAGCTAAGAAGCCGACTAAGATGTTATTTATTTACTGTTTTTCAAGGAAATTTACCTAACAAATGGCGCTAAGAACAACATAATACCAACTGTGTCTGTTTTTTGTTGATTATGCTTATGTTCATGTGCTTGTGACAGTCAGTCTTTTGTTGGGAACGAATGATCACGATGTCTTCTTTTCAAGCGAGGATGTTTTCTATTCGTTTCAAGTCGTCCTCTATCCGATCATGATAGAATCCTACGCCTTTGTTATTGAAAAAGTTTAAAAACGATTTCAATACAAAACAATAGCTAGAAATCAATTTTAAGACATTTAAGAACTCTACTCGGCATTTGTATTTTCCCCCAATGTTTTAAATTTTCCTCGAAGATACTAGCCATATGAAGCCACCCCCATAATTTCGATTGTAGATAAATAAAGTTTACTTTTGTTTGTATGTGGTTGCCAAAACACAGAAAAATACGACGCGCATTCTCTTTTTTAACCAATTACAGCGAGAGTCATATCTTGTTTATCCAGCAGGTGATAAGTTTCTGGTTTACTTCATCTAGCGATAGAACATCCAGTGTATAATTCGGAAATTTCTTCATATCACTTTTTTGAAGTCTTTTAAAAATTATAATTTAAAAAGCAATTAAAAAATTGCGCACAACTATTGATCTTTCTCTGGAAGGAGAAGGAATGAAACAAACCCTAATGTCCGTTCAACTGAATCGCTATTCCAGATCTACGGTATATTTAATAAACATTCTGCTCAGAGAGGTACAGCACTCAGAATAATAAAATCTAGAATAATGACGTGTCGCCGCTAGCTCATTTGTTCTGTCGCGGTCTTTGCAGAACAATGAATAGAAGGATCAGCTCCTCCGGCGTGAAAAAAATTAAAGGGAGCTTAAGCGATGACGACGGCGATGCCGAGGATGGATTATATTTTACTTTTGAATTTTGCAGTTATCTAGATCGGAGATGGCGCAAAAAAAAAAAAATTTAAATTTTGGTGATCAAAGGAAACAACGCTTTTTTTCATCATTTTATCGAGTTATCACAACAGTCATAGGTTTATGTTTGCGAGAGCTCCGTGCGGCTGTAACAGCATTTTTCCTTCCTTAAAATTTTCATTCGTGTTTTGATAACCTTATAAAGACGCGGAAACTGTTTTATATTTCTGAAATGAAGTTAATTCGTTAGTAGAGATCCCCTTAGATGTAGAAAATGTCCACTGACCATGAAACATCAACTTCTAGTCGCTAACTCGACAAGTGTTATTTTTATTACAGACTGGAAGTCACAATAACGACTCGGAGAAAACTTGCCAGACTACAGCCTGTCAAGAGGTAATTTGCTACCATGGTAGATTTCCGTTAGTAACGATTGCAACGTTATTTTCAACCCGCCTAGCTCCCCCCGACCCCCTTTGCCTTTACTACTCTTTCCTCCTTAAATTACATTTCCAACTAAAAGGCTAATGCCCCTCCGCTAGTGATGAATGCTTTAAACCAACAATCGCGTTTTCAACGGGTTTTTATCTTGCTTTTATCGCGTTTTGCGTTTTTATTGCGTTTTTTAATCGCGTTTTCATTGCGTAGGATTTGATGTTTGCTTTGAAAACTACATCAAATACTGCACAAATTGAATCGTCAAGAGGGCATAATGTGGCAGGTTTATAATTACTGGAAAGCGTTAATTTATGTATTCTGCGAGACATCTAATAGCCTTCCCAGCTATTTTCTTTCGTAATATCAAAAAAGCTTATGGTGATTTCTAGATCACCCAAAAACAAAGGCTGACAAAGTAATTAATACTTTTATTAATATGTTTATATTTTAGTGTTTATCACCATGTGAGATTTGGAAGTTCTTTTTAAATGAAACAGAATGCCTGCAAACCTGCGTAAGTACTGAGATAGCTCATTGTACACCTTTGAAACAAAGCAGGATGAAAAATAGAACAGCTAAAACTAGATCTTCTGCACTCACTTTTACTCTCATACACTAGATGAAACTGAAATTGTTTATAAGAGTTTTTCGCACTATTAAGAAGATGACGAAATTAGGTAACTGTCGCTCTTGATGTCTTCGTGTTGTTACAGGAACCATACAATCTCTTGCATTTCTCTTTTAAAATCTAGCTATTGTTTCTTTGTTTGTCATCGTTGCTGTTTTTTAATGAAGGATCAAATCTACCTTACGTTGTATCCATCATACTGGCTTTATCAATTCTAAGAGTAAGTTACAGCTCCTGTGTTAAGCTTCGGATTGAGTTCTATCACTCGCCTCATCCTATAGAATCCATTTTTAACCTAGGAACTAAATGCACACTATTTCGAGTGAGATTTATTGGGCGGTCCTGGCCATGTTTTTAAGTGTTCTTACAGTTCCTGTCTACATCTTCCTGGGTTCCACTTGATATGGGTTACCCCTGCGAAAATCGGCTCTGAAGAGATAAAGGCTACTTAAAATAAAATAGGGTCTGGATAAGGTTTAACAGATAGCCGAGAATTTGGTCAAAGTTTTTAACTTTTCGCTAATAGCTGAGATATGAGATCTGTAAACTGACTGATAGCGGAAAGATTGGCTGAAATTATAACTCATATAGCGGGAAATCCCCAAATATAACTGACAAATGAGATTACAGCAGCCCCATCCAAAGCAGTATGAGGAAACCACTGCCCTACATCATTGATCGATCTTTGAAAGCAGGCTACTGGTTCTTGACACAATAGACAACGGGTCACAACGATGCTCGTCACCCCAGGTACGAGTATGTCCGGTTTTTCTAAGTGGATCGAGCGTGAAGCGAAAAAAAAGCCGCAGTGCCAGTGAAAAGATTGCTGCGCGAGATCGCCATTTTGCATTTCGGTCTTTTATTTCGCTTCGCCTTTTCGCACGCTTACTAAAAAACATGCTGCCCCCGTAACTACTCTGTCCTCGACTGAGGCATGAGGGAGCGACTTCAATGCATTCAAGGAAGAACCATAAGGGATCACATGACTTGCTACTAGCACTACATGTAATTCCTGGTTAACATGTTATTGCCTTCTCTTCAATTGCAGTTGAAATCAGGTAGTTGCAAGGCAAGTTGTAGATTTTTGACGCATATAACGAACCTCTCCTCGACATTGGTTGGAGATGGATCTACATCACCGACACCTGGAGTACCAACAGTGGCAAACAAGAATTTCACCTCAATCTCACTGAAATGGGATCCTGTGCAGAATACGACTGGTACCGCTGTGTACTTGATAGCTATGAACATAAAGGGAGATGAGGTTCTGACTTCCCCTCATTACTTCTTAGAGGTGCGCTCAAACTGTCTGTTGGCAAAGAAATATGAATGTTTTATTGTGATTTGTCTTAATAATCATTATGGTGCCCAGCCAGTATTAAAGAAATGCCTCGTAGTGTGCGTCTTAACCGGAGTCTGACGTTCATTTTGTTGATGTCTAAGGTATTCACAGTGCCACAGGCCACGATAGAAACGCGACTATTGTGCGCACTAGTTGATAGGGGAAATCCAAACAGGAGGAATACCTTCGACGGATTGTACTACAAATTCCACATAGCAGCGCTTACTGAGAATTCGTCTATTAGTTACGGAGCACAAACAACTGATATATGTAAGTAGTTTGTGACATAATAATGATAACTCTCCATAGTAGCTCTCAACTTTGATCGCCTTCGTCCACAATAGTTTTGTTATTTGAGAATACAGCTAATAAAAGCACAGCGATATCTTTGTATTGGTAAAAGATAACTGGACTTTAAACACTCCCTGGGACAAAGGGGAGTAGAGACGGATGTCCCTATGGATATATCTGATTATCATTCGATGCATTTCATTTTTCATTTCATTAGCCGAGAACCCACCACGTGACCTGCAAATAACTGCCTACAAATAATGGTCTGCATGCTCATGCGTAGTACTTCTAAATGTGTTTTGCTGTAAATAATGTTCTGCTCCAGCGAAATTATAGCCACGCTCTCGTGTGAAAAATGGCAGATCGCTTCCCTGAGCTGTCAGAGAGTGAGTTAAATATGAAAACAGACTTGGTTCTCGAGTGATAAAACAATTATTGAACTCGGTTGTTGCAAAATATCGTGATTTGTCAGTGTCTCGTAGATCAATTATTTGCCTCCTCTGCTCAGCACTTACAAATAACTATATTTTCCTCAATCTCGTCCAATAATTGTTAATTATTTGCCAGCCACAAATATGAGATCAAACAACGGTACATCGATCGGGAACGCTAACGACGCTGAACAAAGATGCTTTTCACCTCAGAGTTTAATCTAATCTTCATCAGCCAATTTTAAAGCCCCATTCAACAAGTTTTTGGTGACACTTGAAACGGGATACCCTCACAAGGACTACTGAAGGAAAACTGCTCACAGCCTTTCTTCGTTATTTTTCAGCTCTGCCGCAGCCTACTCCAGTCAGTAACATAACACCTCCAAGTTTTGAATATGAAAGTGCTCGTTCGCAACGTAAACTGAAGTTGACGGTGTCTTGGGCTCCACCAGAACGTATGTATTGTGTATTTAGAAACAAAATATATGACGTATTTAACAGTAATTAAATACAATGTTTCCCTTCAGAACTAATGACTAACTCTAACTGGGTCTCTAAAACTTTCACCTCTCATCTTTAAAATCAAAAATTGATTTGTGTTTTTCTGGACTCCGCTTTCCGAGGTTAAAATTAATTTTATATAAAACCGAGGTTTTGGCCAGCTTGACTTGCCTTCTTAAGAAATTAAGAAAAACTAGTTAGATGCTAGATTCATAAAGCAACATGGACATCACCAAACGGCAGAACTAAAAACCAGATAGACCACAGAATGATTGCTAAGGAATACAGATCATCAGTTATGGACACTGTAGTGCGGCGAGTAGTGGAGACTAGGCTTAAGCTGAAGTTAAAGAGAAGTCCAAGGGAAAAGGAAGGTCGAACAAGATTTGGCACGCAAAAGCTGACAGATGAAGAAATACGCAACAAATACAACATTGAGGTCAGAAACAGATTCCAGGCCTTAGAGGGATTGGAAGAAGAAGAAAATGCCGATCAAACGAACAACAGAATGGAGAATATCTATGTTGCAACTGCCAAAATGGTACTAGGGACAGCCAAGAGGGCAAGCAAACCCTGGTTATGCGGAGGAACGTGGAAGAAAGTAGAAGAAAGGAGACAACTTAAACTGAAGCTTGAAAGTACACGTTCAGAAAGAGTCAAACAAAGAATAAAGGAGCAGTATAAGGGAAAGGACCGGGAAGTGAAAAGGATTGCACGTGAAGACAAGAGGCGCTGGTTGAATGAGATGGCAGGAAATGCTGCGAGAGCGGCAGAAAATGGAAGAACTGGGGAATTACATCGAAAAGTGAAGACCTTGACGGGTGAGACGAGAAGAGTGAGTACAGCAGTAAACGATAAAACGGAAGACCGACAAATGAGGGGAGCAGAAGACTGAAGATATGGAAAGAACACTTTGACGCAGTACTCAACAAAAACCCACCTGAAAGGCCCATTCAGCCGCGTGAAATGGAAAGAAGGCAAAATGACGGAGAATTTGATATTGGACCATTTCGACCAACCGAAGTGAAAAGTGCTATAAAAGCAACGAAAAATGGAAAGGCAGCTGGACTCGATAACGTAGTAGCCGAACTTCTAAAAACAGATTTAGATGAGAGAACGCAGGAACTAACAAAACTGTTTAACAAGGTGAAGGAAGAGGGTGTAGCACCAAAAAGTTGGAATAGAGGATTGATAGTAAAGTTACCCAAGAAGGGTGACCTTCGCGATTGTACGAATTGGAGAGGTATTACACTGTTACCAGTCATCAGTAAGATCTCTGGAAGAGTGTTGATAAGTAGAATCAAAAAAGGTGTCGACAACATCCTGAGGAAGGAACAAGCAGGTCTTCGAGAGAACAGAAGTACCATTGGTCAGATCTTTGCTCTCAGGAATATACTTGAACAAGTCAACGAATGGAACGCAATTCTGTACACCCATTTCATAGACTTTGAGAAAGCGTTCGATTCTGTACATAGAGAAAGTCTGTGGAACAGCATGTCAATATACGGAATCCCAGAAGAACTCATCGAATTGGTGAAGGCGATGTACAACAACTTTGAGTGTGCAGTTCTAGATGAGGGTGAAACAACAGAATGGTTTCAAGTCCAGTCAGGAGTAAAGCAAGGTTGTGTCATGTCTGGTTTCCTATTTCTACTTATAATTGACTGGGTCATGAGCAGAACTACGGAAGGTAGAAGAACTGGTATACGATGGACGTTCACCTCGATCTTAGAAGACCTACACTTTGCAGACGACATCGCTTTGTTGTCGTCTAGGTACGTCGAAATAAGAGATAAGACCAACAGACTAGCCGATGAAGCTGCAAGAGTCGGTCTTAAGATCAATGCAAAGAAGTCAAAAGTCATGCGAGTGAATGCCAAAAACGACCAACGAATAGAGATTAACGGTGAACAGGTAGAAGAGGTGGAAGAGTTTGTGTACTTAGGCGCACTGCTGGACAAAGAAGGTGGAACAATCAAGGACATACAACATAGGCTGAGTAAAGCTAGACGGGCTTTTTATAGGATGCGAAGAATATGGGGCACCAGTGAGATTGGCAGAAAGACGAAGGTACAATTGTTTAAAACAATTGTTAGGTCAGTTTTGATGTATGGCTGTGAAGCTTGGAAACTTACGAAAACAGAAGCAAAGAAGCTGGACGGTTTCCAATACAAGTGCATGAAGAGGATTTTAAGAATAAGGTGGCCTCAGACCATCTCCCACCAACAAATTCAGGAGAACACAGGAGTGAACAGAACGAGCGATGAAATCAGACGTAGAAGATGGAATTGGATTGGACATATAATGAGGAAAGACAAAGAGGAACATGCGTCACAGCTCTGGAATGGAGGCCAGAAAGGAAAAGAAGGCCTGGTCGACCCAAAACAACATGGAGGAGAATGGTTGAAGATGAAAGGAAAACAGCTGGGTGGCAGTCATGAGCGAATGTCAGAAACCTCGCAGCAAACCGTAGTGGTTGCAAAGAGAATGTCAAAGCCTTATGTGCCTTATGGCATAAAGAGATATATAGAGAGATAGAGATAGAGAGCTAGATGCTCTAAGATCGTTAACTCGGTTCGTTTCGCAATATCAAATTATCGTACTTTACAACTATCGAACAAAATAAAATTGTTTTAGCTTCGTTTAATATCCTCTTTATCCAGTTTCATGTTGTTTGTCTCACCATCGAGGTTCTGTTCATGTAGTTTTTTTTTCAACATGTAAGGTGTTCGTCTGAGCAACACAGTTTTTTGTTAAGTCGGTAGTCATAGTTTTGTCACTGTTTACGTAGTTTTTGAGATGATATAAGGCGTGGTTCTTTGCAAAGCTTTCCTCACAAAACGCAGCATTCTGTAGAGCGAGCACTGAAGAGCGAGCACTCATTCCAAGGAGCGAGAACACGAGCTGTCATAATTCTCATCCCCAGTTCCCACGTTCTCCATTAGGAACGCCTGGAACTATGACTCACCCCTCCCCCCTCCACCTCAGTTATGTCTTTAATCCAAGCATGTTTTTTCTTATTTTCTATTTTTTTGTTTTGTTTTTTTTTTTGTTTTCTAATTAGAATCTCAACATGTTTCAAGCTACGCTATGATCTGGGATTACCTATGTATTTTTCAAACTGCCCCCGTTTCTCCGCTTTGGACAACAACCGGGGTAAGTGAAGATCTCACATCTCCACCAAGGCTCTATTACCAGCCGCTGTTCGGGAAAGGAGCTCTCCCTTTCTTCTCGGGGAGGAACGTAAACCGGACTCAAGAGAGCAGCCGAAATTGAGCCTGATCCCCATTGCCGTCCCGGTAACTTACACCAGGGAAAACTGCTGTTTTTTCCCATTTTTTTCCCATATATTGCGCACAAACTTTTTGAATTAATTCTTAATCGTAAAAAATCGAACGTCTTCCTCTCCACTTATCAATACTACGATGTTGAGGATTTCAATAAGACTTTGAGAAAGAGAAAATTGCGTAAGACTGGAACCCAGTCCTCATCAAGTCTTGATTAAATTTAGAGCTGAAACTTGTTCTTTACTGTCGTCTAGCTTAATATAATTGAATCATTTATTAGATTATTACAAAAACTAATTTGTTTCAACTGTTTTTAGTTACAACCATCCATACCAGCTTTTTGTTTTACATTTTATGACTTCTTTATGGGTGAATTCTTTTAAATACCCAGGATTGACCATTGCGCTTTTTCCCGCGTCTATTGGTCTTTTGGTTTACATGATAGCGAGGTTTCTATTGTTTTCCATTGCTGCACAGTGCGCAATGCACCCTGGCCAAAACTGGGTCTTCAAATTTGTAAAGAATTATTAAGAAGTGTCATTTGACTTTGAACACGACCAGTATTGTGTTAAGCAGATATCTCGTACAAAACAACAGAACACTATCTAACAAACAAGAGAGAAGGCGATCTTGTAAGTTGGCCAAGGGCAAATGATTCCAGACAAGATTAACAACATTCTCTAGTCGCACAAATCCCAAAATCCCCCCAAAAAATTGCACAGGCATTGTTTTAGATTTCTCTTGGGACATCTTCCGGTCCCAGGAGAAATTGCAGACAATGATTATGCAAAATTTTGGGGGGTAAAAGAGGTGTATAATGGGATTTGTACAAGTAAGGAATGCCATGATTTGTTCCTTAGTCAATGTCCAGCATACAGTCTAATGATATTGCCAATATTTTGTCCTAATTTACTCTAAACAAATACGGACTAACCAAGGTGGGAGTGCTGTTACTTTAGCAATGTTATTCATATCTTCTTACATCTTTTCTGCAGTCTCCGCAACCCAGTGGATCTATCAACATTGATGAAGAAATAAAGAAATGCAACCACACGTTAAAGGTAAAAATAACTCTGAATATCTTTATTCAGCAAGATTGAAAAATGATTGCTGTCAGGTTAATTTCAGTTGAAATGCAAATTAGAGTTTGTACTAAGACAAGTCAAGGTTACGTGTTAACACTGGATGTCATTTTCACGAGGGTATATAATCCATGGTACATTTTGTTTTGACATTTGGCTTGGTTGACTGATCTCCTCACGCTGATGTATTTTTGTTATGTTATGTTGCAAGGGTTCGATGATGAACAAATAACTTGTAAGACTTAAATTTAACGGTTCTCCCTACTAAACATCTGAGTGGACGCACCACATATTTGGTCACGCAACGCATTTGGTCACGCCACACATCTCTAAATGTTTAGTGTGACCATTGCATTCAGATGGTTCGTCTGAGAGAATACTGCCCATATTAAGCATAATTTTGTTTTGAATGTTCGCCATTACGATCGAGGCAGGAATAGAACCATTCACCAACTCTCTTAACTTTGCCTCATCATTTGACCAAATCATGTCAGGAAATTTCAGTAAATATTGGAAGAGACCAGAGAGAGACTTTCTCATTTTGGAAATCATTATCTTACACATTGTGGAGGCGCGGTTGAGCAATGGCTGGTACGATGACCTCTGGATCGAGCAGTCCGGGCTCGAGCTCCGGCAAGATTCATTCCGTTGTGTTCTTGGGCAAGACACTTGACTCTTAGAGGCAAACGACAAATTTAATGCTGAGTGGTAACCCTGCGATTGTCGCTTAGTGTTACAGAAACTGAGATAAGCACCGCCTCTATGGGCCACTTGGTCCGACATAGCCTTGAACTTACCTTACACATTTTGCTTAGTAATTTCGGTGATGTAAACACAGCGAGAGAAAAGAACGTGCAATAACCAGAGGAATATTTTCATTGCAGGTTTATGCGCTGTCTCAGTGTATACCTAGCAGTGTAACAATGATTACTTATGAATATCCTGGTAAGACATAGCGATACCGTTACAGGCATAACTGCAAAATCATAACAGTTACGTACAGAGCTCAGGTAACTACAAACGGGATTTGAACCCATGACCTCTGCGATACCGGGGCATTGCTCTACCAACTTAGCTATAAAGCCAACTGGAAGCTGGTCATGTTGGGAGTTGGTAATACAGCAGCAAAAAAATGTCCGACTTTGTTTTGTGTATCTACAGAAACTCATTGTGAACCATCCCAGGTTAATTATTGGTTTTCAGTGAAACTCGAATCAAAAGAACTGACTGAAACGTTAATTTCCCAAGCTAAGTGATCACTAAGATCGGTAGAGCTTATCAGAATAACCGGTCTTAGAATAGCCTCTTTTCTGAGAAGGAAACAGCTGCAGCCGTGCAAATATTTAACTTTAAGTCCTAAGTTAAACATAATGGTGAGGTCGAAACCAATCTCAGATTAGTTAGGTAGGTAAGCTTTATTTATCCAGAGTGGCTAATTTAGCTACGTGACTAGTCTCCAGGGGCCAGGCTGCGAACAAAACAGTATGTCCTAACTAGAGGAAAACTAGTCTATTCTAGAGGAAAAAAAGGTCTATTGTTTTCTTTTCTCACAGGCTGCAGAAATATCTCCAGTTATCCCAAAGACCTATGCTACAAGTGTAAGATAGACTTTCATTATCTCTGTATTACATTCTTGTGTCTTCTTGTCTAGACTTGACTTGACTCGGTTCCAATCCACCTCGCCGGAACGTTTCTGTCGCTGGCAAGGTTGGAATTGTCAACGTACTTAGATTTAAGTGTCTTTGCTTTGTAGTCGATCCTCCTGATTCCCCAGACGATTACAGAGAAGTGAGAAACGTCAACCACACTGTGATGTCCATAGATGATGCTTACACATTCACTATCAATGTAACATGGGATCCACCCATCTACCCCTATAAACGAGTTCAGTCTTACAATGTCATCTGGCGAAAACGAAGTGAATTCTCTGCTATACCTCGAAAATCTTACGTAAGCTATTTTTTTTTTTCCCTTTCTTCTTTCACTGCCTGTCTCGATTATAGGAGCTACGTCACGGTTTGCGCTTCTCGAAAAGTTTAGCCTACATTTTTCAAGCTCGTCGTTTGTAATCCGTGTTAATCTTCTCCATCCTTAACCATCCTTGTTCCTTCATGGTTTATCAATATGTCTCGGATGTTTTTCAATCTTAGTAAGCTACTATTTTCAGTTTTCCTTCAATTTAAAAGGAGTTTTTTTCGTGGCCAAAATAACTCAAAATACCATGACTATTAAAGTGCCTATGAAGTAAAAATTAATTGCTGCTTAGTTGAAAGGCTTATCAAAGTAAAGAAGAATGACGTTTCCCTTTTTAGAATATCTTTTTTCGTTCTAGAGATATTTACGTTTTTGTATTGTGCAAATGAGGAAAGTGATGACGTCATAGGTGGTTCCACTTGAACAGTAAAACACTGAATCAAGAATATCTCTAGAAATATTGGAGCAGTGTTCTTCAAACTTGGCACCACAAATGTGCATCACAAAAGAAACAGAATGACACCTTCTGTGTTGTTGCCATGGCAACACTTTTGGCTCCAGTCTCTTTCGGTGAAAAACCAAATATGCCAGTTTGCAACCCTTCGAAAAGGGACAGAGGGTCTTGCTGGGAACACACATGATTCCCATATTGTCTTAACTCTCCCCATTAGATTGTTGGGAGTGGATGATCCTTGTTTAAGATAAAATCTGGTAATGTTAGTTTTAATTAAAACGAGACCAGCGGCATAACTGTTGTCATGGTAACGGCACGACGGGTGTCATTTTGTTTATTTTGTGATGTACATTTCTGGTGCCAAGTTTAAAGAACACTGCTTTAATATTTCTAGAGATATTCTTGATTGAGTATTGAACTGTTTTAGTGGAACCACCTATGACGTCATCACTTATAATACAAAAACGTGAATATCTCTAAAACGAAAAAAGATATTCCAAAAAGGAGAACGCCATTCTTCTTTACTTTGAAAAGCCTTTCAAATCAGCAGCAATTATTTTTTACTTCATAGGCACTTTAACACTCGCTGATCTTTCCTGCTCCTCGTGTTTTCATTTTAGTGGCAAACCCGGGGCTTAATTAGCTAGCCACTGTTGTGAGGTCCTAATCAGGACAATGTACGTGAATCAGTGCACGGTCAGGCCTTGAAATCGTGGCCTTGAAGAGATAATTTGTTAACAACCCTTTCCCAGTCTTCTCTAAGGAAAAAGCCCTGGGAACGAGGTTGATTTTGGCAACCTCGGTTTGAGTATATCGTTCATATGTGACTTCGATTTGGTAATCATAAATTAAACAAATTGCAAAGTAAACATAGCTGGACATTTTGCTAACATTGCCCTGCATGAAAACCTTGACCTAATTCTGGTTGTTATCTTTTCTGATACATATATGTTATTGGCCGGCTGGGAGGTCCGTATAGTGAGAAAACTGCGACCGAGTTCTTGAAAATGCTGCCCGAGGGCAGCATTTTCAAGCCCAAGGTCACAGTTTTTTTCTCCTTTTTTTTTCTTGCGGTAAATTGGCTTACAAGTGGGTTTGTTTACGCGACTTTGTTATTGAAATGCCTTCTACAAGTCATTCGTACTTGAAAAAATGCTAACGAGCGAAAGAGCGAGTAACTCAGATACTAGAAAAAGCAAAGATGTATTAAAGAACAGATTTATTTAGAACTTCTTTACGTAAGTTGCATTTAGTTCACCAGTTAAGTTCTCCAAAAGTGTGGGTTTTTTTTTGGTGTGAAATTTCGTGCAAAGTGTGAAGTTGTACTACAAAAAAAAATGTGTCAGCCGTTGCGAATCACTCGAAATCAGACTTTCCAACGTAAATTGAGTAGCAGACAGCGAGGAAAATTCGTTAAGTGTACTCCACAGAAGTATTCTCAAATACAGCATCGATCAGAGAGGTAAACTCGACTGAAATTGACCCACCTGTACGCCAATTTACCGCAAGAAAAAAAGATAAACATGTTATGGCCAGCTTAGGCCCAGTTAAGACGCCGAACTTTGGATGAGCCCAATTTAATTCGAATTTGGACCGACCCAAATTATCAAAAGTACGCCTGTTGATTCAGACGTCGAACTTAAAATGATTCGCCGAACTTAAAGGAGCTCAGTCACGTTTGCACATTTTGAAAAGTTCAGCCTAAATTTTTCAAATTCGTCGTTTGCAATCCGTGTAAATCTTCGCCATCCTTGACCATCCTTGTTCCTTTGTGGTTTATTATTATCTCTTTGATGTTTTTCTGTCTTAGTAACCTACTATTTTCAGGTTTCCTTGCATTTAAAGGAGATTTTGTACGTGGCCAAAAAAAAAAGGACAAAACACCGTGACTGAGCTCCTTTAATTTAGTGTGAACCATATCACATCATAATGTCAGCAATTTTCAGGGAAAGTGTGCACTGCTTATAAAACACGTTATAACAATTTATGCATCAGTTTCGGCACATGAAAAGTTCGACGTCTGAATCAAAGTCGTTGTAAAGCCGAAATTCCCGCCTGAGCCAGGCGGAAAGAACGGCCGAGCTGTTCCAAATTCAAATGACCGTTCTTAATTGATTCAGACGCCGAACTTTTCATGTACTTAATTCAATGTATTAGGTTCGACTCACGAGAAGTTCGGCGTCTGGGCCTGAGGGTCGGTCCGTATAGTGAGGCCGCAGTTAAGACCTCGCATTTTCAAGACCTCGGTCACAGTTTTTCACTATACGGACCAACCCTAAGCCGGCCAATTACATGTTTATTTGCTTCCTTATTTGACTCGTGACGTTCTGTGGAACTTCTGATTGACGAGTATTAAAAAACCTAACCTTCCGGTTATTTTTGCTCTCTTTCACCTAATAAAACAAACTATGTACACGTTTTAATTTTCTTTATAGCTGTTGAATGGTTACGCGTGCATTGTCTGCATATAATGCTGATCTTTGTTTTCGTATTTCAGGTAACGTCATATTTAGTAGGACCTTTGCAGCCCAGAGAAACTTATGAGATCAGAGTAAGAGGGACTTGTTTATGATCTATGTTCAAAATTAGTAATTCAGAAAACCATTTCAAAAGTCAATTGTGTACCTCGTTCAAATATATGATCTTTCATATATTTACTTGCGATGAAGTTTCCGTTTGTGTTATTAATTCATGTAGCAATATTGTTTTGCTCCTTTATGACTCTATGTTTGTCTTGATTCCTACCAGCTTAAACCGAACTTTGAGGATAAAACTCCACCAGGCAATGAAATAAAAGTCGAAATATCTACTCCCCGTAAGTAGAAGAATTATGATCTCAGAAGTGCATCATCCGAATAATAGTCTCCATCAAGTATTCTGTCAATAGCTTGATATGTTCTGGTGCTCTGGTGTTCAGACCGATGATTAAAGACCAAGCAATATGATACAGTAGTTAGAACTATCCACTGACCCTTTGTCTTTGTCTTTGGGCGCTCTCCATTCGACCAAAAATTCTGATGTGAATTCTGGAAATTTTCCGAGTCGAATGAAAGAGAATTTTCCGCTTGACTGCAACAGAGTGAAAAACGCTGATAGACCTGATAAATTTCAGAATTTTTGTTCGAATGGAAACACAGGCGGCCCAAGCGCGAGATGAGAGGAAATAATTAATGTAAATAAAACGTAGATTTAATGTTCTGTGAATAAAACTGACTAACCTTGCTTTTCTGTCGTATTCTTTGTTGTTTCAGGGTGTTTGAAGCCGTTTTGAAGCGTTTTCAGCGAGTTAGCGCTGGTGATGGTGCTAACTCGCTGAAAACGCTTCAAAACGGCCTCAAACACCCTGAAACAACACAGCATACGACAGGAAAGCAGGGTAAGTCAGTTTTATTCACAGAACATTAAATATTAGGTATTTAAAGCAAACCCGTAAAGTTCCCATACAAACCCTTGTAAATCGCATCTTTGTAACACAACACCGCTCGAAGGCAAGAGTCGCGTTCGCGTATGTTTCATTTCCTCTCATCTCGCGCTTGAGCAGCCTGTGATGGAAACCGCCCTTTGTCTTTGTCTTTGTCCTTGTCTTTGTCTTTGTCTTTGTTGCTGTCGCTGTCGCTGTCCCTGTCGCTGTCGTTGTCCTTGTCCTTGTCGTTGTCCTTGTCGCTGTCGCTGTCGCTGTCGCTGTCGCTGTCGCTGTCGCTGTCGCTGTCGCTGTCGCTGTCGCTGTCGTTGTCGTTGTCGTTGTCGTTGTCGTTGTCGTTGTCGTTGTCGTTGTCGTTGTCGTTGTCGTTGTCGTTGTCGTTGTCGTTGTCGTTGTCGTTGTCGTTGTCGTTGTCGTTGTCGTTGTCGTTGTCGTTGTCTTTGTCGTTGTCGTTGTCGTTGTCGTTGTCGTTGTCATTGTCATTGTCGTTTTCGTTGTCGTTGTCGTTCTTGATGTCGTTTTCGTTGTCTTTGTCGTTGTCGTTGTCGTTGTCGCTGTCGCTGTCGCTGTCGTTGTCGTTGTCGTTGTCGTTGTCGTTGTCTTTGTCGTTGTCGTTGTCGTTTTCGTTTTCGTTGTCTTTGTCGTTGTCGTTGTCGTTGTCGTTGTCGTTGTCGTTGTCGTTGTCGTTGTCGTTGTCGTTGTCGTTGTCGTTGTCGTTGTCGTTGTCGTTGTCGTTGTCGTTGTCGTTGTCGTTGTCGTTGTCGCTGTCGCTGTCGTCGTTGTTGTCGTTTTCGTTTTCTTTGTCGTTGTCGTTGTCGTTGTTGTTGTCGTTTACGTTGTCTTTGTCGTTGTCGGTGTCGCTGTCGCTGTCGCTGTCTCTGTCGTTGTCGTTATCTTTGTCGTTGTCGTTGTCGTTTTCGTTGTCTTTGTTGTTGTCGTTGTCGCTGTCGTTGTCGTTGTCTTTGTCGCTGTCGTTGTCGTCGTCGTTGTCGTCGTCGTCGTCGCTGTGGCTGTGGCTGTAGCTGTGGCTGTGGCTGTGGTTGTCGATGTCGTTTTCGTTGTCTTTGTTGCTGTCGCTGTCGCTGTCGCTGTCGTTGTCGTTGTCTTTGTCGTTGTTGTCGTCGTCGTCGTCGCTGTCGTTGTCGTTGTCGTTGTAGTTGTCGCTGTCGCTCTCGTCGTCGTCGTGCTGTCGTTTGTCGTTGTCGCTGTCGCTGTCGTTATCGTCGTCGTGGTCGTGGTCGTGGTCGTGGTCGTGGTCGTGGTCGTGGTCGTGATCGTCGTCGTGGTCGTCGTTGTTGTCGTCGTCCTCGTCCTCGTCGTTTTTGTTGTCGTTGTCGTTGTCGTTGTCGTTTTCGTTGTCTTTGTCGTTGTCGTTGTCTTTGTCTTTGTCGCTGTCGCTGTCGCTGTCGTTTTCGTTGTCTTTGTCGTTGCCGTTGCCGTTGTCGTTGTCGTTGTGGTTGTGGTTGTCTTTATCTTTGTCTTTGTCTTTGTCTTTGTCTTTGTCTTTGTCTTTGTCTTTGTCTTTGTCTTTGTCTTTGTCTTTGTCTTTGTCTTTGTCTTTGTCTTTGTCTTTGTCTTTGTCTTTGTCTTTGTCTTTGTCTTTGTCTTTGTCTTTGTAGTTGTCTTTGTCGTTGTCGTTGTCGTTGTCTTTGTTTGTTTTATCGCCAAGTATCGTTAACTTTCATAGCAAGTTAAAGTTAACTCTCTTTTATTTTAAGTTGTGTATTAAAACGTGCAAACGACTTTAACACGATTTCAAATTGACCCGTTTTGCTTTCGACTTGTGTCAGAAATTTGAAGCCGTTCCGCGTGAGCAGAATCGTTCCCGAACCCGTCAGACACACAGTAGAGATATAACAAATATCTTGATAACCTCGTCTTCTCGGTCCGTACTGTAACTTACGGATCCTCATTGTTTTCTCCTTCGATTCATGGCCCGCGCGAATCGCACATGGGCCATAAATCGAAGGGGAAAAAATTAAGTGGATCTGTAACTTACAGTATGGACCTCGAACTCCGTTAGTAAGATCAGCTAAATCGGAACAGTCAGGCCAAACTGTGAAAGAAACAGAAATATCAGAGACGAGACGACATGAACCGTTAAATCTCCATAAAACAACCCTCCAAAGGTTGGAATTGCTCAAAGTTTTCACGGTTGTACAGAAATTACCCGTGTAGATTTTCTTTTTACCTGAGAAATTATTGGGATGAATTCCACAGCTTTGTAGACTTTACGAGTCACTATTTTACGCTTGTGGAAGTTTTTGATAAATTAAACAGGAATTACCCAACAAGCAACAGAAACCAAGCCAGTGATAACAGGGTTGCTAAGAGACGAATATATATGACGTTTAAATTTTAGAAGTTAACTTTAATTTTGTTATGACCTTTTTCTTGAGTTGTGTCATGTTATTGTTTCTGAAAGATCCTGATCCATCACAAGTCACGGTGAGAAGCCTGGTGCTTAATGACTTCACCTTTAAACTTCCAACTGAGACATTCTCACTGAACGTAACCTGGCAAAAACCGTCGTTTAATTACAGCCAAATTAAGTCTTATGCGATTTCGTATCGCGTGGACAATGGAAAAGAAACTAGAACGCAAACAGTAAGTAGTTAATTTTACCGGGACAGGAGCGCTTGATACAGTTACTTCAGACTGTCTGCAATTCATATACAGTACTGATTCATTGCAGAACATTCTCCTAGAAAATTAATGTAATAATCTTCGATGAACCTCAAAGGCAATTTAATTCTGAATTTTTTCGTGTAACATTTTTTCGTTTTTAATGAGAATTCCTGCCTCTTTTACATAACTCACTAATTGGACGGACGCCAAAAAATGAAATTTCTTAATTGATTGATTGATTGATTGATTGATTGATTGATTGATTGAATGAATGATTGATCGTTGATCCATCTGTACGTCTACAGTCACCCATCCATTTAGTCATTCATTTATTCAGTCAGTCAGTCAGTCAGTCGTCCATTTAATTTACGTATTTACTCATTCTAGTCTTGCTACTTATTCTATTTACTAATTTAGCGTTTTTCTAACCCAACTTTTCTTTACATTGCTTTATCAATAAATATTGATTCATTTAGTTGTTTATTTTTTCTCTTCTAGAGCAAAACTTTTTTCAACATTGATGGAATCTCACACGGGCAACCCGTGGCGTTTAATGTAAGTATTGATATTTTTAAGGCCTTAAACCACATGTTGCTTTCTATAGGTCTACGAACGCGTGCTACTTAACTGAGTTAAACACTGTTAAAAAGAATACTGGTAGCTCAAGACAACAACTCGTTGTTTATGATTTTCTCACTGTCGCCTGTCACTTGACGATTTATCAATGTTGTAAAGGGCAATACTTCTTTGGAGTAGATTGAGAAAGATATTTGGCGAGAGAAAAAAGTAGAATATAACCAGCTCTCAATAAAATATATAATCAGTTTTTCTTCCACCCGTTTCAGTTAATTCCCAGATTCTCTTATAATTGTCAACCGGTCACTGATACTGGAATGTGTGTATCATTTTTCATAGGTGACACCGCAGTATATCAACAACAGAATACGAGCAGTTCCATCTGTTAAGAAAATTCATGGGCCAGGTTAGTGACTATACAAGTGTGACGGATGACCCGTCCAAACTGAATATAGCAAACAAACCCAAGGCCTCCAGAAAATTCATTAATAAAACTAATGAAAAATTAAATAATCTCAGCGGAAAAATGTTTTTGTTGCATAGCCATATCTATCAAGCCAAATAGTCTAGAATGCCATCTTGTCCACAGGAACACAAGTTGACAAATTTCTCAACTAGCAAGTATGGAATCTCTCTCAACCACTGTGCTATAATTGCATCCATCCGTTTTGCTGTTATCCTAGGATACCCAGCTAGGTTTTGAATTCGGTGGCATAATTTTAGGTGACTAGGAAGGTGCGTTACAGTTGGTTAGGACGATTATTTAAGTTTAAGGCTAAACACGACAGCTTACATGTTATTAGTGAGGTGCCATTCGAAAATCAAGACTGGTTTGTACAATACACATGCCTATCTGACCAACAAACCATAGAACCATGGAATCACATTATTGTCAATTATGTTTTAATACAAATTTGTAAACTGTAATTGTTTTTTCTCCCTCAAGTACCGAATGATGAAGAGATTTCTGTACAGCAACTGCAGCGTACAGGAGATTTTGTTGAAGACAAACAAACTAACACATTTGCCGTCAACTTCACTTGGAAACCACCATCATTCCAATACAGAGACGTGCTTTATTATAACGTGTCATACGGGTTCTCTGGCTACCCACGTGATCAATTTCCTTGTTCTTCATTGGTCAAGGGCCCGAGATGCATAATAACCGGTGTGGTGAGTGCAACAGAAAATGATAAAGAATCATTTCATAATCAGAACCATAACGAATTTCTTTTCCATCTCAAGCTCATTGGCAATAAGATTATAAATATCACCGTTGTATAAATTCGTAAGTGCATGCCGTTCTTTTCTTATTAAAGGAGCTCAGTCACGGTATTTTGAGCTATTTTGGCCACATACAAAATTACCTTTATGTCTTCTTTCCTTGTTTCCGAAATTATAACTATGAAGCTGTACCTATGTCAAATTTTCTAGGTCAACAGTCAAGTTTTGTTTGCTAGAGCGCTTAAAGAAATCGAAACCAGACAAGTCGTTGTTGGGATAAATTTTGGCCACGCAGAATGGCCGATTTATTGATTAAAACTAATATAAAATACAATATGAACGAATTATTATTTGTTAAGCTCTTGCAAAGGTGAGGGCAGGAGAAAAAAGGAGAAGTACCTATATCACAAATACATAACATAAATGAGGTGGAGGAAGGGAGGAGGAGGGTCGACCTCGCTGAGTGTGTCAGGTCTGGGGACAAAGAGGACGAACTCGACAAACATGCCACGTCTTATACCGATCGCTGAAAGCGAGGCTAAGTTATTTTCCAGTGAAACTCGTGACTGTTACCAATGAATTCGCTATTGTCATCGAAGTCATAAGATTGTCTTGTGATGGTCTTTTGATTATTGCTCAATCAAGTTTGTACTTGGTGACCCCGTCCCCATTTAGTTCGACCCTTCAGTACTCCCAGCCTTTCCTCATTATCTTAAACTCCTGGTTGAAAATTAACACTGTGTTTACAGTAATGCCAGGAGCGTGGGTAGAAGCTATAAACGCTTTTATTTGGTGGCAAATAAAATTTATTTAAATGATAGTAAACCTGAAAATAACAGTTTAATAAGATAGAAAAACACCAAAGAGATAATGATAAACCATAAAGGAAAAATGAGGGCTAAGGATGGAGAAGATTAACACGGATTACAAACGAATTTGAAAAATTGAGGCCAAACTTTTCAATATGCGCAGATCGTGACGTAGCTCCTTTAAAGTTCTTAATTTTGGCGTTTTCTTCGTGAAGCAAAGCTTACATAGCTAGTTCTTATATCGAAACTTGGCAGTCAGAATGCTTTACATATAATTACAACGGAATATTAGGTCATTATCGTGCCGAGTCATTTTAAGTTCGCTGCATCTACGACATTGAGATGATGCAAACATAAGAAATTAACAAGGGTAGTTCTAAAACAATTCGCGGGAGATGCAAGGTTGAATATGGGGAAGGCAACTCGATTTATTCAGAGATAATTAGAGGGGTACTACTGACAGTGTGTAAAGAAAATAAGCTGCGAAAATGCTAATGCAAATCTTGTATAGATTCGTTACTTAAGGATCAAACGTGTCACTATTTTAGCAAAGCCTATTATTAAAATTTTACTTTGGTGGAACGCCGAAAGAAAGCAATAACCCTTTGTTACATGTAATAATCTCTAAATTACTTTACTTTTTTAGTTGAAAACTGTAACTCAGGGTGAAGATAAGAAAAGTACAACGTTTACGTTATTATAAGGAGTTAAAAATAAATAAATTATTGAAAATTTATGTCGTCGTGTTCACAGAAAGGGACGATATTCATGTTATCAGGAATACTTCCACAAGATCATGTCATCATCGAGGTAAGCTTTACACTGTAAAATAATCTCCTGATGTTTCAGATAGATCAATTAAGAAAAGATAGTAGGTTGTGGTTATTGATAGACTGAGATAAAATAAAGGATTTCGCTTCACTGGTCAGTGTGTCTTTGTAGGTGACACCTGTTTACAGGGACAAGTATATATTGGGGAAAAAGCGACAACAAGAAGAGATGGCTCCGGGTGAGTTATCAAGATTTTATCACGTTGTATGTGCTAGACCAATTAGAAAACAAACACAATAATCAAATTTATAATGGTTAGGTAGTTAGACAAGGTCTATTACGAAAACCAGGAAAGGAGAGGAAAGTCTAAAGAGAGTGAAAAGAAGAGTGGCCAGCTCAACTGCAGTGAGCTTGTGATACAAAACTGATACACCTCTTGGATAGCACTTACTGCAATACAAAACTTACTGCAATGACGAAATTCGAAGAACGAGTACGAAGGCAGTGAATTTTCTACTCGTCTTCCATATCCTGCTGAACATATTTCTGACATCGCAATTCAAAGATAATTGATCGCAATGACTCAAAAACTAATTTATTTTTTAATAACTGGTCTTCATAGTTGTTAAGTTTGTTAACCCGGCTTGATACTTGCCTTCATGTATCAAATCGTTTCTCTAATGTGAGCTGGGTATTTCAAAAAATCACGGTTTAGAATAATATCACTGTCGCTTAAACAAAAAACCCTGTAAAAAATGTTGTTTCATGAGAACAAAAGTTTCAAAATTGCTACATTCACTAATTTATTTACTACAAAGATTAACACACCTCACTGAGAAAGTGGAACGACTCTTAAATGTCCCGTAACTTGTTTTATTTATTCTTAGTACAACTTACCATTCCAAATTACTATATTTACGTTTTACAGGCCCTAGAGAGGAATTATTGAAAGTTGTTGGACTGAGCCACGATGCGCTAGTTCCCAGTTCTAATGAGTTATTCGGCACAAAAGTGTCGTGGCAAAAACCACTTTTCAACCACAGTGCAGTGAACCATTACAGTTATAAAATAACCAATGGCACCGACAAACTTGTCAGAAATAAAGTACGACGAGCCATTGATCTCAACACCGTGTTTACAACGGTAAGTGAGACGATCTGTGAAACAGTTCCTCTAGGAACTTTTAAAACACTTATCCAGCCCCAATGTCGGCAAGGAAATGAACCCAGATGGTATCATATACAGCTTTTGTCCTGAATGAGAAAAATTCATCAAGGTGGATCGCTTACCCAACAATTTCGCCGCTTTCCTTCTTTAAATTTTAAATTAAAGCTTTCCACAAAAGAGAATTACATCTTTGGTATTCTATTACAGTTGACCATAAAGTTATTTTAGCTAAAATATTTAGAATAAGCCTGTAAAGATTCTACCTACGAACAGCGTAGCATCTCTATTTCGTCAGAATCATTTGCACTGGCAACACAAAATGGAAAAAGGTACAACTTCTTTTTACCTATTGAGACAAATGACCACTTAGTGACAGTGTCACTTTTTGACATTTTATCACGAAGTTGACAATTAATTTATTAATTTCAATTATCAAAAAAAGTGTTCAGAACCAGCCTAAATTCATGAAAAAATAAGAAAGACTTGACGCCTTCTTTTCAGAAATGGCAAAAAATCAGCTTTGTTAGTTTCAGAAATCAGTTCTTCGCGCAGTGTCAAAGTGATTGCCCGAAAAGATCACGAGTAGACCACTGTCGTAATATTAGTTTAGATTTGTTGTAGGCCGGGTATTAAAATTCTATTGACACCTCTGAAAAGATCACCTTCAACTTTTTAAACTGCCAAGTATGAAAGGCATGCGTTTTTAAACAGCGAAGATATAGAAATCTGCGAATGTTACAGACAGACTTTCACACTTAGCCACTTGACAAATTTCAAGGTGACTTTTCTTCGGAGGTATCCATGGATTTCAAATACCTTGACAAAGGTCTGTTGCGTACGGTACACTTGACTACTTTTGATGTTCCCTTGACAACCAATTCTGACGTCATCATACGCCAATAATTCTATTCACCAATAAATTTTGACAGATTTTTGTTAAGCGTGCTTCGTCAGTATCATTGAGATAGATGTGATAAAATGCTAAAGATGGGTCGTATTGTGTATTATCGTTACAAAACTTCCAACCACCTATTATGTCCACTAATAGTACTAACTTTTTACCTGTGCTGCAGAAATACACAAACGTCACCATTGACGGGATTCAGCTGGGTAAAGCAATTGAATTTAAGGTACTGGAAAAAATGTAAAAACCTAGTTCTTTTATTGCCTTTGTGTTCAGTTCCCCCACCCCTCCACCCATGCATTTTTTTCATTTTTCAAACTGATGACCTCTGATCGCATGCAGGCCATTTTCTGGTCGTTTCGCGATGAAAGAAAGAGGACGGATCCAGTCAGTGAAATCAGGGACTCTGTTGATACCAGCCTATGGCTGATGGGGCCACCCTGACTAAATAAAGTCTGCAAGGGACTTGCTCAATTAAAAACTTAAGTGTGAGATTTTTCTCTCTTACGCTTTATCCGCACTTCATAATTGCATGATATATTTCATTAATAGAGATTATTTGTCATATTAAACAAAGTCCACTACCGCCACGTCCCACGTTACAGTGTCAAATCCTCTGCTTGTTTGTATGTAGTATTCAATCTTTCGTCTTTCGTTTTCAGGTCACTCCCGTATTTGATGTGCACATGGTGACTGGTAGAGAAGCCTCGATTGCTATTCTCAAGGCTGAAATAGGTAAGTCCAATTTTTGTTCCTGTCAATAGGAACTCTTATCAAGCCAAAACACACAAAACGTCTTTCAGTTCATTGCCATACGTCGCACAAACAAAATGGTTTCAAAAGGTGCAGAACATCAACAAATTTAAAAAAACTTTTTGATTGAAAATAAACTTGTTATTTTCTTGCCCCTTTTCAGAACACGCGAATTTCACAGTGAAGAATTATCTTTGTCAATTGTAATGATATTCACGTATGATCTTTAGCTTTTCGGCTAAGGAACAATTCCTTTTGGAAAATCATACAATCTGAAATACGGCAACAAACCCATTTAAATTTACATATCCTTGTCAATTTGCATTCTTTACAGTCGAAATTGTAGAATAAACTTTTAACGGCCCATAGGCCCGTTTCTCGAAAGCCCCGGAAACCTTTCGGGCCCGTAAAAGTATTTTTAGTTCATCTGTATCTAAAAACGGAGAATTGCATACCCCTGAAACTTCTTGTATGAAGGGACTTCTGCTCATATTAAGAATTTGTGAATAAAACAACTCTGTAATCGTAAGGTTCGAGATTTTGCTATGGCTTTGCGGGTGCAAAAACGTTTCGGGACCTTCGAGAAACGGGCCCCATGTCTCTTCGCCAAAAAACACATGGCGTCTTAGTGATTAGATCAGTTGGATTTGAAATCGAAATGTCCTTGGCCAAAAACCAGCAGCTGTTATTGTTTTGGGGGTAGTCTCGGTTGTGTTCTATTAACGATAATTATTTAGCGATACGGAGTTACACACATTAATGTTTTTAAAACTGAGCACGAACTTATAGAATTGGTATGGAGGAATCTTTGTTCATAATATTGTCTCATTAGCGGCGCTGCTCAAACTACAAAAACGTTAGCTCTGAACATTGAAAGGGCGACACGATCAAGGAATTAGAGCTCGACGTCTTGAATACTTCTTGTGCGACGTGGGTTTAAAACCTGAAACTTTTACAAAGAATGTATCAGCTCATTAGCCTTTTTGCCACCTCCGTAGAAATTTTGCATTTTTTGAAAGCCAGTTTCTCCTTGAATATTACACCCAAAGAACCCAAAATTTTACAGATTACTAAGCTTTCCAAGCTCTTTAGATGCTCGGAGTCAATTTGTATCTACCATGATGTCTTCTCAGTGCAAAGTCGTCTGTTATGAGGAAAATGTAAACAATGACGTTAGCAAAGATCGCTCTTTTTTTATGAAATATTAGTCTACTGGAGACAAAGTAACAGATGTCATTAATTTTAAGCGACAGTAAGGAAGCCGAGATGCGAAGCGCCGTTCCATTAATAGGAATGGTACTTTTGGCTCTTGTTAAAAACTCACACATTTTTCATCAGGTGAAAAGGAATCCAGTTCCATGACTCCTGGTGAGATTGCGGGACTTGTCATAGGCTTACTGCTGTTAATCCTGATTGTAATCTGCTCGATGGTTTGGTGCCACAGAGAACGACAAAGGAAAAAGGAGGCCAAAGGACTTGTTTCCGGGTAAACAGCATTATATTTTCGTTTAAGGCTTCAAAATAAACCAAATTGACTCTATATGAGCCGGACACCTCTCGAGGAACAGTTGGGGCCAGTCCGGACGGTGTTTGTCTTGAAAAGAGTTGACTGTACATTCCCTCAGAGGTAGCACACGTTGAAATGCAACCCAGTGAAGTGTTTTCGTGCTTTGCAGCAGAACACTTTTTAAAGCAAAAGCGGCGATCGGGCTGTGGGCCGTCTCTGTTTGGCCGAAATAGGCCTCTTGTATAGTTGGATTCAGTTATCAACCTTTCGCGAGTGGCTGATCCCCATGTTTTTCGCTTTTACCCTACCTGGGGTGTGGAGGAAAACAGATACTTGATCTTCTCTTGATACTGATCGCTGTCTATGCAGCTAAGAACTGCTTTGCATAGGAGCAAACAAAGCTTTAGTGCGGCAGATACCATCTTATTTAAAGAAAGGAAACCATGACCGTGACTGTGTTTGATCTTAATCAGCATAGGATTATACGACTTTATTTCTCAGTTTTTTTTCTTAGTTTTCGTTTAGATTGAGGAGATATATCAAACATCCAAGACAGTGTTTTAACACATTACCAAACACCTCGATGCGCGTCATATTTTCGACTTTATCTCGGTGTTTGGAAATTTGGTCAACACAGTCTTTCGTGTTTGATCTATTACTTCCCAGTTCTCTGAGCGACTAGGACCCAATGTCCACGCATCCAGGAAGTCTACTTTGTTTCACAAAAACAAGACTGGAAACTTTCAATTCGGAACTATTACTGATAACAAACATACATATATTATTGGTAAAGTGTTGATCAACAGTGATCATTCTTTTGGTGTCAATGACAAATACCACCATGAAACAAAATCATAGGAATGACCTGATAAAGTAACTATTTTATCTCTTGCTTGGTTTTCACCAGCAAAAACGCGGTAATGATTGATCACTGGGAGGTAGATGGCAATTTAGTGTCCTTGGAGAAGGAGCTTGGAGAGGGGGCCTTTGGTAAGGTGTACAAGGGAGCCCTCAAGGAACATATTCCGCTTTCTCAGAAACTGTCTTGGAAGACACCTGTGAACACCTCACGAACTGCAACCATCAAAGGAAATGAAATGTTTACGGTTGCCGTTAAAATGCTTCATAGTAAGTATATCAAATGTATTGTTTTCTAATCTTTTAGTTACAACTGGTAGGTTACAGATGATTGCATGTATATTTCTACGTATCATACTTTTCTTGAGCTCAGTTCGGCGATCGGTGAAAACTAACTCTCAGGGGAAAAGCTTCTATTGTCAAGGTCAAAACCTCTGTGCTAGTAACTTAGAAGAGCCTTGTTCCAAGAGGCCTACTTTTTTTAAATAATAAGACAATAAATCTTATCGTGTGCTTACCGATGTAAAAAAAATCTTAAAGTTTTCCTCTGATGAATTAGATATGGCCGATGGCGACCAAAGAAGAGAATTTCTCGAGGAAATTCAACTCATGAAAGCTGTGGGATCACACAAGAATATTGTTAACATGCTGGGATGTTGTACTGTGGAAGAGCCAATGTTCCTACTGGTTGAATATGTTCCTTGTGGTGACCTGTTACATTACCTCAGAAAACACAGGAGCAAGGTTCTAAATAACATTTTATATTTTCATTGATAATTACGTTATAGGTGGTGTCAGGTTCATGTTTTGCTACTTTATTCTTTCACATGAATCTATCTAGTAAACGATTTTATTCATATTTGTATTTGCTATCCTAGGTCAACGAATATCTCGGAGATGATTCTAGAGGGCCTTACCGTTCAACGTACTGCGAAACTTATTTTACCGATGGGAATCCCACAGGAATATCTGTGAAGGTAAAAAACGCATGCAACTACCAGACTCCATGTCTCGCAACTATCAGGATCTATCTATCTCAAATACTTTTCCTTTTCTTATGTGCTTAGTACGCATAGTTCATCGTTCATTGTAACTATATATATTATTGTATTTTACAGCATTAGGATACATGTATATACAACAGCTGCGTTGTGCTCTTCCGCCTAATCTACCTAATCTCTTCCTTTTTAGTTCATCATGTTGTTGAAGTTTTTTAACAAAAACAACTGCAAAAGGGATTAATTATTTACATGTTATTTATCATTATTTTATTTGAATAGCTGCTTGTTTGTTTGTTTGCTTGCTTTTTCATTTGTTTGTTTGTTGTGTTGATTGGTTGTTTTGTTCACGATTTGTTTGTTTGTTTCTTTCGTTCGTTCGATTGTTCTTTTTATCGATGGGTCGGTCGGTCGGTTAGTTGGTTGGTTATGTTTATGTTTGTTTTTCTGCATCGTCACATAACTTTTGTTATTTCTTTTTTTTTTTTTTGGAAAGACAACTAAAAACGACCGCATCTACGTCAATGCTCCAAACATGCCAAAAGAAAAGAATGAGAATATCCAACTTCTATCTTTTAATTCTCACAACGCTGAAGGTCCTGGAACTGGCGAGGAAAACAAAGGCCTAGATACTCAGGAAAAGGAGGACGAGCAAGACAATAACGAAGAAATCTTAACTCCAGGAGATTTAATGGCGTTTGCTTGGCAAATTAGCCAAGGAATGGTAAGCAAGAGTTGATAAAATTTGCAAAGATTGTTTAGATGGAATGTAGTAGTAACTACATGAATTATGGTTAAGTAGGTCAGCGAGTCTCATTTACCCAGCATATTGCAATGCCAATCGAACCATGTTAAGTGTCTGAGGAGATTTTTTCCTTTTGATTATATTTTCAATTTTAGAACTATTTTTTATTTATTTGTTCTCAGGAATACCTTACAAAGAAGGGATTTGTCCATCGCGATTTAGCAGCTCGCAACATCCTTGTTGGGGAAAAGAAAATTGCTAAAGTGGCAGATTTTGGCCTAACTCGTCACGTGTATGAAGAGAAAGTTTACCATGCAAAGAGAAACAGAAAACTGCCATTGAAATGGATGTCAATCGAAGCCATCTTTGATCAAACTTTTACAGCACAGAGTGACGTGTAAGTATTTTAAAAATTTGGTAGGACCAAAGGGTAAGCCCATAAACTTTGTATCGATGAATGTACCTCTATTCAAACGTTTTATTAAGGCCCCGACCACAATAATGCATTTTCGGGGAAAAACGCATACTTTTTTATGTGTTCTCGCACTTACCGGAAAAGCTGATGAAAATGAGG
Source organism: Orbicella franksi (assembly GCF_964199315.1). Classification (NCBI taxonomy): domain Eukaryota; kingdom Metazoa; phylum Cnidaria; class Anthozoa; order Scleractinia; family Merulinidae; genus Orbicella; species Orbicella franksi. The sequence continues at coordinate 25,366,506 of NC_138148.1, read as the reverse complement.
GTTTTCGAAAAGTGTAGCCTTTTGAAAACGCTCCGTTGCTGGTGTGGATAGGTGAAAACGGTGCCGAAAAATTCCATCAACGTTTTCGGGCGTTTTAGTGTGGACGATAGGCGAAAACGTATCAAAGAGTATGCGTTTTCATACGAAAACGAACAAGTGTCGACAGGTGAAAACAAAACGAAAACGCTAGTGTGGTTGAGACTATTTTGCTTCGCTTTAGTTAAGACGAAAACGGATATTTTCAAAAACGCATTAGTGTGGTCGGGGCTTAAGATTTACACTGCTCTTCTTTTGTCCTCGCAGATGGGCTTTTGGAGTTGTCCTCTGGGAGCTAGTGACTCTTGGTACGTTGAAAAAAGTGGATTATGTTTTGACTGGAAATATCAAATGCAGCTTTATCAGCTCGAAATAAAGAATATGAGATAATAACGAACAATAGCAAAAGGGTACGCTTCTCATGCCACATAAGTGCACGGTTTTGGCAATTAGGTAACACTTCTAAACATTGACTGAAAGTCCTAATTTTTTTTTAGCCATGCACTCTTGTCAGAGAATATCTGGTACACATTTGTCATTTTCTTTTTTTTTTCAGAACGTGACAATAGGCAGACACGAACTGAATTGCCCTTAAAATGAAATACTTTTTGTCTGAAAACTAGCAAGTCCGGAAATCTCTATTCCACTTCTACTTTCATATGAAGCTAGTTCATGACAGGATTCAGAGATATTTTCTTTTTTATGCCAACAGGTGGTACGCCGTACCCTGCAATCGACAACAAAGAGCTGCTTCGCCTGTTGAAAGATGGATATCGAATGGAGAAACCAGACACATGCAACGATGACCTGTAAGTAAATACCTCGTAATATGATTCACAGCATAAAGGCCCCACTTACGAAATACTTGGATGAAAACGTTATTGACAACTTTAACTTTAGTCGGTGGTTTACGTACTTGAAGCTAGAGGATTTAGTCATGTTTTATGGCACTTTGCTTCGAGGGCTGTTAAACGTAGGCTTGACTGTCTTGGCTGTCAACCCTGAAACCGATGCACGATTTACCTAACACTGTAGAAATCAGAAATTAAACACTAAGTTGATCTCCACGTGCAAGACTTTATCGACAATCAGGACAAGACAGTTGTGTAATCTAAAAGACAATCATGTCCTGAATTATGCCATGCTTGACAATTTCCCCTGCCATATTCAACCTGGTCATAATTTTCTGAGAAGTCTGTAGTTGAATATTGACATTTGCCCAATATTAACTTACCGCAAAATTCTTTAGCTACAACATGATGACAGATTGCTGGAAGAAGTGTCCTGAGGCGCGCCCGACTTTTACTCAAATGAGACAGAGACTGGAGGAGATGATGCAAAAGGACAATCCGTATTTGGATTTGAGTGCTCTGGATGAAACAAAAGAATACTACAATGTGCCTTCATTTAACAGCCTTACTGAAGAGTCCACGGACGACTTGTTTGATAAAGACGATCAGGAGTGCCGTCAAGATTCTAACGAAAATAAGGAACTGGGAAGTGAGAAACCTACTAATGGAAACGAAACAAAAAGCTTTGAGCAAATAGAGGAGAAACAGAACACAAAAAATACAGTAGCTTACGATGGGTATGGTAAAATCGATGATCGAGGTGGTAAAAATGTGACGATCAATTTTGATGAGCTAGAAATGAGCGTGTACAGACCGGCAGCTCGAGTAACGGCCTCCTAGCGTTTCACATAGGATATCAACCTGTCAGTTAACTGTCAATGTCAATTGTCAGAAATACCGTTATCTAGCCTAAATATAGTCAATTTTTAGGATTTGCAAGGGCGTACCTTGCTACTTATTGCTAGCTTATATTGGAATAGAAAGGTCCACTGGTATTTTCTTTTTAAAGTTTCCTTTGAAAAGACAACAACCGAACCGGTGAAACTGAATTACTAGACTGATGTTCATCATTAGCTGCCTCCCTAGGCGAAGGCTTAAATGGTTAACGCTGGACGCCGGAGAAAGCAGTCCGACTTCAAACCCTTGCCGAGGTCACTGCGAGGTCACTCTCAGGACACAAGTGAGTTGAAGGCCGAGGCGTAACCCTACCATAGACGTACGACTGGCATCTCATCCAGGGGGGAGTAGAAATACTCCTAGTTGCTTATCAGTGCTATGGAACCCGGGATAAACGCCAGTAGAACACTTGAAACACGTAGCACGAGGCAGACTTTGCCGTCCCTGGCTTCAAAAATCCAACGACGACAAGTTATTGATTGGTAGACTGCGTAAGTTAGTTCACGAAAAACTTTATTTTGACACCCGATGTTTTGTCTGACGGTTGAAAACTGTTGAGAGCAAAACTTTACATAAGAACTTCAAACATTATCGAACTTACAGCTTTATAGTTGAATACACATAGTATCTTCAGCCTCCAATATTTAAATGAAAGGTATCATTTATCATTTTTGAATTGCATAAAATGCAATTTAAAACTGAATAAAATACATATTAATAAATATCTCACTGACTGTGAAAGATGTAGAAAGTGAGGCAGTCAAGTTCCAGTTGGTTTAGGCAGAGCGAACATGGAAGTGCCGTGGTAAATGTTTCTAGACTCCCTTCCTTGCTCGAACCATTCTTTCATGTTTTTGTTGGCCCACTCTACCTCGAGCCAAATGCCCATGGCCTTACTCTTGGCGCAACACTTGCGTAGCTTGGCTTTACACTTGTCCTTCTTACCAAGCAAGAGATTGTGATAAGCGAGTAAATGAAGTCGACGAGCTTCAAACAATGGGTGATGACCAAGAGCGTCCTTGAGTTTCTTCAGGTTCTGAAATTAAAACAAACGTGAAATGTAGCTACTAACTGACTCAGGATCGGAAGAAGTTATGTAGAAAACGGCTGGCAAAGGAAGCTTTGAACCCATTCGCCATATTCTTTCGATTAAACGTAGGGTCGAAGGCAAGCGGCAGATTTACAAGGAAAATCTGGAATAAGCCACTCGAGCATTTATTTGGGGTGAAATAACCTTTAGTTCGGACTCAAATAAACCGCCAGAGTCAAATAAAAACCGAGTCCATTGCCGAGTATTTAATCGAGAAAATACGGTAGTTATAATAGGCTCGATTACCAGTATACTCGATTACCAGCCGCTGTTCGGAAAAAGAGCCCGCGCTCCTCCCCCGAAATGGGAGGAACGTAGACCGGACTCGAGAAAGCGGCGGAAATCGAGCCTATAGTTAAGCATAATATAAGTTGAGTAAGGCAGATGGTGTCCTCGTTAACGTAGCTCTCCCAGGATTTACTTACAGTCTGTCTGCATGATACGTATCATTTTTAAGTAAACAAGACTTCAATGGAATACACCGGGCCAACCATTGGAACTCATTTCAGTTGCAGGTTTCCACATCAACGCTGAAGTTTCATGATTGTGGTGGATTTACTTGTAGCCTGCGAACGCACACGTATTTCCGGCTGTGGCTCGTCTCCGTCGAAAAATAACGTCTGCGAACCCGAGCCAGAAAACAATATCTCTGACGTAGGAATTTTAAGCCAATCACAGTTTAGCTCAAGTAGCCCCCGAACTACTGCGCGAGGTATTCGCTGTGAGGAGCACACGAGTTTCATTTTATCATGGAATCTGATTGGCCAAGGAGAAACAAAAGTCACTACGTCACAGAAATCGTTTCCTGGCTCGGGTTCGCAGGCGTTATTTTCGGCGGAGACAAGCGACAACCGGAAATACGTCTTCGTTCGCAGGCTAATTTACTTGTAGTAAGCCCGCAAATTGTGTCCCAAACTATTCTTGGGAAAAAGCCTAATTATCAATCTGCGTCACATTTATTAGTAATTTATCGTCCGCTCCGGGATTCTACTGTAGGCAGAACTCAGAATAAGCTAGAGTCAAAATGAGAAGAACCATCATCAGTCAACGAGAGATTAACTGAGCTTTGGTGCATAAACACACTCTGAAAAGCGACAGGTTTATTAGCTGAACGTTTCTGCCCTAGTAAAAAATGGGTTTTGACTGGGGAAGAAAACGACTGATTTCTATTTACATAAATCGATTGCAAATCTGAGGTCCTGTCCAAACTACGCCGGAGGAATTTGAAAACAAAGGTTTCCCTATGAAAACGCATCAAATGTTTTGCGTCCACACTACGCAGGGAAATTTGAAAACGTAACAATCACCGGTCATTTTGGATTTGTGTCCGAAGAAAACTCGGTCAGGAAAATCACATAATACTCTTGTCATCTTTTTCGAAAACTTGCGTTTACAAAAAGTTTCTCGTCCACTCTAAAACGCGAAGCCATTGTTTCCAAATTCCTCCGGTTTGAAGAGCGTTTTCGAAAAGCTTTGTTTTGGCGATGGATTAGTGTGGACGGCAGGCCTAACCGTAGAAATACAACTGCATTTTCAAATTTCTCCGAAGCAGTGTCAACGGGGCCTAATTCAAGGCAAGAATATCATGTCAAACACTGAAACAAAATTTCGCTTACCTTCTCCACTTCATGTTCATTTCGTTTGTTTTTGCCTTCGTGTTGAAGTTTTAGCAGCCAAAATTCCACAATCTTAACAAAGCCATGAACAGACATAAACCCCTCGAATTTGGAAGGCTCTAGGCCAAGAGACAACAATTAACATTTACGATTTGTACAGTATCATGATTAGCAATGATTAAAACGCTTATGATGAATATATTCGAGGCAACAATGCAAGATATAAAACGCTCGCTTTGTTTCCCACGTGGAGTATAGTAAGAAGTGTGCTTTGGCAAGTGATTATTTTAGTCCTTTTTCAGAGCGGTGAAAATGAAAATTACTGTTTTTGAAATATTGTTTGGTTTGAAAATAGGCAGTGTCTGAACGGACTTGAAAGAAAGGAGACAATTTTTTTAAACTTGAAAAAAGATATGGCCGATCCCAAAGATTTGTTCGTCAAGTCATGTTTTTCGTGATTCTTTCTTTAAGGAAAACCATTTGCACAGATGGTCTATTCTTTACACCTAGGAACATTAAACTCGTGATTTTTTCCCCTTTTTGCCACTTACTCTCTTTGAGAAATAGGCACATGACCTACCAGATCGTTTGCTCGTTATAGCTAGGTTAGTTATTTCCGTTATTTGTAATGTGCTGTCTTTACAAGTAACTTGCCGTGGCTCGCAAACAACGTACCAGAAGCAGTAGCAATGTACACGTCAGCATTCTCCCAATCCCGCCTTCTAGCATACCTGTGTAAAAACAATTACATTTCAGCTTTACTTTCATTTTAAGATCGGAAGTCTTTCAACATGATGTAGTCAGTCATTCAACAACCTTTTTTCCATCATAAAAGGTAATAACCCAATTTCTATATATCGAGATTCTAACTTTCCTCCAAGGTTTGGAGGAAACTGCTTCGACGTTGAGACATGAACAATTAATTTATTTTTTATTCCCTTTAGCCTCTAAGCCAAGTTAGAATTTTATGATATCGAAGCTGGTCTTTTAGAAAAAGAGGACCCAGCGTGGAATGAAAGTGTATCGGGGATTGCCTTGGAGAGAAGAAGAGATGGTTATGGGGTTTTTTGTTTGCAACCCGATTAAAGTAAATCCAAAATAACTCTTGCAAAAAGGTGGTTTGCAACTATTATTATGTACGCTTTGGAATTTACTTAAGAACAGAAAATATAAACAGAAAACATTACAGGAAAGCCACAAGACTAAAATGGAAATTCATGATAGTCCTGGTGAGCATAATCATGCTTTGAAAAATTCGGATACCCACATACCGGAAAAAAAAAGGCAATCAACCTAGAATGCGCCTATACAACATTCTCAAACTCATATCAAGTTTAAACAAAGGAAATCATGACCGTGACGGTGTTTGGATATCTGATTTCAATTGATATAGATTTTTACGATGTTATTTCTCCGTTTTCTCCTTAGTTTTACTTTTTTTACTAAGATATATCAAACACTCAAGACACTGTTTGACCATATCTCCAACCACCTCGAAGTTTGTCAAAAATACTCCGCTGTGCGTCGTATTTTCAAGTCTCTTCTCGGCGTTTGGAAATGTGGTCAAACACGGTCTTTCGTGTTTGATATATTACATCAAAACGTGCAACTAACACGTACCACAGTGCCAGAGAGGCATTGAGATAAAACTTTGGCACCACATCAGACGAGAAAGCCGGATCAGTTGACATTTGTATTGTAAATTGCATGATTTTGTCCACGTTCTCCAGTTGCCAACCTACCAAACATTTTAAAATAGCAAAAAAAAGATTTAGATGCCAGAAATGAATCTCTGAAGGGCAACACCAATATTAAACTTGCTGTAAATGCTTTCAGCCCCTAAATTTATCATTAAAGACCACTTTATTCAGTATTCCAAATCTATTGTTGTTGTAAACGCAACAATTCTTTAGTAAACTGGTATCTTGCGTGATCACCATACATTACCTGCCTCAAGGATCAGATCAAAGCAACAACATATATAAAGCGCTTGGCCATGAGAGTCACAAGATTCCAATGCTGCGGTGTTTAGCTCCTTAAGAACCTCGATGCAATCAGGAATCCTACGCACGGAAAGCAACAATAAAACATACATGTAAATTTTCAGTCAGAAGATATACGTATGGGTTATTGACCAAGTGTGAGGTCAAGATGGCTGGATATTGGCCAAGTTCTTTTTTTGCGGGTTTATGGACCGAGACGGAGTCGAGGTCCATAAACCCGCAAAAAAAGAACGAGGCCAATATCCAGCCATCTTGACCGAACAAGCTTGGTCAATAAAGGATTTATTATATGGCTTTCAGAGAAATTTTTCTTACGGGACACAGCGGGTAGTCCCGAGCGGGCAAGATAGCTCCATCTTGCCCGCTCGGGTAGCCAATCACAGCGCAGGATTTGATTTATCTTGCCCGCTCACGGAGCAAGCCATATAATAAAAACGGGTATCACTAGGACTAGATCAAAAGGTCCGTTCCTGTCCTAAGAACTGGACGAACTAGTTGATCTAGTTTTCATTTTTATGGCCTGAAGCTGATGTTTTCGAAATAGCTTTTGACCTTAGCTCACAAATCTTGAGAGTGAACTTTAAGAAATTTCCTCAACAGATTCGAGTATGAGCATTTCTGGCACGTAAAGACAGTCAAATATGAAACACCGTGAGAATGTTATGTGTGACAGTGGCGGGCCCATACCTCTTTATAAGGTGGGCCCCCCCAAAGTTTTTCTTGCCATTTGGACCATAAATTAAGGCGCAAGCCCAACAACTTTTCGGTTCTTTGGGCCCTTGAGTATTTTCGTCAATAAGAGGGGTCCTACCGTAAATTCACCACCGAGTGAATATGAGTATCATAAGGCGAAATAACAACAGCCTTGCATACTTAGCTGTGAAGAGTAGGCTCTGAGCAAGAAGAGGAATGCAGGTTGCCATCATATGCTGATCATGAACTTGTTTCGCGATATCGAGGGCGTGCTCTCCTGAAGGGAAAAAAATGACTCTTGACTATTGCATGCTTTTGGTTTTTGGGTATGCTTAGCTTTAGGGATCAGACCTGCTTCTTTGTCAATCAAGGATGACTTGTCCCATTGAAGTATTCTTTTGTTTGGTAATTTTTAATATCGTGCTTCAGTATTCATGATGCACCCGAGAGATTTGGACAAGACGAAACGGTGCTAGTGGCTAAAGGCGAAGCTGTAAGCAACTCTAGCTTCTTAAGTGCTCTCCAAACTTCCCAAGTGCGTCATAACTCGATGATGTACGTACAACTAAAAGCATGACTTTTTTGATAACATTGGCAATGGAAGTCGCGAACTGAATTTCACTTAACTCATTCCATGCATGATTGGATTTGATTCACACTTACGTATTTTTTGATAACTTTATTGTGTTTGCTAACACTTTCTGAAACTCGTCAATAATTGTCGAGGAAAAGGTTGTTGTTATTCATCGTGGTAGATGCAATAATAAAGTGTATTATCGTTTGTCTCACGATGTAGTCACTTGAGATGTAGATCGCGACGTTTCGACTGCTTACTGCTAGTCTTCTTCAGGCGATAAGGTCGACTGATTGCACGGTATCATTTATATCACAAAGGTCGGCTGTGATTGGTACATTTCGATCCTCGCATTCGCACCGTCTTTAAGTCCGACACGACACTTCGGTCACACTTAGTGCGACCAAAGGACACCGTCAACCCGGCTAAACAAGATGGTGTTGTCTACAGGATTCCCTGTGAGTGCGGCAAAGTCTACATCGGGGAAACAGGGAGATCTATGCAGGAGAGGATCAAAGAACGCGACAGGGATATACGACTCGCCCGAACCCAGACCTCCGCCGTTTCTGAACACACCCACGAGACCGGCCACTATCCTATCTCGAATGAGGTCAAGTTTGTTGATCGAGATCCTCACTGGTACACACGTAGGGTCAAGGAAGCTATTCACATAAGACTTCACCCTAACAACATCAACAGGGATAGTGGAATTGAAATTCCTGAAGCATGGATACCCACGATCAAGAAACACAACAACAGGAGAACGGTACAACAGCGGACCACTGAGGGAACAGCTACTCGCCGGAATAATGGAACAATAGGAGGATCGAAATGCACCAATCACAGCCGACCTTTGTGATATAAATGATACCGTGCAATCAGTCGACCTTATCGCCTGAAGAAGACTAGCAGTAAGCAGTCGAAACGTCGCGATCTACATCTCAAGTGACTACATCGTGAGACAAACGATAATACACTTTATTATCGTCAATAATTCATCAAGATTAAACAAAGGAAGTCATGATCGTGACAGTCTTAAAATATCTTATCTTAATTAGCACAGATTTTTGCGGTTTCATTTTTTTGTTTTCTCCTAAGTTTTAGTTTTGATTGAGGAAACATATCAAACAAGAAAGACCGTGTTTGACCACACGCCAAACACCGAAAAGAGAGTTGAAAATACGACGCGCAGCTGAGTATTTTGACGAACTTCGAACTTTACACTACTTATATTTAATTTAATTACAATAAAGCTACTTCAACTGTACTTACAAAACAACACTACTTACAATACTAACACAGCTTCTTTACCCTACCTACAATAAAATACGAATTTTTAACAATTTTTTTTATGGAACTATACATTTAATTGAATATTATTCTAATTGTGGTATGAATAATGAGGGTTACATGCATTCTTTGATTGGTAAATAAAGAGGTTTTCTGTTCAGCGTCGAAAGTAATCAGAAAAGTACTTTGGTTTTGGTTTTACTACAGTTAGAGATTGGCTGAGTAGTCTAACCATACCTATCGAACTATTGTCTAACTGTTAAGTAATTGCTTTGGTTTTTGGTTTTACGACACTAGATTGAAAATCGCTCTAGCTATGGATTATTTTTGAAAACTCCTTGCAGTCCTTTCATTACAACAATATACATTACACTTTGTTAATTGCATATCCTTTCACTAATCTAGCACCTTTTGGGAGTATTAAACAACTGAATGGATTTCATCACACGTATGACAATCACATGACAAACCTGAGCTGATAGCCGCTGACAATCCGCCAATTGCCAGTCTGAAAGCGAGGCTAACACAATACAAATGAGCCACAGTGATCATGTCCTCTGGGTCTGAATAGAGAATGGGATCTTCACACCTGCCAGAGGACAAGGAATGGATTTCTAAGAAATTTGCAGCGATAAACACGATCGACGATACAAAAACAAGAAGGCTAAAATTTTAGCTAGCAATCCTCTTTTCAATAACAAGGCTATGCATTGCATGCATTAAAACAAGGCTATGCATTGACAAGGCAATGCTGGCTGACATTGGCTGCTGCAAAGCTAAATTAATTAACTGTTGCATAGTAGTAAATTTGATTATTACTACAAGCATAACATAACAATGAAACAAGGCTGATTACTACGTAGAAAGCTTAACGGGACAACGACATGATAGAGTCCAAACTGAAAGCCAAGAATTGCAACCGTAGACAGCTGTTTCGACCTGGTTGGGTCTCGTCAGCACAGTGTAGCTGCAGCATTAAGAAGTAAAGCAACCGCCTGGTTGACCGATTTTCTACTAAATACGCATGGTGATGACTGCAAATGAAACTCAAATCCAAATGTTTGCGAATTGGCCAATGTCACATGCAAATGCGTGACAACGGACAATAGGCAAAAATGGTACAAAATATGCAGCCTTTGGTCAATAGAAGTTTATGAAACATTTTAGCACACTATACAAGAAATTAGAAAATGGATAACAATCCAGGAAGAAAATATGATTACAAATATGCTGTGATGTGTAGCTGAGTCACTTATACACAAATGTTAAATTTATATTAAATGTTACCTGTTCTTTCCAATTTCTTCGTATGTTTTTCCCCATCCTGTCCAACCAACAAGATGAGAACATTCGATAACTCCTGCATAGGCACTTATCAGCTGCAGAGAATAAAGATTGCATAAAAAGCCTTCACCCATTGACTCGATATCAAAATAGACATGGTAAAGGGACTGTCCTATTCTATGCACACTTCTATGGCAGATCTCATAGACTGGCAACTGTTCGCACGGTTTTTGACATTAGCCGAACTTACTTCATGAAGGTTCTCTTCAGCTTCCTCAGCGGCGTTCAGCTCCTGAAGGGCGGCCATGAGGGACCGATTGTTCTGATGTAGAGAGTGATACACGTGACTTAGGTGGCTTAGACAGCGGGATTGTTCAACTAATCGAGTTGAATTGTCTCTGAAAAATAAGAATGAATCACATAATTGAGTATAAAAAAGCAGTTGTCACAAGATGTTTCATGCCAAGAAATATTCTGTGCCTTACTCCTCGAGAAAATAGTTCAACTTCCGGTACGAACTCAAATGTTCAATTTAAAAATGGTCAAACTTGACATCCTTTTTACCGAAACAAATGGCTCGCGGGATATGGTGTTTACAAAACTCATTTCTTACAATACATTTAGACGTCTCAACAAAATTACTTACTACTACATGCTTAGATGTATGCAAACTTACCCAGCTCCTTCTATGTAGTAGCCAGGTAAAAACACATGCAAATAATGACGTAATGCTTCTTTTAAGATCTTGATGTAACATCCGAAGTCTAAGTTGGGTTGCTTCTTCCCCAGGATGCGTAGCGCCGCTGTCAGATGCGTGAGAGCTTCATGAAGACGGTTCATGTGGAACAAGGCCTGTAAATAGACATTCATCAATTTCTAGAAACTTAAAATACTTTTTTAAACAAAACATTAAGTTTCGGACAAATTACCATTCCTAATCAAATTTTAATTCTTTCAGATTAGGGATGGCTCACTGGTGAAAGCGCTCGCCTCTCACCAATGTGACCCGGGTTCGATTCCGGCCCTGTGCTACATGTGGGTTGAGTTTGTTGTTGGTTCTCGCCTCGCTCCGAAGGTTTTTTTGCGGGTTTTCCAGTTTTACCCCCTCCACAAAAACCAACGTCTCCAAATTCCAATTCGACCAGGACAGAGGACCCGTATAAAAACTAGCTAAGGCTGATGTGCCTTCATCAAATTCATCAAAAATGACCAAACAGATTGTCATTATATGGTGTGATTCTTAATCAAAGCAATTACATAGTAGGGAATATATGAGATGTTACATCAGTAAGTTAAAAGGGTTATCAGTCCATTTAGGTTCAGATTTCATACGCCCTACTCATAAGTCTAAATAGCCGTCACATGCAACATTATTTCTACGATGCCATGTTCTCTGAGCTGTTTTTTAGATATCACAGCAGAAGCAAACATAGTTATGTAAGGTTCTCGATTGCTGGTACAGGTTAGAATTCGACTCTTGCCGGTCCATTCTGTGTTCAGGCTCCCAACCAACTGAATTGCTCACCTGACCAATGAGACTCTCGACTCGCGCCTTTTCTTCTTCAGAAGCCAAAGGTTCTTTTTCTTCCTTTGCCTGCTCGATCATGGTCTGCACTTCATGCAGGTAAGACAAGGCTCGCATGTTAGAGGAGGTGGCCAATGCTGCAGCACCAGACTCTGTCAAGTAACGCAATGTCTTCAATCTGTTTCCACACGATCTCCAATGGTCAACAAGTTGAGGAAACACTGAGGCGAGCACCTCAGCACATTGACAGTTAGTTAAGTCGATCACTCTTTGCTGAGCCTCTTCAGGGCCCCCTAAGTCGATGTCGTCATCGTATTCTTCTTCTCCTTCTTCTTCTTCTTGTTCCTCGAGTAAAGGAGTGGTTGGACGTCTGGAAGTATATCCTGGATAATCAAACGAATCATTAACTTAAGCTTTCAATCGCATTGTTCTTAAGTTTGGTGGAAGATCTTTGAAGATCGAAAGGCAGTGCATTCCGCTCCGAGGAATGAAACCTGTACAGTTTAAGACAGCTTGTACAGTTTATAAAGTAAAACCTTGCAATGAAAATAAACACCACTTGCAGGATTTAATGTGGCTGCAAAACATTTAAGACATGTCCACAGGAAAACTGTATTTCTGTAAAATGGACTTAGAATCAATCAAGGCAAAGTTAAATAATATTGATCTCTGAGCTATTACCATGCACATAAATCACATAGCCATAGGGATGAAAAAAGTGACATATATATGCTTAAAACATGAACACTTATATATCTTTCAAATAATTAATTTTCGATTAGTCGAGAAGACGGTTACCTTTCATATCTGTCGAATTTCGTTTAGTAGAGAATTTTCTGAGCTTTTTCTTCCCAATAACGCCTTCTTTCTGCTCAAGCAACTCTTTCTCAGGATCCACACTTTTTCGACTTTTAAAGAATCTCTCTAAGCAGCTAGGCCTGCGATCATCCACAACTTGACCAACGACTGCATTACTGAAGGGCCCTGAAGTGGTGGCAAATGCACCTCCGATCCCAGTTTTCTCTATAAGCGTGGCTTTTTGGCTCACTACTGGCGACTCCGTTTTATCTCCTCTCTAGAAAATGCATAAAAGTAGAAATATTTACCAACTGACATGCTTCACATTTATCACCAAGAGTTCACAGCAAAACGTTAGGCGTGGTGATCAAATCGAACCGGTCATGCAAATTGAGGTAATCAAGTTATTGCTCCATCGCCAATTCAAATAATTAAGGTCGCTTTTTCTTGACCCTTAAAGTTTTTCGAGACGGGTTTACCAATTGAATGTTCTTCATCGAGTCATACAACTGAGTGGAAAGTGGCAGAGACACATGGAACTAGTCAATCATGTCTCAAAACTACCACTGTAGATTGTAGATTACAGGAAAGGGTTTACTTTTAGCCAAAATCGGACTCCCTGGGGGAGAGGTTTATAGATGACTCCTTATTTAACCGTTTCAAGACGTACTTGTATGTTTGCTATGGTGTTTTGTTCAGCTCTTGAGCTCCGCTTTTATTAACTAAAACTCTGCAAAGTATTCTAACCAATAAAAGGAGACAACGTATTTTCTCGACCAATGTTGACTCACGCCCGTTCTCTCGTAGTTGAACCTGCTAAGTGGTGCTCACGGTTATCAGAAATACTTCGAAAAACAAAGGGCCTCCAGCTTTTTCCCTAATAGCTTTCCATCATTATCTTCTCCTTTATTGATTGGTGTATTGTAAGCCCGCAAAGTCCCCATCATTTTGAAGGTGCAAGGGAGTTGCACAAACCTCCAGAGCACTACTGGTTCCTGGAGTCTCAGCAGATCTTTCATGCGCACGCGCAGAAAACGCTCCTTGACTCTGCACTTTGTCTCTCATCTCCACTGTTTTTCTACGTTTCGCCGTCTTGGACGAAAACGCTCCTTGTGATCTCCCGGATGTACCTAAAAGTAACATTAATAAACATTCACCGTATTTATATAAACAGTTTTATAACACAATCTGAAAAGTCGCAAATATTGTTGTGAATTGTTTTCTTCATTTGACATCATCTAAAAAAATTCAGCCTCCCTGAGTGAGCCCTCATTAACTGGTGCCCAGTTCACTAAAATACTTTCATTTAAACAAGTTTTAAAAGGTGAAATCGCCGACAGTTTGAGTGATTTGCGGTTATTTCACTTAATTCAGTTAATTTTTGCTCAGTTTTTCCCTTAAACTGTGAAGCCTGTAAATTCTTCCTTCATCTCTCCTGTCCAACAATTAGACATGACTAGGCTGGAAGCTAATTCGAAAACCTAACGGTTCATTTAGCCTCCAGTCTCATTAAAAGAAGATTACAGCAGTTACTTTATCTGAAACATGCTATATATATTAAATAAACAAAAAATGTTATGATACTTATATTTGTATTGAGAAAATAAAGATGTTGCTGTTGTTGTTGTTGTTGCTGTGTTTGATACCAATATATACAAACGTGCCTTTTAAAAAAAATGTAAGGTTGAAGAAATCCATTATCCGAAAGTGTTTTTGTTCTTTTTCCCTTCTATTTTCCCAACAAGATAAAACGACTTATCACTCACCGCTGACTTTTGGTTGTCCCTTGCCTCCTCGATCATCCTGACCTTCACCCACGCTTGCTACAAATCCTCCTCCACCACATGCCTTGCACTTATGAGCCTGCGATTCAAGAAACATGGCAGCTTTCTCATGCAGTTCCCTTTTTTGATCTTCGAGCCAAAGCGAGTATGTGGTCTCTTGAACATACGTGTTGACGAATTTCAGATTTAAGCAATGCTTTTTGGGTCCACTTGGAGTCATAAGTCGTGACAGGTTTATGACCTTGGTCATCTCGTCAGCATAGCAACCACAGTAGACTTGTGTATGGATGGAGCTTGCCACGTTGTGGTGATGGTGATGATGGTGATGATGGGCGTGGTGCTGAGCATGCGTTGGGTCGTTAAAGTCGTAGAATCCGTGATGATTGTGGGCGTTTTGATGCTGTAAAGCCAAGCTTGCACACTCTAGAATCGATTCTTTGGCGAGATTGTACAAAACCAAATCGAAGCTATTTCGAGTGGATCTCGGCAGAATCGCTTGAAGCACGCTTCTATGAAATTCAGAGCCTAAAATACTTGCGCATTTCAAGGTAACCTGCTCTAAAGGCATCATTCTATCCACACGAGCGAGCACCATGTCTTTGACGGACTCTGGAACAACCACTTTTGAAATGTCAATACCAGGACTGACGATGCAGACCTTTTTGGTGTCCAGCGGCATCGAATTCTCTGACGCATGCACAAAGTTAGCTGGGTCCAAATTGAACACGGGACCTTCCTGAATGGGATCCTCTTCCGGAAAGATACTACTTCGGCGGGACCCTCTGCTTGACTCTGGATCTGGCTCATGCATTGTCGCCTTAATTTCAAACTGGCTACTTGGTACATTAAGCTGAAAGGTGGTTCCAGTAGACCGTCGTCTTTCTTTTCGAGAAAACGTCAGCGCGTCCCCCAAGCTTTTTCTTCTCGGTTCCGAAATACTTGCCCTCCGCGACAGATCTTCGTCTCGCGATTGTCCATAAAATGGAGTTTTGGGTCGGGTAAAATCAACCAGTTCTTTGTGTTTTTGTAAAGCCGTGCTGGTATTAGAGCTGCATAATGAATTTATGACGTCCAAAGCTGGTTCTTTATCAGGGAAGGCTTGGCTCTCCGTGACGATCTGGATAACACTACTTGTGAGCATGTCCTTGATAAGTTGTTCACACCAGGACGCAATGCCATGACTCTTCTTTCGTAAGATTTCGTCCAACTCTTTGGGTACATACATTGCATCCATAAACTGACAGGCCAGATCGCTCATGTACTCGGCAGGCAGGCCATCTATACAACGAAATTAACAAAAAATACTCAGAGATAATTACAGTGCTGGTTGGCGGTTTTACATAGACACCTCGAAAGTTACTTGGTACCAAGCCACACATATAAAACGAATATGTGTCATTACAAACCCGTCAAATGATTTTCGTCTTCCATCTAGGCATAGTTAATAGAGGGAAATAGTAAGGAAACCTAGGGAAGTTCTTTCTTGTTTGTTTTTGTTTGCCGTTTTGGGGGGTTGACCCTGCACAAAACCTGGCAAAATACAAAAGGTGGTTATGTGTAATCATACATGTGATTCATGCATAGTCTATGAGCATAAAGCAAAAGGTAGGCAGGGTCAAGGACCTTCCAACATAAATCTTAGCCTGTTTATTTGCTTCTTTGATGTCTCCCGGCCTTCAAAACCATTTCCCTCTATTTGTGTTGTATCTCATAAAGGCCGAGTAGAAAAGCAATGTGGAAAACTTTAAATCATCAGTGCTATTTGAACCAGCTGAACCAACGTCAATTGGAGTATGGGGGTGATTGATGGGGGTGACATTTTTTCCCAGTAAAATTTTTCCAAGCCGCTTGAACATTTTTGGTTATTTATTTGACAACGTAAGAAGCCTGCGGCATGCAATAGCCTGTTGTAAAATCCTACGGGAATTTGAGATCTCGGAAAAAAAATAGAAGAAAGGAGCCGCAGGACAGTATGATAGTATGACAGCAGAACACATAGGGTCCTTCATATGCTCTATGATATCGATGCCAAACACACGTAAGACAATACGATTCTTTCTACGGTCTATTCTCTGATAAGCATAACCGTTTGGTCAATCGAGTGTGCAAAGATCCAGACTGCATTATAACCATCAGTCAGTCTACTAAGTCAACTGAGATACGATACCGTTTGAACAAAAAAAGTTGATAGACTAAAATAATAAGAAAAATTGTTTATTAAGTTTTCAATCGGACAGAATCAAGCCATAGCCAATTGAGGCCGAGATGGTTGACGTTTCATTTGGGACACATTCAAATCAACAAATTAACTCACCCAACTTGATTTTCTTGGTCATATCATGTCCGATCAGTCTGATGGCTGCCTCGCACGGTGGGTTAGATGATGAAAAAGGCCTGAGCGATAGTACTAAGATGGCGTGAGAATCGGCAGAAAGGTCTTCAAGGAAGTCCCATGATTCTTCATCTATAAACTGCGCGTTATCCACTGTAAACAGACATGGCTGACTGACTGCGAACTGAAAGTAGAATTTCAATTGCAATGAAACCTCCAAAATTGCGTGCAAGCTTAAGATTAATTTAACATTCAATTAATTAATTCAACAAATGACTGCTAGTCGGTCATACTTTATACAGTTCTCGTTTCAGCGTAATTTCGTGCGTGTGATTCACTGGAATTAACAAAGAAAAAGAGTTTTTATAGCAAAATCCACACTGGACAGCCCTACGTTAGACAAATGCAAACAACATTTCCAGTAATGCGATTATCGTTAGCAAGGAGCCTGTTCAGGTATGCTTTAACGCTGAAGGTAAATTCGACGCTATTCCCAACCTGTAGTCAGTGACTATTGAAAAACATTGCAGAACACTCACCTGGTGAACAATGTCAAATAGAAGCGTGTGAAAATGTTCAGTTATTTGAGCTGAGTCCATATGAGCAAAGTCAGGATTTGGTGGAATCTGAAACAAAGAGATGACAGAGACCAGTTATCGATTTACAGTTTCACAAATTATGGGTATAAAGAGTTCTGTTTTTAGCATGGTAGAACTTGACTTTAGCGGGAACTTATCGCTGGTGGTGTCAATGCCTCAAAGGCTTCTCTGTTGGTAATTTCATTTTAAAACGGCTAACTTGTTCCCAAAATTTGGGGTGTTCATTGCCTGGGAATCAGGCAAGTATCACTGATACTAGTTGAACAATTGTTTTTATGCACATACACATTGAATACACGAGTTGTTTATTCTAATTAGCTATTCAGGAATAGCTAACCGTTAACACAAAATTTACCCACAAAATGGTATTATTTTTCCCAACACTACTTTCTTACCGATGAAATACCTGGATAGTTCTAACTTGATCAATTGGCTGGCAGGAAACATGCTTTTCTTTACTTATTGATTAAATCTTGTCTAGACTAATGCGAATTCTCGTTGAGTCTTATCAGCTGAACCTTTCTATCGCCATATTTTCCTTACATGTGTGCCAAGCAGGTCATTCAACAGAAACATCTTTTCCCGCAGCTTTTGGTCAGTAATGTGCTCCTTCAGAGCATGCTCCCTTTCCGAGGTCGTTCGGCAGGTGTCCAGCTCTAGTAGGTTTGTAATGAGAGTCTGCACTACGTAATAAGGGGTGTGCGCATGCGCCATATCAGCCTCCACGTAATCAACTCTGAAAGTCAATCAAACGTTATATCCTGAATATGTCAACTGATAAACTGAGAAGTAAGGAGACGAGGCTCGTTACATTAGATTTTGTTCAAAAGCTGTTTGTGAAAGTGTTTTTGTTGGCAAACTTCATAAAATAAATATATCTTACTAGATGTTTTGGCGTGTAGTATCGCTGTATATTTTTACGAGTTGTACCGTATTTTGACGATCCCGTAGGGCGAGTCAAAATACAAACGAGTAAAAATATAAAGCGATACTACACACCAAAACATCTAATGAGAGATTTATTATCCAACTGGTGTAGTCAATAAATTTATCAACGAAAGAGGGAGAGTGTGACAGTTTTGCGTGCGCGCGACGACTTGTACGGCAAACAGGTTTTCTACTGTACAAATAACTGTACAATATCGCTGTATATTTGTACTGTTATTTGGACGGTATTCGCTGCAGTTGGATAATAAACCGATTTAATCGAGTGTCATTTTGCTTGAATAGTAGGTTCAGCCAATCTAAAATTAAACTGCAATCAGGCCGAGTTTTCTTCGCGTTCTCAAAAAGAAGAAAGACCCTGGGAACGAGGTAGTCATGCATCATTATTATTGTACGTTCTCTAGTGTGGTCGCACGAAAAAACAGGTAGTTTTTCTAGCGACTGTTGTAGAGACAGCAGTTGATCGCAAAAAATATAATATTTTTCTTTGTTTTTACCTTTGTTTGTTTGTTTAACGTTTGTTTGTTTGTTTAATGCTTTTTTGCTTGTTTGTTTGACTCTTAAATGCACATAGCGCAATGAAGGCGTTTTACAGCTGGGGGAAATCTGCTTGCTTGCTTGATTGATTGATCGTCAACGTTTTAATAGGCCGCATCAATAAAGACAACCACGTTAGAAGCTACAGAAAGCTTAAAATCGGGCCGGGTAACGTTTAACTGCCTTTGCGTTTAACAACATTACAGTTGGTGATAGCTTGACGTTCCTAATCTGATATACGATACCATCCCTTCATACTAAGTGTTCTCTCCCCTAAATGCTGTTTTTTGTTTTGTTTTGTTTTGTTTTTGGTAGATTCAAGAACCTTTCTTACTTGAAGTTTTCATCTTCTGCAATGTCCATAAGCGCCTCCAGCACTCTGGTTTTTCCAATTCCTCCTTCTCCTTCTATCACCACAACTCTTCTATTTTCACTTGTATGAGTATCATCACATTTAATGGCGTGCAATAGTTCCCTCATGTCGTTTATCTCCTTTCCTCGACCTGTACGTTTCGAAGCGAATTTTTTTTTGCTACATGAGTTTCAAAGCTCGACAACAACTACTTTCATAAAATCCTACCAAATAAGTTAAAAAGTTAGCCAGACTAACGTATCTGAACTATTGATTGATTGACGATGGAATTATTTATCTGGTTCAGTTTCGAATAGACTCCAATGATTGTTTCTACAATGGCATTTCGAGTGTTTACGTCATAAAAAGGAAAACATCATCTTGTTACAAATCTCTCAGTGGTTCGTTCTTTAAAATAGAAAAGCTCATGAAATTTTAAGAGAATTCGAACAAATTTCCACTAATTGTAGGCTACAACTAAAACTCTATGGAAACACAGAAGCGTTATTAAACACTTCCTTTTAAAAATGAAACATCATAACTTAATTACAGAGAGGAATACTAACCTAGAATGGGATATTCATACTCTTCTTCTTCAACTTCTCGGCTGCAGACATAAACAGATGATAATTAAGCGAATCCGCTGAAATCATTGTTTTCGAATGATTGTAGCAAGAAACTTTCAAATAGACCAGTTTACAGTTGACCCGAACTTTGAATGGCAGCGAGGCTGGGGGTGACCGGACTGGTTATGAAGCCCGGCAAACATCAAAGGAGCAAACAAAAATGGCTAGATTTAAGTTGGAAGGTCCACGACCATGTAAAATCTTTTGTTTTGCGTTCACACACTATGCCTGAGTTACGTAATCAAAACATTTCTATTGGTTAGCTCCTTGGTCAATAGTAAACAACTGCTGTGTTTTGTGCACGGTCAAGGCTAAAAATGAGAACAAAATTGTACAATAAAGAACTTTGTCGAGTTTCATAACCATTCCCCTCTATTAACTACGTTTTGATACAGACCTCGCTGCTTTTGGTTTGTAAATCAAGATGTTCTAATGCTAGCTAGTTTGCATTTAAATTAGAAAAGCAGAGACGTCTGTATCAAGGCAAGGTCACCTAAGGCCTCGCTTTCATTTTCTAGGCCAGGTAACTGAGCACGCAACTGTAATGGCCTATTGTCAGATATCACTCACTCGTGATGTTTGTTGTATTCCCTGACTGTTCCTGGTTCAGCAATTCCTTTCAGCTTTACAAAAGGCAAGATGACGAAGTCTTCTTTCTTTAACTTCGACTTTCCTGATCTGTAGGTGTCGTCATCACAAGACAAGACCTCGGGATAGTTTACCATCAGCCTGGCGGCCATGTTTACCTTTCGGCCGATAACTGTTAAAATATAAAGACAGAAAACGCTGAGTTAACTTCACTAGTGTGCAAGAGAAAAAAAATATATCATTTTCGATCTCAAATGATCTGATACAAACACAAGACTTGCAGACATAATAATAAAAAAGACAGTTACGAGATTTTAAGATGCTCCGAACTGCGAGGCGTGACACAAACCAATGTCTCATTTCATTAAACTTCATTAAAGGCCCCGTCCACCCTAGATAGATAGATAAGATAGATAACTTTATTTCCACTCGGGTTGATGAGGCTGATTAGGCCTCTAGTAAGATTATGCTAATTTACCAAGAAAAATAACTTTAAACGACAGAAAATTGAAATTAAAAAAATTACAAGATATAAATATATAATAGCTAAGACTAGTAGAAATTTGAGAAATTTGAAAACGCAACTTTATTTCTCCGGTTAGGCCTACCGTCCACACTAATTCGTCACAAAAACGGAGCTTTTCGAAAATGCTCTTCAAACCGGAGGAATTTGAAAACGCCGGCTATGCGTTTTAGCCGGAACGAAAAGCAATTTGGAAACGAAGCTTTTCGAAAACGAGTGAGGTTACGATAATCGTGATATTTCACTGCCCAAGTTTTACTCAAACACATATCCAAAATGACTGGTGTTTGTTGCGTTTTCAAATTTCTTCCGGCGTAGTGTGAACAGGGCTAAGTGATCAAGATCTCACTATCGAAAACAAATTGCGCAGTAATCATCAAGCCGTAGAGGACATTCGTAACGCGTGATATTGGATTGGTTCTAAGAAAAATAATTCTAACAAAAAAATACTAGAAAAAGAAAAAAAAAATAGAGTACAGTAATAACAGTGTACCTGTATATTCATGTCTGTCTCTGTGACCCACCACACCACAGAAAGCTCGGCCAGTTGTCACACCGATAGATTCGTTACTAAAACACAACAAAAAATATTTCAGTTTAAAGTTTTGGTTTTGAGTTACAGTCAGGAATTGACAGGTTGAAATATCCATAACTAAGGCTTTTTTCACTAACTATAAAAAGGTATTACCAAGAGATTATGATCCTGGTATTACACATTGTTTGTTTGTGTGAAAAGTTTAGGTTTCATCTGACTGAAAATACTGCTTCCATGTGCTACGATCGTGACAGAAATTCGTTAGGGATTTTTGTTATCCATTCTGTTTTTTCTATACTGAATTTTCGGTGGCTTCTGTCGACTTTCATCAGAGTTTCAATGTTGAGGTTCCTTACTACTCGCGCCACAAGCCCGTGTACTGTCACAACCGATTCAACTAAATCAACTGACGAGTTGAATTGCGCTCAGCTTGCAATCGTGTTAATTGTGCACGGTATTTCTATTTCAAGAACATTGCTCCCTAAGGACGTATTAAGTGCATAATTAGTTTATATACGGGGAAGATTGCAACCGGGATTTTTTAACGTATCCACAGGACCAGGCCGTGTCGGTTCCTTATAGTTCCACTAGGTCCACGACTGGGCCGTTATCAGGTCTGTTTACTCCGGATTGTTCTCTTATTATAAGAGTCTGTTCACACCAAACCTTGGCTGACATCAACGTGAGTAACTCAGCTCTCTCTCTCTCTCTCTCTCTCTCTCTCTCTCTCTCTCTCTCTCTCTCTCTCTCTCTCTCTCTCTCTCCGTTTTTAATTCTCTTCTACCCGTGCACAGAAGTTGTCTCGGACGGGTTCTATTTGGAATCGGTTCCGTGCTAACATAGCGTAAAATATAGCCTGTACAAACAATCTTATCCCCCACTCACGTGATATCCATAATCTGGTGCAGAGAATCCAGAATTCTATGTCCAGCCTTCAGCGCACGTGCAGGGTCATCCTCATGCTTATCACCCGGTAAACCAAATATCACTATGAACGTGCAGCCCTGTATAAAAATTACACAAATTGAACTGTATCGAGACTGACGAGAATCGGTTACTTAGTCGTGATAAGTGCCATATCGTCCTTGCCTTGTGTAATATATCAAACGCGAAAGAACGTGTTTGACCACATTTCCAAACACCAAGAAGAGAGTTGAAAATACGCCGACGGGCAGCGAAGTATTTTGACGAAATTTGAGGTGTTTGGAAATGTGGTCAAACACGGTCTTATGTTTCTGGTTTAAACTCGATGGTCCTGAATTAGAATTTGGAGATGTTCGTTTTTGTGGAGGGACGAAAACCGGAGAACCCATGCAGAGAAAAACCCATGGAGCAAGGCGAGAACCAACCACAAATGCAACCTACATATGACACCAGGCAGGACTCGAACCCGGATCACATTGGTGGGAGGCGAGCACTCTCACCACTGCACTATCCCTGCTAACTATTAGAGCGATTGTTTACGTCTTATTTGGCAAGTCAGCGTGTTATATTTCCTTAGAGTAAACAGGTGACAATAAAGAATATCAATTTTGAACTGTGACATACGTGCACCATTTTCTCAAAACTAATACGTAAACATTCCAGCATGAAAAAAGGAGCTAATGAAACAAAATTTTTGTCATGAATTGAACAACAGGTAGTAAGATACATACGTACAATGTGGTTGTCTTACCTTGTCAAAGGAGAAGACTTTGTTCAAGCTACCTAGCATGTAGAGATGTCAGAAAGCAATGTAATTGTAAGGCAACAGAAACTTAACCAGTTAGTCTTTAAACAGTTTATTGAACTAGATTTAATTGTTATTTACCTCTCAGTCTCTTAGCACATTCGTATATGACCTCAAAAGCCTTCTGAAGGGCCCAGGAATGGGACCTTCCTTTTAAAGGCAGCACCATATTTATAAACAGCACGGAGACCTGGCGCATTTCTGATAGCCATTCTAGGTCCTGACCATGGTCAATCTACAACGAAAGCAAATAGCTTAGCGAAGTGAGATATGAAATAAAATTGTTTTGCACGTTATTACATGAAGTGGAGCTGTTCAGGCTAGTTTTGACTAGCGCAAAAGCGTAAGCCGACATATGCACACGCAGTAAGGGACGGACCGTTAATATTTTTAGGGTGGAGGGAGGGTGGGCGATTTTCCGGGACTCGAAACTTTATTCTCATCTTCAGGTTATGCACGATTATTTCCCTGATTATTGTTGATGGGCAATAGCTTGTGCAAGAATTTTCTTTAAAAGTCAAACGCAGTACCTGGATAGTAGCAAGCACTTGCTCGATTTATTTGGCTCCCTTTACACTATTTTTTTCCAGCAGTTTTCGCTGTGCCGAAATGTTTTTCTGGAAATTTCCCGACACCCCCCCCCCCCTTCAAAAAAGTAATGGTCCGTCCCCTAGACGTTGATAATATTAGCAAAAAGGGGCAAACAAAGCGGACGCGTAATACTATGACATTAAAGGTTCCGTTTATGTATGTTCCCTAAATCGGTTGGTACTGTAGGGTGAAAGTATAATGGTCGCATTATATCGCAACGCAACTTATTACACTACAGTAAATCATTTGACTCCACTGCTAGACAACTACAGCCTATAAAACAAAGCCTCAGTTTCAAAAAAGACTCAGTTCAGTTCAAAATGAAATAACAAATAGCTCTTTTTCCGCTACTTTCGGGTTGGCCGTTACTTTCGGGGGAAACGTTACTTTTGGGGTTCAAAAGGGAGGTGAAAAATAACGTTACTCTCGGGGAACCGTTATTTTTGGTGGCGGGGGGGGGCATTATTTTCGAAATTAAACGGTGTCTCGTATTTTGTGTGAAGATTGTAGGGAAATTTGTTGTCATGAGGGATGGTGTACAAAGCAGCTCGTTCAATGCAAACGTTCAAAGACGGGACTATGGGGCTTTCAAAGACAAAAGGTAGCACGAAAATATCGCTAATTATCCCGGGCGGCGCCTGGAGTCCGCGTGAAACTGAGTCTCGTAATTTCTAGGCAGTGAAATTTCCACATGTTACGTGGGGCTTTCAGACTTTACCTTTGAAAGGACAGGTTTGGAGACATAGGCACGAAGATCCTCGATATCCTGGTCATTAAGCTTACTGTAAACGTCAGTACGATGGTCTGCAAGCAAAAATTAACACCGCTGAAGTTCAAGTGAATGAAATAGCGAGTTGAAACTCGAAACCATTTCAGGGAAATTAAAGATAGAATACAACTGACCAGGGTCGTGATAACTCTTGCTTTTCAACAGATTTCCAGTGATTTTACATGTTTGTTCTTTCTGCTCAGAATGACTGCTCTTGCGGTAGATCCTGGGAAGTTTCATTTGAGGATGGTAACGTGAAAGCAGTGTACCAACATGAGGAGCAAATATTCTTTTAGCCACCGATGGTGTTGATACAAGGACAGCGTTTGTGGATATCACACCAGACATCAAGGCTAGCTGAACTCCTGTTGGGTGCACTGTGGTGACGGTGGAAGACTCTTCTTCAACTTTAACTCCGGCTACCTGTATGAAACAAAGGCAGAGTTTGCGTCTTCTTCAAACATGTGAGTGTGTTCCACATTCATTGCCTGACGAAAACTCTCGGGACCAATGATTCGCGAGAGCTTGAATGGTTCACCTCTGAACGTGACAGCAGGCGTTCGAGTCTTACACGCCCGCGGAGAGTGTTTCCAAATTCACTTGAGTGTTCACACTCTTTATCAAGCTTTATTATTTGGCTGTGTCTCACAAGGACTGGGAACTACCGAATTCACGAATTTGATTGGGTGGAATCGATATTGACCGCGGTCTAGATTTTCCCATCTAGACCGGCATCTAGAGCGGTTACATTTTGCGGAGAAAAAGTTGCAAACTAAAATGCATGATGATGATGATCAAACAGATCGAAAACGTTTAGACTCGTAGTTTTAACAACTTTTTAACTTAAAGTTTTATATTTTTAAAAATGCAAAAATATTGACTGTTTTCTTCTAACAATATTTATTTATTTATGGTAGTGCCAAAAAGCCTGATGAGAAAAAAAGTAAAGAGAACGAGCAAACGTCGACAGAATTAAGTTTGGCTCATCGCCGTTCGCAAGCAAAATGTCAGCTAGTACAAACCAGTTATATTAAACGATTTTTAAAAATTGTTCTTGTTTGCCATATAATAAACATCTTATTAACCGAGCTTAGTCGGTCTGTATGGGAGAATCTTGACCTCGGTCGTGTCATAGTTAATAGAGGGGAATGGTTATGAAACCCGACAGAGTTCTTAGTTGTATGTTTTTGTTCGCTTTTTTGGCCTTGACCATGCACAAAACACAATAGTTGTTTACTCCGTACTGAGGAACTAACCAATAGAAACGTTTTGGTTACGTAATTCATGCATAGTGTATGAGTGCAAAACAAGAGATTGTGAACGGTCGTGGACCTTCCAACATAAATCTTGTAATCTTTGCTTGCTCATTTGATGTTTGCCGGGCTTCATAGCCAGTCCCCTCTATTAACTATGGTCGTGTGTACAGAACTCACTGCGTTCGGTCTGTACTCGCAACCTCGGTCAAGATTCTCCCATACAGACCTCCTGCTCGGTTAATAAGAGCTAAATATGTAAGAATAATGGAAGCCTTTCTTTGGTGAAAAACCAGGGATAATGCGGCGTCTTTATTCGTGTTTACAACGTGTCATAAAGTAGCAATAGTTATCCGATTAGAGCAACTTCTGTCCTGGATTGAAGGGATACTTTGTTAAATAAGTTATTCGCATTTGAGGTTAGTTGAAATTATCACGTTTAGCTGTCTTATTTGATGGAGTTACGTGTGGTTTAGAACGAAAACAAGGCCGAGGATTTTTATCATTCTGAAACATTGTATGCATGTTTTAGTGAACTTTAACAATGACGACACTTTGTAATGTTAAACATGAAAAGAATATTTCGCAAAAACATTCAAAACTGGACGTGGATAGTAGAAACAACACACCTGAACTTTAATATGAAGACAACTAACAGGAGCGATGACTAAACTATGGCAAGACTAAAGATGAATTGAAATAAAAAAAAACGTACAAGAAAAGCGACCATCACACAAAGAGAAACAATATTGCCTTGTTGGACATATAAATCATACCCTGTACCCGAGGTCCTGAAGGGCGATCGTACCTTTCCAGTGGCCTCACTAGTCGTTTAACATTGACAAATTTAAGGAAACCCCCTTTTTGTGCTTCACCCAATGTCATCCCTACGGACAGTTATTTTCAGCCAAGTATTCGTATCTTTGTATTCTACCTGGCTCTATACGAAAGAAAAGTCATCATAAACGCCTGTAGTATAGATATTTGCATAAGCTTCTCATTACCACAAAGCTTACCCTGTAATGCGAACCGTTGTCCAGGATTTCAAACAAGAACAAAGACTGATCACAGTTCATAAACGCTAAACGTGACAAAATTATTGACCCAGGCTCCGCCCACTTCTCAGCTGCATTCACGTCGTCAACCGCTGTCCCTGCTAGATCGAAGTGTTTGCTCTCCGAGACTCCCACGTGTGTGATGAGCATCTTCCCGACAGACAAAGCGATCTTTACTCCAAGCAGAACACCAACGTCAGTCATGTAGTTATCGCATTCCTCTTGAATAGCTATGCTACAAATGATGGCTTTGTTGATCAAAAGAGTTAAGTCTCCTGAGGTGTCCTCTGACTTCCATAAGGCAAGCAGAGCGTCCCCTGTGAAAAGGAAAACAGCTAATAGCAACCACGAACCCATAACATGAGAGTGTATAACCGACCGTGTAGCATGGCCCTTTGACAAAATTGAGAAACATTAAAAGTATTGACGTCTATTTATCTGTTTAGTTCGTTAGTTGGTTAGCTGTTTACTTGACTGGTTGGTTGGCCTGTTGGTTCTCTGGTGAATCAATCGGTCCGTAGATCAAGTCCGTTGGTTAGCTAATTGTTTGGTTGGTTGCATGGTCGATCGGTCGGTCGCCTCCTAGTTGACTGGTATCCGGGGGGTTCTCCCTTATACGGCCTGTATAAGAATGTGCGGCCCCAAAGGGTATGGTTTTTAGCCGTTTTGGTCATAAATAGGGTATCGATTTTAGCAATTTTGATCATTAATAAGGTCTGGTTTTTGCACTCCAGTCTTGAATTAGACGTCAGTGTTTTTTAGAAGAAGCTAGTTTTTCATCATTATCGATAAGACCGATCAACACAGGCCCTTCACGATGCCTTTACAATCGGTCTAAACTAGGGAGCTAAGTATAAGGCAGGTCTGAAACAGGGTATTGATCTAGGGTCAGGTCATAAACAGGGTATTGAAAATCGCAGATTGTCGACATAAATAAGGTAAGGGTTTTGGGAAGCGGGCCGCACATCCCCACCCATTTTTTTTTCGGAGTACCCCCCAAATTGGCTTGTTGCCTAGTTGGTTCACGGTTTGTTTTTTCGTTGCTTCTCGCGACATTCGTTTGATCGTCCATTTTTCGCTCGGTGATTCTTCGTTTGTTGTAGATCTACAATAATTTTACAGTAACTGTGCTAACAGTTGTGCTACACATCTTATCAACTGTTTATGTAAAGTTGCCTCGTACCAGCAAATTTTAAGACATCGCCTCCATGTTTTAATATATCTGAAAAGAGAAAGTTTCGGAATTAGTGCGAAAGCGTTATACCATAGAAAAGCGTATAACATGACAGTTTTCATTTAGTTCCTGTTTCACTTACCCTCGACTATTTTTCCCAGGTACGTGTTGAGTGTGGAGGTAAGTTTGTCAGTGCCACATGATTCTTCGGAAGCTTTCAGACTATAAGTCTCACACAGAGAAGTGAAGCCTGTAAACGATATCCAAAAAGCTTGTAAATATAAAAAGAATAAAAAAAACTATACATTTTTTTCCAGGTAGCTAAACTTGATATTGTGGTGGTGAAGTTTGTGATCTCGAGCAGGGAAATCACATGGTTATCGTGATGTCATACTTTTCGAAAAGCTCCGTTTTCAAAATGTTTTCCGTCCAAACGAAACGAAAAGCCGGCGTTTTCAAATTCCTCCGGTTCAGAAGAGCGTTTTCGAAAAGCTCCGTTTTCGTGACGGATCAGTGTGGACGGAAGGCCTAACCAGAGAAAAAAAGCTCCGTTTTCAAATTGGAACAGGGCATTAGTTTGAACTCACCTGAAATATCGGCAAACATACACACGCCCACCATGTGCTTGACACGTGGCATTGACTTCTTATGGTCACAGTTAATCACAACATCCGGGACATGCGTCAATAATTGACGTAATGCAATGGAGTCACCAGGATCCAGGCCATTACCCGGCTGATCTAAGAGAAAATTCAATGCAACAATTTACCCTCTAAATACAAGACAAGGATCATAATTTCACCTGCGTTTCTGAATTAACGCTAGTAACCTTGTTTTTTGTTGGACGTTGGATGTTGATTCCCAGGCAATTTTATAGTATATTATTATATAAGAATTTAACAAATTGACGTCAGCTTTTCATGCGTCTGTCCTGTTATTGATCATGAATTTCGTCATAACATTGTCACTCGCCAAGTGGATCCGTAGACTAATTTGACAGTGTTAGTCTAGGGCTTGTTACTTTTTATTTCTAATCTGGCGTAGCGCGCTGTAAGAAAAATATCTCATTAGTAGGTTAAATGCAAACCGTGTTAAGTCCAGCACACTGCAGTTTTCTTCGTAACTGGCTCACTCTTACTTGTTCTAGTTTGCTGTGCGATTAAAAAGAACTGAGGCCTAGGATCCGACTTGGGCGGAATTCAGTGAAAACAAAAGTTTCTTCATGTTATCTTTGTAGGTTGAGAGTTCAAGTAGATGTTCAACTTGCACTGTACTATCTTGCCAGTAACCAATCTTTTACTATCACAAAGCGCACATCAGTATACCTTCGTCACCAGAAAAGAGTTGTTCATTTAACTTTACGAGGGCGACGGTACTAATGCCAACTGAAAAACGGCTCGTTTAATCAGTACATTTGCTACAGTGATCTGCAAGTTTTTGTTTTCTACCTTTTGAGAATGTCCGCATTATACGAAGTACTTTTCTGAACTTCTCCATCAAAACAGTAGCGAAAAAGTAATTTGAAAATACAAACACCTTGTCAGTTTCAATTCAAACGGTAGGCCGAAAAAGAAATGACAAAAATAGACAAAAAAAAACTTCGCCATCTGACAAAACTTGGATCTAACCTGATTTTCTTCGTGCAGAAACTGCCTGTATTTCCTTGCTGCTCATTTCTTGGCGTCTTTTCAGGCTCTAAAGAGCCAACCTCTGCATGAAGCGCAAAAACAATGTTTTGTTTGTTTGTTTTGACGCGCGCTGAGGTCATAATCCGTTAGGGATGACGCACGCCAAAGCATTTCCGCGCGCACAAAAGCTACATGAATACGCGGCTATGGCTACCCTGTTGCACCATCCAACATCACGCTACATATTGCAACAGGGGAGTGGCTAAACATGCGCAAAATGTTGTGCGCTAGACATTGAAAAAAGTCCTTGGTCTTGTTTCTGTTGCTCAGCCGCTTCGCAGCTTAAAACTTCGTAGCAACTTTCACTCGCTTAGCTATTCTACGTACCCTGAATCTCATGAGGTCGACTTGTGGCGAGTCTAGTTGTACACAACAACTTGAAATGTTGCCGCCTGCTTTTGGCCGGGCCTGAGTTGCTCAGAATTCGCACCCCAGTCTCGAGACCAAGTCCGCCGTTTACTCGCAATTCCTTTCGAATATTTGACAACTTCACTTTGATACCTTCTTTTCATCTTTGTTGCTTTGGAAATTGGTTCATGGGGATGGTTACGCTGCAAGGGGCTTACGGTAAAGTTTGCCGCGAGAGAGAGGACTGAGACCAAGTCATTATTTCGTAATCGGGTTCTGTGGAGGAATTAAGTGGCTCCTTGAAGTTTTCTAAACTCTGCCAGGGGACGGGAGAGGGGGTTATTGAAACTGGTTCACAGTTTATTCGAAAGATGTATGGACTGATACCCCGGGGCACCGCACCACTGAGCCAATGTAAATTTAACTAGATTGGGTCAATTCGAAGAAAATTAGAGAAAAAAAGAGGGAAAAAGAAACAAATCGACCAAATATATGGAATTCAGATATCTTGCCTTCCTTGAAAGTCTTCGACAATCAAGCTAACAAGTTACGAAATCGTGTTTCGTCACACGTCTAGCAGACGTTGCTCTAGCAAAAAATATGCTCCCGCGTTACGTGCCGCTGATCAACAGCAGCCATTTTGAAAGCATCCGGCATAAAGTTCAGCGCGAATACATTAAAATTCGCCTTGGAATATGGCTTACAGGTTTTGTTCTGTACTACGAAGTATCAGCCAAAGCCCTCGAATATTTCTCCATCATCAGAAGCTTTATTTAAGCCCTGTGACATTAACACGGACTATGGTAAGTTACGCTAACAACTGAATTTTAGAAATTGCGAACGCGCGAACCAAGAAGATTCTTAATTTTTTTCTGCAAGTTTAATTCTCGTTGAGTGCCATGTGATCAGTGGTGGAATAAAGAAACCGAACCCAGAGTGCTCCATAGTCAGTGTATGGCCACTGTCAAGAAAATGCGAAATGGCTCTGCAAAGACATTTTGTTCGCTTTCATCAGTTAACCAAAAAAATGAACAGCAACAGCGATCGGCAGCAAGCGGCCTTGGTAGCTCAATAGAATATTAAAATAGGCTTACTTTCTCATCAATTAACTAACAAGCTCACAAGGTGTTCGCTTTAACTCTAGTGACCTTGTTTATAGATACGAAATGTGAAAAATCGCCATTCAGGTTAACACCCTCCTACCCTCCCAGCATCTGTCGTCCCCCTCATTGCTCCCTCAGCACTCACCCTACCTACCTCTCTCCCTTCCTCCAGGTCGACTGTTCAATATGTGAGAAGTGGTAAGGGAAGGGAAGAGAAATTAAATGCACTAATAATGGTTTATTCCTTCTGAAATGTCGCGATTTTTACTGCTCAGCGTACACTGAAAAAGTTCTTTCCTCGCATGGAGTTGTTGTAATTGTTGTCACCCACCCCTCTAGGAGAAATCATTTCTGGAAGCTTCCTCCCGTGAAAAGATACTAGTATCAAGGGACTTACTTACAGTGTTCTTCTTTTTGCCCCTTGCGAGACATAAGGCTTCCACCATAGCTCTGCACTGGAGTCTGTTCTACACAATCAGTTGAACTTCACCCCCATGTCTTCCTAATGTTCTCCAGCTCTTTTGTCACTCTGGGTCTCCATGATTGTTTTGGTCTTCCCTTTCCCTTTCAGGGGAGGTAAAGGGTACATCCTGGACTCAGCAGGATGACAGGACTAATAGGTTCACTGCAAGCCTGACTTTTGTAGCCTTTTTGCAGAAGAAATCAAGACTCCCAGACAGCATCATGAAAACTAAAATGAAACACCACCCTTAAATACTGATAGAACCGGTGAGACCAGGTCAGGTACCCCTGAAGGGATGAACTCTGACAATTAACACAATGATCCTTCATTCTCTACCAACAGGCCACGCGCATTGAGACTGACAGTTTTGGAGAAATTGAAGTACCAGCTGATAAGTACTATGGAGCCCAAACTGCAAGATCAAAACTGAATTTTCCTATTGGTGATGAGAGTGAACGTATGCCAGTAAGTTAATAATCAGTGACCTGTTCTAAATTTATCTCAGATGTAATAGTACAGAGATGTGTAAGTCTGGATTAATATAACATGCGTCTCTTTTAAGAGCCAGAAATACCACTTGTCCATCAGTTAATAGGAAATTACCCCCAAAATATAATGTCCAAACAAAACATTTGCCATTTCACAAAGTTTCCTAAATCTACATCTTTTGCAGATGTGCTTGTTTTAAGTTTTTCTCACAGCTAAACTTGGTTTACATCACACGTTTTAAACTTCAATAAATTATGTCCAATAACAACACTAGTTTCTAATTACAGGTTCCAGTGATCCGTGCCTTTGGTTTCCTGAAGAAAGCAGCTGCTGAGGTCAACAAGGAGTTTGGTTTAGATGCAAGTGTTGCTGACAACATCATGAAAGCAGCAGATGAGGTTTGAAATACACCCAGTGAAAAAGAGTATTCTCTGATACTACCTGACAGTTTTTGCAGTAATGCAAATTATTTTAATTAATGTAAATAATTTAATTATTATTGTCAATAATTTAGCAACACCCATAACTGAAGAGGACACTTTGTAGATGTTGTGATCTTTTTCATCCATGTGGTAGTTTTTCTTTAGCTTTTAGGTAAATGTAGCTGACAGCACATGCATCGAACATTTTTGTACAAAGATGTATCTCTTCAATTCTCCTATCTTAAGTTAGTAAACCACCATATAAAGAGGTTAAAGTGATTTAGAATTTTCAATTTATAATTACAAGTTATTCTCCATACCCAGGTGATAGCTGGAAAGCTAAAGAACAACTTTCCCCTTGTGGTGTGGCAAACAGGCTCAGGTACACAGTCCAACATGAATGTGAATGAAGTGATCAGTAATCGTGCTATTGAGATGATGGGCGGTCAGATGGGATCAAAGAAACCTGTACACCCCAATGATCACGTCAACAAAAGCCAGGTTAGTCCTACGGAGAACATTCTCCAAATCTGTGACTGTGTCCTTGGATCATTTATGGTGTTAGAAAGGAAGAAAATGGATGTCTTTCCTTGGTTGCCAGTACTGGATTAAATATTCCTTGTGTTTGCCAGATTAAGATGCAGATGTGTATATTCTACACACATGTTATCTAAAGATATGCATGGTGATCTGAAGTGTGTTGAAAAGACCTACAAGGTGTATGTGGATGATGGTATCCACTTTGCATGCCTCCTTATTTGAATACATATATGTGCATTGGTTATTGACTGTTAAGAAGTTTATGAATTCTTGATTACAGAGTTCTAATGACACATTCCCAACAGCAATGCACATAGCAGCAGCAATGGAGGTTCATGAACGGCTGTTACCAGGTCTGAGAAAGCTTCATGGTGCACTTCAGGCCAAGAGCAGTGAGTTTAAGGACCTTGTTAAGATTGGCAGAACTCATACTCAGGTGCAGTTATATGTTTCATGTTTTGCTCTCATTTGCCCTTACTGAGGCAGCTTACTCAATTGACTTATTTTTAAAAAGTTCTTTTTAAATTCAACTCAGCAAATGGTCCCCTGCCCCTTTTATTGGAAATCTATCAAATTAGGAGTATCAATACATTTGAAAACCACTGATTGAAGTAAGATCATGATAATAATTAACCTACCCAAACATTTTGACCTATTAAATTTATTATAGCTTTTTCCTAAGCAATTGCTACTTCAAGTAGCAAGTTGGTGGTTTCTGAATGCATAACTTCGAATCAAATTTGTTAATTTCAGCAAGACTGATTAACTGCTGCTGTTGTTAACAACAGAAACTATCCTTTGCATGTTTGTTCCATAACAGGATGCAACACCCGTAACCTTGGGCCAAGAATTTAGTGGTTATGTACAACAGATAGAGTATGGTATCTCAAGAGTGGAGGGGACCCTGGGGAGAGTGTATGAGCTGGCTATTGGTGGAACAGCGGTGGGTACAGGACTCAACACCAGAATAGGATTTGCTGAGAAGATGGCAGCCAAGATTGCTGAGTACACAAAACTGCCATTTACTAGGTAGGAGTCAATGAGGCACTTTTTTACTTGCTTTCTTTGCACTGAACAAGTTTGCTGGGACCTTTTGGGATACCGGTAAGTCTCAGAATTTTGGGAACAAACTTTATCAACACATGGTAAATAGTGCTTTCTAAAATACTAGTTCAAGTGGCAAACCATGAAATATAAAAGGCTCGTGTGTATACCAAGAAAATACAAGTGACTCATGGGATATTCAATAGTATACCACAAGAGAGCATTGGATATATATTTTATATACAATGACTTTCTTGTATTCTGATTGGCTGTATTTTCTATAGCATGGTATAAAGATTAATAGAGAATGTTTTCTTCTATTTTGTTTCCTTCAGTGCCCCAAATAAGTTTGAAGCCCTTGCAGCTCATGATGCTATGGTAGAGCTTCATGGAGCCTTGAATGTAATCGCCTGTAGCTTGATGAAAATTGCCAATGATATCAGGTTTCTAGGCTCAGGTCCTCGCTGTGGGCTGGGCGAACTCATGCTTCCTGAGAATGAGCCTGGGAGCAGTATAATGCCAGGTAAGGACTCCTAATCATGTCAATGGCAGTGAACTTAAAGTAAGCACTGTTTTTTTGAGGCAACCTCAGGCAAATGCAAATGCTTTTTAAATAAGACATTACAAAAGGTATAGACAGCTGGGAAGTCACAGCAGGTTTCAGATATAAAATGCCTCTTTTTAGTTTTACAAACATGCTTTGGCAGAAATGTCTTCCCTCTTCTTAATATTTGCACTGAATAAGGCAGACGTTTCTGCCGGAACACATTTGTAAAACTCCAGATTGTTGTTGTAGATCTGAAAATAAAACATGCTGTAAATGGTAAATTTCTGCCCAGGTTTGTGTGCATTTTGACCACTACCTGTGTTGTAAGACTGTTGTTGGTGACTTATGTTCCAAAAAACACAAATTGAAGTAATTCAACAGTTCTGTGAAATCTGCATTCATGAGGTGTTTCTATTAGTGATGGTGAGGATAAATGCCAATATTCGTTTCATCGGGTTTCCGCTATGCCCTTTACATTTACTGACATGATATCTGTTTTGCTAAGCTTGGGTGAGTTGCATAACATAATGCAGAGGCCACACTTTTTCTTACTTCAAGCGAAATTTTAAATTGATCTTTCAGGGAAAGTTAATCCAACACAATGTGAAGCCATCACCATGGTGGCAGCTCAAGTCATTGGGAATCAGACAGCTGTGTCTGTTGGTGGAAGTAATGGCCATTTTGAATTGAATGTGTTCAAGCCAATGATCATAAGGAATGTTCTTCAATCAACAAGGCTCATTGGAGATGCTTGCGTGGCATTTACAGATAACTGTGTTGTAGGAATTGAAGCTAATGTAGAGAGAATCAACAAGCTTCGGGATGAGTCCCTCATGTTAGTCACAGCACTAAACCCTCATATTGGCTATGACAATGCAGCAAAGATTGCTAAGAAAGCTCACAAAGAAGGCACAACATTGAAAGAAGCTGCCATTAGTTTGGGATTGTTAACAGAAGAACAGTTTGCCGAGTGGGTGAGACCAGAGGATATGTTAGGACCAAAGTAAAGACTGAATCAAACATAGCACATCAAAGAGAAACAACACATGACACTTTTGTCAATTAAAATCAGACTCAGTCCTATGCAGTGTTGCATTTTGCCAATTAAAGGACAGATTTGATACTGTGCTGTAAGGAAAGTGAAATGTTTTCATTGAAATTAATATCCCTCCATTAGTGAGCTCGCATAGTATTGTTCTTCAAGCGTATCAATGGTTAGGATGATTTCCAGGTACCTTATAGATTGTACAACTGTAATTGTACAGGTTGTATCAAAGCTCTTGTACTATGGCAAGTGTTAAGCACTTTGCAAATGGGTTTGTTAAAATAAAATTTTTGTCAACTGATGTAGTCTTGTCATGTTTCTATAACTTTGGCTGGGTCACATGTCCTGTACTTGTACTGCTGATGGAAAGGAGTTTTCATTCTATGGAAATGCAGTGCTGAAAATAATTATTTCATTAGGTACAGTGATAGCCAGACATACATGTATGTCCTTTCGATTCTCTTGTATGGCCAGACATATTCAAATTTGGTCAGACTACCAAATTAATTACAAACAAGTTATTTGCATACACAAATAATTGCACAGTGTAGGCATACAATTCGAGATTTTTACTCAAGTCTGGAGGGGCCATTAAAGTAAAACAAACCACAGATCTGTATGATTTGTGATTTTTAACATGTTTCAAAGCAAACGTGCTCTGTGAACAAGATCTTTGCAACCAAAATCTGTGTATGTAAGTTGTTTTTATGCCCAGACACGATGTTTAATTAGTCAGACAATTTCATAAGTTTGGTCACAAAATGTCTGATGACTGACTGTTATTTCCAGTACTGATTAGAAATGACTGGGTAAGTGCCCCACAAATCTCATTTTGATTCCAACTCCTGCAGCTACTGGCTTCAAAATCACTGCCAGTACCCACGGTCAGAGGTTTGTTCCTTGTGTTAAAAGTTTCAGTTGTACAATAAGTACCAAATAAAAGCTGGGAACAGGTCAGTGCATTCACAACTGCAAACATGACAAGAATCATTGTTTTATTATGACTAGTATGTAAATATATTATAGGCCTTTTCCACATTCCAACAAACAATAATTGTAATAGTGCAGAGTTGGAGTCGGCAAGTACAACTGAACAAGGTCCCAAGGGGAACAGTGAATTTTGTTTCCCAAGACAAAGGCGAGGGTTATTACTATGGCCAACAAATGGGTCCAACTGGTGGAAAATAAATAATCTCTTTATTGACAAATGACGTGTAACAGCGGTCAACATTTCGCAGATAACAGTGAACTGTTTCCTGTTTGATGTCATAGTTTTCAAAATGTTGCCTGCTCATGGCATTTGGCAGGAACCAGTTTCATTCTTAGATGTCATGTGACCATGAACTAGCCAATGAATGGATGCCCTGTAGCTGGAAAAATGCCAGCTATATAATAGTGATTGTTAAAAAAGTCAATTCCCAATAGATGTACATGTAAAGATTACAGCAAATATTGCACATCCTATTATCTCTGCATAATGTACAGTTATTTATACAGCTGCACATGCAGCTCAAAAGTACATCAAGGAGACATTCTAAAGTCATTTAAATGCAACTACCCTTCCTTTCACATATTGTCAGCTGTTTGCCATTTCCTGGTGATCATCACTTGTATCATCAGCAAGCACATTATACAGCACTCTGATGCTCAATGTACAGTTTGAACAACATACAGTGTTATGTCCATTTTCCAAATCACACTCAGTAATCACATACTCCCCACTGCATCGACAAACACTTGAGAAACTTCCAGAGTCTAAAATAATAACATAGCAAATTAAGTATACAGACTACAGTAGATGCAATAAATTAGCACAAACTAAATTACAGTCTTGGGTGCCAAAATATAATAAAGTCAGCAATGACTATTGTGATGTATTCCATGCTACTGCCAAACAACAAGATCATAAAATAACTATTACTGAATTCTTTTTGACAGCGTTCAACCTGCAATGTCAGTTTTCTTCTCGTCCATGGATTTGGGTCAAGGGGGGAGGAAAAAACTCACATTTCAGAATAGACAATGTTCTGACAGGGTCACTGGGACAAAAAACATTTTCCACATAGTATTCAAATAGAACATTATTATTTTTGTCACACTAAAAAACATAAATTTGTATACTATCACAGAGCGCTGGCCTGGGCTGTTGAAAAGGTGGATAACACTATCCACCAGATAAATCACCATCCAAAGAATAGCATCATTTGTTTTGTTAACACTTATTCACTGGATAGCGATTTATCCGGTGGATAGTGTTGCCCAGCCTTCGAACAACCAGGGCCTGAAAGCTGTACGGTAAACTGAAAATACAATAAGGTTTCCAGGCTTCTCTACCTTCATGATATTCCATGTCATCTAAATCCACCTCAGCACTGACTGGCCATTCTTGAGACAGGCCTTGTTCTAAATTGAGTAAATAATAATATGCTCTTGTTATGTAAAATAGATTTTTGTTGCCCAACAATAAGGTCCTAAAGAAGAAGCTAGTCTCTGACAGTTACCCGCTCCCTTCTTTAAACTGCTCTTTTCATGATCAGTGTGAATCAGAAACCTTTGGGTTGAATTGTTTATGAATCATGACGAAAAGATTTCCTCACAGACCATTCTTTACTATAGATATGTTTTTCATACTTTCCTTCACACTAATAATTTTAGTGTAGCAATTAGTATAAGTATTTTTTGGACTATTACACCTCACCACTTGCTATTATTTATTGGCCGTGCAAAATAAATTACGGTGATATATAAACAAAATATTTTGGTATATAAACAAAATATTTTACCTTTTAGCTGTTTATCAAGGTTTACTCGTGTTTCTTGGTTATTGAGTAGTTTCCATGCCTTATCTATGGCCAAAAACCTTTCATAGGCCTTGTCACGATCTTCCTGGGTCAATGATTCATCTAGTTTATCAGGATGCACCTACATGTACAAGGACAAAAAAATTCTGCGAGCTCGCGTGGACAATATACAAAGAAAAATTCTTTTGTGAGGCGTATGATCAGTTTTCAAACCTGGAGTACAAGTCTTTGATAACTTCGCTTTATTTCCTCGTGGCCAGAGTTTGCTGAAACGCCGAGCACGTCATAAGGATTGGTGAATTCTGCCGCGTTCATGGACGCTGCAGTTTATCAACGTTCGCCATATTAGAAACCGTGTTCCTTGAGGAGAATGAATACTAGTTGTTTTGTAATAAAACTTCTGATTGGTTAACTTTGCAAAGGTTTCACAAAGTGACCAATCAGAACTATCTTTGTAAGTCCAGATAGATATTGCGTGGTTACCAATTATCCTAAGGAAACCAAGATGGCGGCGTTACGTCGTGTTGGACTATGTAGATGCTTATCGCTAGTGCGGTCTGCACAGCCATCATTAACTACAAGTAGTTGTCTTTCTTCCACGAATGAGGTATGAGGCTTACCTTTATTTAGTTCTTTTGAGTTTTTTTCGTGTGATGTTCTCTTCAGTCAAACCTGAGGATAGTTTCTAAACCTGTGCTAAAAAACTTCCTCGCCGGCAGCAAACTCATTGGCAAACCTCTTTGAGTACTGAATCTAATATATAATGATGCTCAACTTCAGCATATCCTCCCTAGGGCATTCAGAGCTACCTTAAAAGTTTGAAAAAGTTAAGGTGGCTCTGAACCCTCTAGACAGGATTCTTTTTAACTATCAATGCAAAAACTTGCATCTTATTAGGCTTGTCACAATTTGATAATAAAAAAATATGGGTCACTGAGCTTGTTTTTGGGGTATAAAAAATTAAGAGTGTTTCTAACAGGTTGTATTGTTCCTATGGTAACCTGTTATATAAAATGACCACCACAACTTGTTTACAAATGATTAGGCATTTGTGTAATATCATTATTATACAGCTTTAGGATCATATGACAAAGATAAAATGATATCTCTGGTAATCTTTGAGCCTACCATTTCAACTGAAATTAACCCTTTACGAGGTGTGAAAATTGACACCTTAGATATCAGTTGCCTGAAAGCTTTGGTTGTCCTTTCTAAATTTATGTTGTATTGATGTTAGAAAGTCCTTTAACATTTGAGAGTTGGTATGGTTGCAGTTCTATACTGTAAATGTAACAATATATTTAGAACAACCATTATTCATTCAATCATTGGACTGACTGACCGACTGACCGACCAACTGATCAGTTAATTGATTCTTTTTCATCTCTTGTCAGATATCAGAATTAACTGGTCAAACCTCACCTATTGGACTTGTTTATCAACACAGGTACTGATGAAAAGCATACATTCTGGTCTTTAATAAATCTGCATTTTTGTCTTCTGCGTATAATTGTTATAATATTACTAAATAACCTAAATCACTACTTAAATACCTACAACAGCAGTAAAATTTTATCAGAGTGTTAGTGACATTATGCCATAACAATGCATCACAAAAGTAATCTTGGGTATGAATAACAAAGGCTAACGTGGTGGCAAAAACACACGTCCCTAACTCATTGACAAAAATGCGCAGGCCATTTTCTTCGCGTAAGGGATGGTGCATGCAATGTTCGCTTAGTTCTGAGTAGTACTGTTATTAAAAGAAGAACAGGTTTGCTGAACTGTCTTGAAACTAGAATGGTTTAAGTATGTTTGCAACTTTAAAATTTCAGAGAAAAGGCTAGTTCTAACATTATTATTAGTGGAGTTTATGACTTTTTGATGAGTTTGTTCTACCTTAATAGGAGAAGAGGGGATTTCCATCCACAAAGAAACCATGGTAAGAATCTTATACCATTATTTTTCCTGTGGATAAAAACCCATCTGAGACAAATCTCTGATGCATGTGGCTCATTCAGAGGAATGTACAACAAGCAGATTAAGTTGCCACAGGTCAGGGGAAAAATTCTTTCAGGGAAAAATTCTATAAGGTTATGGAATTGTATTTTGAGTCAGGAATTGGAATAATTTAACCAGCTGTAATCTTAACGATGTATTTCCTTTACGTGTAGTTCCAGAAGATATCCATATCCCCCATCTACCCAGAGGGTCATACAGGGTCATTTTATTTTCCATGAAAGGTGAATTTAGGAAATTATTCTTCATGATCCGTGACCTGAAGGTTTTGCGTGACCCTCGAGGAACTTGAATTATTCACCGATATTCATGATTTCACCACTCTATTCTACGTGATTTTGAGACGATGGTCCTCCCAATGGTTAGAGTCATCTATCGAGAGTGACTTAGACATGCGATTTAGAATATGGAGCCTTGATCTGACTTAGTCTTTTACGATTTTTCTTTCTTCAAAAACTCTTTCTAGTGTAAGAACAGGTTATTAAAAAGAGTATCTTCATGATCCGTGATCCTCAATTTTTTCCATTCGTGAACCATGCCAGAGACCCCCCTGTACAACCCTCTTTCCGGAATTTCCTTTTTTGAACACAAATATAACCCCCAACTCTTCTTGAATTTTCACGCGTATTATGTTTGACACCCCTTAGCCCCTCTGGAAAAATTCATTTTAGCCAGAAAGTGTGTTACAGTGTGACGAAACCGCACCACAAAGGTGGGCTCTCTCTAACAAAAAAAAAATAAGCATAAACAAACCCGAGAAAACATGCAACAACTACCTTTAGAAGTCTACAAGCATTTATTATAACAATTACACTAAAATAACATTATACTTTAAATAGGGTAACTAACAATAATACAATAAGCTAAATAATTAACCTTAATTTATTTACAAGAATATAATAAACAAGCTAAATACTTCAGTACACTTAATCTATTTACAAGAATATTCCTGTAAAAAAAAAGGCGTTTCCGTAGTTCAGTTCAGTTCACCTTGCGTCTGAAGTCCTTGTCCATGAACTTGACCCCAACAACGTTCCACCAACACATGACACACACAACGAACCAATTCAAACTCCTGTTTATTACTCCACCTTTCAACTTACTTCTTCTGATTACGTCTTCACTCAGTCCAGTATATTTCAACTTGACTTCTCCGATTTACTCCAGCTGTCCGGTTTACAACGGCCGACTTCAACAGAACTTTACGCTTGTCCTTCAATTGCTTCGACCAGAACTTTACGCTTGTCCTTCGATGGCTTCGACAGAACTTTACGCTTGTCCTTCGATTGCTTCGACCAGCTATTTAGCACTCACGTTCCCCGGCAAATGGCTCTTTGTTGTGAATTTAGGAATGGTTTACTGATGGCTTCTCAGTAATGAAAATGTGCTTCCGGACGTGTTCCTGCCACTTTCTAGCCTCGCTCGTAACTACACTTCAACCTGCTTCTTCTACACACAGAAAAACCTCTCAACACGTATCACCCCAAAAAACCCTAAATATGCAAACGCAAGGTGTTACAATCAAAGAAAGAAAAAGAAAACTATTGGTTAAGGACTAATTACAAAAGTATTGAACAGAACTGGTTACGTAATGAAAGAATACAAATCACACAATCGAGTGTTACGGAATAAATATGATCCTAAACAAGCTGTTCCTATGGGATGTAATTAAGCATTCCATGACATACAGTTAAAGGAAACACTTGGATGCTGCACATCACTGCTGTTTATTATTGATCGTTGGTAACATGCAAAGATACATGTACATTACAGACTCCCAAAACATGAAGCAATTTCTTTAAACACACTTTAAAAGTAACTAGACACACTGTAAATGGCAGCTTGGGATTTTTGAGTAGCTAGGTGAGTACTTGAATCTGTACTGAATGGAAGGACATGTGGAAACTAAAGTGGATCCAATCCCCCTGCCCTCCACAATTTCCTCGGTCTTTCACCTCTCACCCCTGTGTTATTTGCAATTCTCTCTGTGGTGGGGTATGAATATTTTCTGGAACCATACAATGAAAAAGGAAAATTTG
Organism: Orbicella franksi; assembly: GCF_964199315.1. Lineage (NCBI taxonomy): Eukaryota > Metazoa > Cnidaria > Anthozoa > Scleractinia > Merulinidae > Orbicella > Orbicella franksi. The sequence continues at coordinate 25,323,909 of NC_138148.1, read as the reverse complement.
TTGAGAACTAATCAGCCCTCATGAATGGGTGAAAGGGATGGCTGTAAGGGGAGGCTGCAAGCGGACACAAAATCTGACATCTTATATTTATTTGGTCAGGGAAATTTTACTTTTATCAGGGAAAAGTAAGAAAATTGGCAACCATGACAAGCCAAATTAATGGTTGTGTATGAGGTTATATCAGCTTGGGATATTTGATAGTGACAGATGTTGATTCTGGTTGGGGGAATATTTCACTCAGATGTTAAACTGAAACAGCTACCTTGCGATAGATACACTTAGTTACTCGACGAAGTAATTGGCTTTCTTCTCTTTCTCTCAGGAATTAAACAAATGCAGTTGAGAGCTTTTTCTACCAAAGAAAATGTAAGTGTTTCTAGTAATGTAAATATCATGTTTCAGTTCAAGCATTTGACTGTGTTGTTTGCGTTATGTATTACTTTGTGATTGGTTTGGAATGTAAACTGCTCATTGATTCTATCAACAACTTACAGTTTAAGTTGTTAAAATAAAAGTGGAGATTAGATTGGGCAGATCCATTCATCTCCATATTTTTTCTATACACTTTTTTCAGGATAGTTCTGACCCAAACAAAAGAGTTCTGTATTCACTAATCAGCATCAAATACAAGGGCAGTGACGAAGCTGTACTAAAGAGCTACACTAAATTTATCACACTAGCTGCTTCACATCTGGACATTGATATCTCTGACCTGTAAGTACAATAATTACATTATAAGCAGGGTTTTCAAAATCAGCCGGCGCCCGACGCAAGTTACCGGGAACCCGAAAACGCATATTATTTTTACTCTGTTTTGGGGGTGGTCCGTAGAGGGGGTCTGTAGGGGTAGTCCGCAGAACCGGTGTCCGCGGAAGACTAAAACGATATTTAAAACTGAAACTTCTTTTTTTGAACATACATAATTGAAATAATAATAAAATTACAGTGGATTCATTTTATTACAGTTCAATTAAATAGAATTGCTCGCCAAACATGATCAAATACCAAAGGAATGAAAAGTATTATGTAGCATCTTATAGGTTAACTTTCAAAGAGACCCCTCATTCAGCAAATTTTCAACAAATGCACCTCAACACACACAGATTTTCAAAATTTTCCAGGGCCAGCACCCCATCTCCCTTGTGCAAGAGTGGGTAACCTTTCCCCACATAGCCGCCTTGTCATCCAGATGTGCGCTGCCTACTTTACGATTTCCTCCTGCTACTTTATGCATCAGTCAATTCCAGCAGTGCCCATTCCGCCCCCCCCCCCCCCCCCCCAGGCTAACCCGCGGGCAATAGCATTTTTTTTAAAAAAAAAAATTGGCAAATTCCCCAGGCTGGGGACACATAAGCTGTCTAAATGCCCCGGGGTGGGGACGAAGAAAGAGGGCAAATGCCCCGCCCCCGGGATCGTCGCCTTCCAACACCTCCACAGTTTTTTAATTAATCAGTGAATATAACGGTTAACTGTTCAGTATTTTAATGCAACGGTAAGACTTCAAGGACAACAGTACGTGTTAGTTGATCCTGATTATATTTATGTCTTTATATTTGTTTTTAACAGTTTGCTAGAGGATAGCTGGGATTACGGCGGACGTGTCCTCAGCCGCGAGCGATGATAGGCGCGTGTATTCGCAGGCTACTTTTTCTGTGAAGAGTCAAGACATTTTAAATGATGATGCATTGCATTTTAAGCTCGCAAGATCTGTCTTGAAGATCGCATCATTTGAATTTTAACTCCACTTTCATGAATTTAAAAACTGCTAGGCTAGTTTTGAATCCGAAATGCGAAATAGTCGTGTTCTTGTCAGTAATTGTTTTGTGATCAACAAAATATAGTTCACCTTGTCGCTTATATTTATATGCTTACAAGTAATGAAGAAATATCTAAAATTGAGAAAACATACGTTTAAAAACATCGGCAAGTTTCCCTAGTCCCTGACGGACAAGCCATTGTTCGACAAACGCCTCGTCTTTCGCGATGAACTCATCCATGGCACTTTCCAAAACACGTGTGTCGAATGCCCGGGGGTCGCCCCGGGGTACGCAAATGCCCAGCCCCCGGGCCGCGATAAAATTGCGGATGCCCCACCCCCGGGACTGACAACGTGAGCAAATGCCCCGCGGTTGCCCGGGGGGCGGGGGGGGGGGATGGGCACTGCTGGAATTGACTGATGCATTATTTCAATGTGAAAACCCTGGCCGCATATTCAAAATCCGCGAATCCGCTCAATGTATCAAAAAGTCCGCAACCGTGCGCATTTTTAAGTCCAAATTTATCCGGATCCGCAAATCTGCTGGGCTCGATTAGCTTCGATTACTAGCCGCTGTTCAGGAAAGGAGCCCGAGCTCCAATCGAGCCTTCAAATCTCACCCACTCGACAAACCCAAACTCACGCTAGCGTGAAGCGTGACCCATTAGTAAGATGAGATGCAAATTTGTTCGATTACGTCTGCGTTCACACCCGGGGTATCCAATCGATGGAAACCGATGATCGGAAATTCAATCGATCAATCGATATCAATCGATAAAATTAGTTAATTGGCATCGATTGGTATCGGCCAATCGATGACCAATCGATAACCACACAAAAACCGTTCATCGATTGCTATCGATTGGCTCAGCAACCTCGTACAGACTTCACGCACGCTACCTGTCCGATTATCCGCCATTTTAGGAAGCCCTGGGGACCAAATTGGTAAAACAAATTCCGACCCAGTCTTCTCAACGCAGAGAATATACCCCGTTGCACGTGCACTCGAATTACTCACTTCCCGTCATTGCCTTTCCGTGTCACAATGTCTACGCAAGACGTCCGGGGTATTACTGAATATAAGGTGCATCGTCAAATGCTATCATTTTTGCCGAAGAAGAGGGGAGAACGGGGAAACGCGTTTAAAGTTGTGAACCATTGTGGACAGCTCGGCCACCTACAGTCCGAGCTTGTGGATCCCCTTTGACCACTACATGCAGATATTTCTGTGTTGTTCTCCTGTTCACATAAAATGAAATGTGTTTACAATTACTACGTACAAGTTGTGTTTTTTATGCGTCGATTCCGGTTCCGTCAATCTGCAACCAATCGATACCAATCGATACCAATTTATCTAGCGATTGGTATTGATAATCGATACCAATCGATAACCACACGAATCTTCGCTATCGATTGGTCATCGATTATCAACATCAATCGATTAATTGATATCGATTCCATCGATTGGATACCCCGGGGTTCACAGGCTGTCGTCTGACAAATCAGAGTTTCATATAAATAACGCCTTCCGGGGAGCTGAAAATCTCGCCGGGTGTAACCAAAGAGCCATGTCTGTGATCGAGAAAAACTGGCAAACAACAAAGCCGACTATCAGAGAAAGAAGCAAACACATGTTCAACAATGATGTCCTCAGCGATGTGAAGTTTGTTGTGCGAGAAGGACCCAATATTAATGGCGAAAGTGAAAGAAAGCAAGTGATTCCTGGTCACAAGTTTGTGCTGTCGATTAGCAGTCCTGTGTTTGAGGCCATGTTTTACGGTGAGCTGGTGGAAACTACGCACTCTGTTGAACTGCCTGACTGTGAGTACGACAGTCTCTTGGAGTTGTTTCGTTACATATACAGTGATGAAGTGATCTTCAGCGGAAGCAATGTGATGGGATTATTGTATTTGGCGAGGAAATACATGGTGCCTTCACTGGCTGATAAATGCACCGAATATCTGCAACATAACTTAGATTCATCAAATGTTTTCAGCATTCTGCCCTCTGCTCAGAAATACGAAGAGAAAAACCTGGTGGATCAATGCTGGAAAGTGATCGATAAGAAGACAGGAGAGGCTGTGAAATCTGGCGGATTTGCGACAATTGAGAGATCCTTACTTGAAGCAGTAGTTGTAAGGGACACTCTGAGCATAAAAGAGGTGCATTTATTCAAAGCGGTCAATCTGTGGGCAGCAAATGAATGTGAGAGACAGGGTTTAACAACTGACGGCGAAAACAAAAGAAAAATTCTTGGAGAATCGATCGTAAAAGGAATACGCTTTCCAGTGATGAAACAAGATGAATTTGCCAATGTTGTCATTGATAGTAACATTTTGACACCTGAGGAAGTCATCGCCTTTTTCAAATATTACAATTCAGCATTGAATTCTTTGGAATTTTCAGAATCTGCGAGATCTGCTTTCTGCAACGATAACATTTACCGCTGTCATAGATTTGAATCTGTAAGTGAAAGTGACTGGAGTTATGGGTCCGGGAGAGTCGACAGTATTGATTTCACTGTTGACAAAGACATCATGTTGCATGGGCTGTGTTTGTTTGGAAGTGAGGATAATGACTACCTGGTTGATACCTTGACGATACAGGAAACCGGCATAGACCTACCCCTAGCGTTGAAAACAGGAACATTTTCTTGCAACCAGCTGCAGTACGCAACTGGAATCTACTACGGATTTGAAATTTTGTTTAGCTCTGCAGTTCAATGCAAAAAGAACACTAAGTACGAAATCAAAGCTGTTATATATGGGCCTAAGTCTTGGAAAGGAAGTGACGGCGTCAGCACTGTTGTTTGTTCTGGTGTGATGTTTACTTTCACAGACAGTAGAAAAAGAACAGTAGAAAAAGAACTTCTACTGGAGTTGGACAATTTCCTGAAATAATGTTTTCTGAGCTGCCCTAATCCCGCGTAGATTAGACTACGAGTAGTCCCTCTTTCGCTTGGTCCGCCGTGCGAAAGAAAACCGTGAGAAAAAAATGGCCGCGCGAAATCCTGGGGGCGAGGAGCGCGCGTCTCGCCCCCTGGATTTCACGCGGCCATTATTTCATCGCGGTTTATTTACGGTCTCGCTCGACGGACCAAGCGAAAGAGGGACTACTCGTAGTCTACGCTTAGATTTAAAATAAGTCCTTTCTACCAGGACTTGAGTAATGGACGTTGGTGAAAAACTGAGATCGTTTTATTCCTCCCTTACATTTAAGACTCTGTCGAAAAAACACGTTACTGAAGGAAGGTATATAACTCAGGTGGAATGCCACGAACTAACTTAAAGAAAAGGATAGAAACCTGATTTGAACACTCCATTAAAAGGTGTTAAATACGTACGTACGTGGATATTACACCGGGTTGAGAAGATAAGAATTGTATTTTTGCGTGAAAAAATATTGTTTTTTACAGGAGAAAATAAAATTCATATTGCCAAGCCACTGTGGAACTTTGTCTTCATTACAAAGACCAACAGACTGTGCGCGCAAAGAACCTCGAAAATGAGGGACATGACGTCATCAATATTCTCACTAGTGATGACATGGATAATTCGCCACTCGGGTCCCGGATGTAATTTTGTTTGAATTTTACGAGCAGTGTATTTTCCAGTAAAACTCAGGTGTCTATGTAATAAAATGTGATTTTAAAACGTTTGTATGTTGAGGTGACAAGCCGTACTTATTACGTTATCTGTTTTCTTCGCGACAGTGAAAATCACTCGCTCACCTTATAGCCTCTGTACAACAAGCTCTGTGCTCGAGCACATAAATAGGAAATGTATTACTGTTCTTATCACAAGATAACATGGTAAGTTTAACATGAAAAAAGCCTGGCTTTTTTTAAGTTCAACTTACCATGTTATCTTTGATAAGAACAGTAATACGTTTCCTATTTGTTCAGTGAAAAATAGCTACCAAACCTGCACTATCAAATTCAGTATATGTAAGCATGCATTATGATCCAGTGATGGACACTCATGATGGTAGAAGATTTAACTTTGCTTGGCCATTTCCATTGGCAATGTTATAAACCATTGAAATTAATTAATTATTGATTCATGCTTTTAGCTGTACATCAAGTTATAATGCACTTGGAAGGTTTTTAAGAGGCTAGTTATTGCTGTGCCTCTTCTTTCATGCTCTCCGAACTTCTCACGTGTCATAACTTGATGATGCTTGTCAAAGCATGAAAAACCATTAACAAATGAATGTGGTACGTGTTCAGTTTATTGTACAGCATCGTAACTTATGTACACTCGGGTATACGGTATTATTGACAAAACAACAGTCACAAATATTGTTATACCGGGTTAGGTAATGACTAGCTGCTGATAAACAGAATGATGTACAGATTATGCCTTTGCTGTTTATCATGCTTCCTCAGAGTCTCACTGGCAAAAGTGGATATGTGGGAGAATGATAAAGAGCTGTGGAAAAACAAGACTTACATATACATGTAGTTGAGTGTTTCTGATCTGTGTAAGATTCTTTCAAACTATCATTGGTGTTTTCATTGACTTCATTAATCAAACCAATCAAAGAACGTTTGTCAGAAAAGTACGAGCATGCATGTACAGTGGAATCCCGATCTCTCAAACCCTCAGGTTTTCGAACCTCCCGATAACTTGAACCAAAAGTCCTTTCCCCTCCTCAGTCAAATGCTGTAATTTTACTCCCCGATTTCTCGAACTATCCGATTTTTTGAACCAATTTTTGTTTCCCTAGTTATGCAACGCTTTCGAATGGAATATTCAGTGAAATTTCACAAGAGAGCGTTGCGTAACTATTTTATACCATGCCGTAGAAAATAGAGTGGTCAGCGCTATAAATGTGACATACGTGCAGCGCATGATGGGAAGTTGGGTGTAACACTGTCGAATATACATGGTTCCCTGTATTTCGATTGGCTGCATTTTCTATGGCACAGTATAAAAGCCTATACACAACTCTTACTCAGTACTTCTTGACTTCTTCTCACCTGTCAATCTAAACACAAGCACAAGACTAAGGAAAAGGCGTCTTGCCCGTGTGCTTTTTGCTTGAGTTCATTTCAGCTTGGTTCTTTCATGTAGCTGCACTTGGACTTCTTCTGTATGAACCTCACAAGTGTGAAATATAGAATTGTGTTCTTTCAGCCAATCACAGCACACTTAGCATCATAGACGAGCACTGTAAAAATGAGCGGTTTTTGTCGGTAAACCAATCATGGCAAAGTCAATATAGGGCAGATTAAAACTTGCTCTTTTTCAAAATATTGACCAACTGATTGATATGGAGTTCTTATTTTCAATCATTTGCTTGCTTTGCAGGATTTTACTTCCCACATCAATTGAAAGACACACAGTTTTAAAATCTCCACACATTTACAAGAAACACAGAGCACAGTATGAAGTGCGCACACATGCACGGATGTTACAGGTTTGTATTACAATTGAGAGTTTTTCTTGTGAACTAACTACATCGTAAAGGTTCCTGCTCAAGGCTGAATCTTCTACCAGTATGTCTTCGGCCTTCCAAGACGTTACTTGGGCCTTGATAAAACGCCCCTTATGAGAGGAGTGTGTAAAATAAACTGCCTATGGCCGTGGCCGTGTTCATGTCTATGTCCATGTCTAGGAGAGCTGCTTGACTAAGCCCTACGACGTATAAACTACATATGACTACCATATTACTACCATTATTATTACCATGTACATGGTGATGGACCTTCTTGCTGAACTTGTTCTTAAGGAAGCGATATACATGCCCCAGCAGATCTTAATGGCTTATTCAAAAAAATCTTACCGTCTTTCACTATTTACCATAACTTAATACATGTATACGGTATTACATGTTTAAAAATCATTAAATTTCTCCTCAGTCCAGTCCTCTAGACTTGACGTAAATGTCAATAATTGACGATAATTAATATGAGAGGCCTAGGGAACTTTCTATTCAACCAAAACCTCTTTCAAAACAGGCCCAAATGGTACGGATATTTCCTTGGAAGTTTCCCAAAACTCCGAAAATTGTTGTTGAAATTCTTAAATCCAAACCATTCAACCACAAACTGCGGAAATTCTGAGAGGAAAATCAAATGGAACAGACATTTCCGGCAAGAAATTGTCGTAAAGTTGCATGTACCTGGCGAAGTTATCCTCTATTTGGAAGTTCTGGAAAATGCTGTTCAGTTCGGCATTGAAAGTTTCCGGAAATTCCAACCGGAAGTTTTCTTCGAATGGAAAACGACTCTCCTTGCAGAGAACTTCTGTTGTGAGCATACCTACCTGGAAGAAAACTTCGTAATATATAGACAACTTCTAAAGTACTCCTGCTACTACTACTAATTGAACTCCTATGTTCCCAAGAACGCGAGTAAAATCGAAACCACGCGGTATCAAAACACATACTGCCATGCTACAGATACTTTTAATATTCGAGTTTTTATACTCTCGGCGTAAATAGTTAGTATGGACCTTGATAAAAAGGCGACTGATTGTCAGCATTGGTTTGTATTTTAGGTTAGGAATGTGACCCGTGAAACAGCAGATGTTCTACTTGAGTATATTCAGCGGAACATACCTGAAGGAGTCAGTATGAGTGTGGAACAAACTGAACTAGAATCAATGCCACAATACTTTGAGCTTCCTCCTCAAGCACAAGAGTACTTAAACCAAAGTAAAAACTGAAACAATAGCAAAAATAACAGCCAAGAAAGATAACTCGCGCTACTGACAGAAGGCAGTCTATACTGCTGTAGCCAGTTATGAGGCCCAAGACTGCATGTGTGATCTATCAAATGGACCATCATGGATTACTACTTTCAATGGCGCTTTGCCGCGATTAATTTCTGGTCTTCGCGACTTTCGATGACTGTTAAGACTAATATGTCTCTTACTCAACAGACAATTTAAAGTACAATATCTGAAAAATAACATTGAAATAAAAAGATAACTTGCGGTAAGAGTTTTATTCTTAAACGTGTTGTCCTACATTCAAGTAGTAATATTTGTCTCTTTTATACGTTCGAACAACGACGGTTGGAAGTTGTTTGATTATTTGCTGAGAAAAGGTAAAGAATCAGATGTTTCGAGACTGCCGCCTCTTCCTCACTGATCTGATTTGGGGCAGAATATAGACAGCCATAGACCTATAAAGAATGTTTTTTTTTTTACATGACGGAAAAGACATGACACCTGGTAAATCCAGCTTGATAGCGACGCCTGGAGGACGCAAACTATAGAAATATGTGAATGACGAGCTCATTGCATTTCATTTGTTTGTTTACTCGAAGATCCCTCGCTACCAAGCTGAATTTTAGTATGTTGAAAGCAGCCTATTGGCTAACTTAAAAAAAAGTGGTAACGACGTTTCCACCACTTTACAAGGCTTCTAAAAGAGCACTTGTCCCAGATAAGTTCAAAGCCGATTTTAACGACAAAAACTTCATCTCGAAAATAAGAATACACGATGTCAGCAATACGAGACAGGTAACCGTTATTCCATTTTGTTTCGCCGGGTGCATGGTCTCAGTGCAGAAGTGTACTACTATTCACTTTGCTTCACATGGAAAAGTGAAGGTTTGGTTGCTGTGATCGGTTTTAGTTAGAAATCCAACTGTGGATACGTTAAGGAATGAAACCAGTGTTGAATGCCCAATAGTGTAGCCAACCAGAGTTGCCGACACTACTTTTGGCGGGATAGGCTATTTTAAAGGATGTGACAATAACAGCTAAAATCCTAGAAACGAGATCTTGTCGGGGTATATCTATGCAGGAGAGGATCGGGATATATCTATGCAGATATATCGGGATATTTCTATGATCGGGGTATATCTACGCAGGATATATCTATGCAGGAGAGGATCAAAGAACACAACAGGGATTTACGACTCGCCCGTACCCAGACCTCCGCCGTTTCTAAACACACCCACGAGACCGGCCACAATCCTATCTGGAATGAGGTCAAGTTTATTGATCGAGATCCTCACTGGTACACACGTAGGGTCAAGGAAGCTATTTACATAAGACTTCACCCTAATAACATCAACAGGGATAGTGGAATTGAAATTCCTGAAGCATGGATACCCACGATCAAGAAACACAACAACAGGAGAACGGTACAACAGCGGACCACTGAGGGAACAGCTACTCGCCGGGACAATGGAACAATAGGAGGATCGAAATGCACCAATCACAGCCGACCTTTGTGATGTAAATGATACCGTACAATCAGTCGACCTTATCGCCTGAAGAAGACTAGCAGCAAGCAGTCGAAACGTCGCGATCTACATCTCAAGTGACTACATCGTGAGACAAACGATAATACACTTTATTATTGTCGGGGTAGTATACCGCAGTCTTAAAGACGCGCTGACAGACGACTCAGTGGAAGACGAATTTGGCCACATAATTCGTCTATAAACACCGGATGTTATACTTGGAAGATTTATCCGTGGATAAATCGTCTTAGCTATAAATTTGGACATTATTACGTTAATGCCGCATAGAACTATTTTTACAGGTCCGTTTTGTAATATAACAACTATAAACAAACGTTTAGAGCGTTATTCCCTTTTTTCGTTCGAAGCAACAGTCGATCATTAAGGCAACATTTTGTTTCGTTTCACTGAATTTTGGCCTTGGCCGCCGTATTCAGCACATTACCGCTTAACACAGAATGGAAAACCTTCGCATTTGTTAACACTTCGTTGTTTCAATCTAGTTTAATCACTTTAAAAACTTTAAATTTGCAATGCATTTCACTGATTTGCATATGTGCTCGTCACGATCATTTGAGCAATATATCTGAATGTGTGCTGGCCAGTTTATTTGTCTGCCAATAGAACAATATAGGATATAGAGCAATAGGATGCTATCGTCACTAAGGTCCCGACGCCGGACGAATTTGAAAACGAAGGTTTCACCGTGAAAACGCATCAGATGTTTTCCGTCCACACTACGTCAGAGAACATGATTTGAAAACGGAACAATCACCGGTCATTTTGGATTTGAGTTTGAGGAAAACCCTGGCAGGAAATCTCCATTATCGTGACGTTATTGTTTGCGAACAACCACGTTTTCCGAATGTTCTCCGTCCACACGAAAACGAACAGCCAGCGTTTTCAAATTCTTCAAGTTTGAAGAGTGTTTTCGAGAAGCTTCGTTTTCGTGACGGATTAGTGTGGATGGTAGGCCTAACCGGAGAAATGAAGCTGCGTTTTTCATTTCCTCCGGCGTAGTGTGGACGCGGCCTAAATAAATAGTTCACCTATGAAGGCAAAAGCACTCACTTTGTTTCTGAGGAAACGAAGCAAAAATCGGATTTTGGTAAACAGTATAATGTCATCATAAATATTTTTTCTTATAAAAAGTCGAGACACGTGTGGATTCTTTCGACTTCACAACCGTGAAATTCAGAAGAGGGGCTTCGCAGGAAGGTGGCAAATTTTATAGAGAGGTTCCTAGCTACGACTGATTACTGGCTCAAATTCACAAAATGATGGCTACCTATTCACTATAATCCAACACTAGAAACACCCGCCGCTTTCGATCGTGTCTCACACTAGCACCTAAACTTGTTTAGGCTGAAAACCGACACTCATCGTGCTCTTACACACATTGCATAGCTTTCCTGAAACCATTGTCAACCACCAACAAATGACTCAGATAAAAATACTTCACGTTTCATAAGGGAGTATCAAATACTCTTAATCTTTAATTCATTGTCAGAAAATACATTTAGGACTGAGTGAGGAACTTTGTAAGCGTGTGACGAGTCGAGCTAGGTTACGATCCAGCAAAAAGCCATCATAACTTGTGATACGGCATATCTGCTCTCCATAGATCCTCCAACGCACTATCATTTCCAGGGAAGCGGGTAGTAAAGGATTTGATCATTCCACTCGGACTTGCCTCAAATTCTGTCAGAGCAACACAGTTGTCTTCTGCGGGAAAAAAATGAAGACAAAGGAAATTGGCGCTTCCTATGAGCAAGTCACCCCCGGAGGTAATACTCCCCAAAGTTTTTGGTCGGGGTGTGCAGCGCGAACCCCGTACCCTATTTCAGATCTGAGGCATAAATCAATGCCACATCTCAGACCTCTAAAATTAGTACACAGTTCTAATATATGACCGCAGCTGACCAGACATGGCTTCCATTCGCCTAAACATTTGAGAAAGTCTACAACATCTGCCAATGCTGATGCAGAAAAATAATTCCTTGTAAACAAAATACCCAATTGCAAGCCAGAGTGAAAAACATACCCTTTTGCAGACCAAATCGTTCCAAAACCACACCCTTTAGGGCCGCAAATACCTATAAAGCCCATATAGAGGAGTAAACCCACCCCCCGGGAAGTAATTGTATAAAGTCTATAGGCTGTTTTCTTGTGTTTACCTGTCAAACTAGTGTGAGCTTGGACAAACATTCTTCTTGGAGTCTTTCGAGCAAGAACTGTTTTCCTGAGGGCTAAAAATTCATCGTCGACTGCTGAATAGCGATCATACAGTATCTTTCCGGAATCGTGATCTGCCGTTGATTTGTACACCTGGAGCAAAACACAAATATGTTAATAAATTAATCTCTTGTCTCAATACGTAACGCACTCCAAATCAAGGTGATATTATAAAAAGCCAAGATCACACAAGTGATGATAAACCTGCAGTTTTCTGAGGAAGTTTCCGATGGCCGGTCGTCCGACAGACTCGATCTTTGTTCGGTCCAGTGATATCAAGACATCTGGTTTACCGTCTGACCCAGTTACACCGGTCAACTGCACCAGCTTTTCGCCGGCTTCGAGGAGTACGCGCAATATGACGTATCGTGCCTGCATGTGAGCCTGGAAAAGCAAAGAACAAGGGAAACGATATTCTTCAGCAATTAAACTGACCAAGGCTCGAAGCAAAAGGAGTGACGTGCGGCAAGCAGCGCGGGAAAAAGTCACGTGCGCCACGTGGTTTAGATCTTGACTGACTGAAAAACCCAAGTCGATTGAAAAGCGCTCTCCGGTTTTGTAGAGGTTCTTGAGCGCTGCTTCGCAAATATACAAATGTCCTCAAAAGGTAAAAAAAAATGCATGTATGCGAGCTGCGAGAACATTTACAACAACATAATAACTAACATAAACATTTGCAGCCACATATTTGCTACGCTACAGAAAATAACTGAACTTATTTTAAGTTGTTGTTATCACAGACGTACCTGTCTCCATTTCTTATTTTCAGGTGTAAAAAATTCCAGTCCTAACAATCCTGCCCGCACCATGTTGAGCCAGTTGATGTAAACTATGTTGTCTGCATCAGCGCCTTCATGACCAAATATTCTACAACAGACAACGATATGTGCAACAAGAGTAAAGTGTTACTGTCAATTCCACGCACAAAATTTCTCCTCTTCGATTAACCTATCTACAAATATGTACAGTTAATTAAATTTTACAGTTGTCAGTATACCCCAGACGCAATGAAGCCACCGCTTGTCTAAACTACTGCTGGCTCCACAGTTTTACACTCAAGATATTTGAATTGAAGGCTTTAGAGAGAGTTTTTAGTTGACTGTCGTGACACCAAAGCCAAAGATATTAGCACAGCCAGTCACGCACACATAAGCAACACTATTAAACAATAAGAACTCAGAGCATGACCAAGTGACATCTGATTAGCTAAAAAGGCGGCGCACGCTTTTTAAACCCATCACTGCCCAATTCACTGAACGTAAAATCAAATTGTAGCTGTGTAGCACTTTGAATTGAACTGCATTAGATTAAGTTTACAAAAGGTGCTTAGAGGTATTTTTAGAGACGTTTCGGGAAAATCCCTTCAACAGTCGCAAATTTGAAGCGTTAACCGTTTTTTTGAAACCGTTGAAGGGTTAAAACCGCGTTGAAGCGTTTTTAGCGCTTCAAATTTGCGACCGATGAAAAGGTTTTTTCCCGAAACATCTCTAAAAGCACTTTTTGTAAACTTAATCTAATGCAATTCAATTCACTGAGCGTAGTGCAGCAAAATCAATAGACTGATTATGGATTGTATTATATTCAATAGATAATTAAAAATGGCTCTGTTGGGTCATCTTTGTTGACATTATTTACCTGATTGGCATAAACGGGTCCGTTTCCGATCAAGCTAAAAAATATCAGCTCTGAATATTGAAAAGGCACGACACAATTAACTGTCTCAAGGCACTTGAGCGCGTTTTTATTTGTTAAATTCTTCTGTGCGACGGGGGAGGTAAAAGCTCAATTGAAAACCTCTTCTCAAGTGTAAATATTTTCCCTTTCTCGTGTTATATTCCAAACCAAATAGAAGATGATGTTCCTGTGTTTCTCGGAAACTAAAGCACTTTTGAAGTCTAGAAAAAAAAACTGCTATACGCACTCGCGTTCCGCTCGCGCGTTGGCAAGCCTCAAGCGTACATTATTTAAGAAACAGAAAACATTTTCCTTATTTCTGTCGAGTTCTAGATACACGAGTGGAAGTTTGAGAGAAAGAGAAATGCTGTGGGAAGACGAGCCGACAGGCGAGTGTTTCCACAGCTTCCACGAGTTCTCTCAAACTTTCAAGAGTTAAATACTATCAGCGCGCGTATTTTCTTCGGTATATTTTCTAATTTTTTGGAGAACATGGAACACCATCTTCAATTTGGAATGCAATGAATAATTGAGTGTACAAATTTGTGACCTATTGTTGTTAAATTGTCCCACTTGGCTACGCGCCGCAGTGAATTATTGTAATGAACTGCGGAGCTGTTGACATCACGGCCACAGCTGAAGTCATATTCAGGGCATTTTATGGCTACTACTGACCTGAGCACTTCTTTAGAGGTGCAAAGATAGATTCCCACACACTCTGCACGGCATTCCTCATACGACGAACTCAGTTCAGCGAACCGCGTGTACCAGGTCTCCCCGTCTGTGTACCAGCTAGAGATCTGGAAACCACAATAACAATGTGAATGTCTGAAATACCTGTGACAAAAACGAAACTACAAAATAAAATCAAACCGTCATCTTACTTTTTCTCCAGTTTCTGTGTGCTTCACTGCGTCAATATCAAAATTGAACGTGCCGTCATTTCGCTGAGAAATTTAGAAAAAAAGTATCATAAACATCACGTTAGAGAACCAAGAGATGTGTCAAGAAGCTTCAGCTAGAAAACTAGACATTAGAAAGAAGACAAGACAAAGCCGTCACTCACGACTCAAGCGGGATCAGATGAGGACAGCAATCACTCACTTTAACAAAGAGTTTCCCGCTTCCATGACCTAAGAGTTCATGAAGGCCAACTTGAACTTCAAATGCTGGAGCTTTGAGCTTGGTAAAGAGTTCCTAAAAATCAAGGATAATTATATCATAACTGTGGCCTGCAAATAATATCTGTGAAGCTATAAGCAACAGAAGTAGTGTGTGAAACGGTGATCTGATAATTATTGTTTTGTCTCCTTTTTATTGAAAATTTTAGTTTAGTTTTGTTTTGTTTTGTTTTGTGTTTTTTTTTTTAAATTCGACTCAAAATAATCAGCTGCATTGATCAAGCAATATTCATCCTCTAGCTTGACGGTAATTTGATTACACTGTTCGTTTCCAATTCCCAGTCTTTCCAAATTGTTCAGTAGCTAGTCATAATCGGTGTCAAACCAAAACTCTAACGTGGACTGGATTCTAACGTCTGATATGAGCCGCCAGGCCCGTAAACATTTGACAGATTATTTTATTTACACGAAAGGAAAGGTTATGAAGCCATATTATTTTATGCGATGGAGAAGTTATTCAAATGGAGTGTCTTACTTGATCCTCATCGCTAAGGAAGGTGACCTTTTTATCGACAGAATGAGCGGCGAGAACGTTTCCGAGCGAAACGTTTTTGAAGCCCTCTTCTTGTCGAATGTCATCATCTGTAACACCAAAATAACAAATACGTTTAGGAACACTTATGCGTCTTGTAGGGCTGTGCGACAAGACTTTTCGAGATACGTCCATCACAAACAAGGCTTAATATACCATTATTTCTGCTTCAGTCCAGATGTCATCATTACAAACGGTTTGAACCAGTTTTACTCTTTAATAATTCCAGTCTAAACAAGTGAACAAGTGTTTACACTGTGAACTTATCACGTTTGAAGGTAACTGTGCAATTTGTTTTAAAATATCAAAAATAATTTCCGCACTCAGAGCGCAATTAAAAATCTTATTACAAGTGGGATATTTTGTCCGGTTCCACCGGACTTCGCCATCCATTATGGTTTAATAGATTATTTTCTGTTGCACGTTGTTTTTCTCACTGTTCACGACAGCCTATCGCAGCAGTGAGCTTGCCCCGGGATCACGAACCTCAGAAAATAACCATCACTGATCAATCTTGAGAAACAATCCGATTTATTTTTCAAGTAAAGCGTTGACTGACCTTTGTCAGTAAAACAACTAACATCTGATTTTACAAACGTACCAAACTCTGGCATGCAAGCGAGCATGGATTTCATATTGAGTTGTATCGATATCACTCTTATGTATTCTTTTGATACTGGTAGCACTTTTTACATGTAACCAGGTATCAGTACAAGAAAGAAGGGTCAGTCAGTGATATTATCTCTTTCCGTGTTTTGAGTTAACTGCGGAAAATCCTACCCCTCAAATCAAAAACAGGGCTTGTACACATTCGCGCTAACACCTGTGTTGATTTTCGTTTTTCTGTTCGGTACAGTAACGAACTGTTCTGAAACTCATGTTCAGCCCAACACGACTTTTAAACACCGAACACGGTAATTAATTCTGTCATTATTGTCCCAGAACTCTTGGTTCCAGACACGATAGCAGATTGCAAACTCCATGAACCTATTTGCTTTAAAGTCATGACGCAATGTGATGCGAAAACTAAACTTGTCTGTTTTGCCATCTGAACAAGTGGACATGTAATCCGCCCAAATGTCCTGATATGTCTTCCAGCTATCTAGTGTGAATCTCACAGTCACCTCTTTACTATAACATAAATTTGTCACACGAATAACTCCAGTGACCGCAAAGTTCTCGCAAACGATGTTCTCAAGGCAGACATTCTGGCTGTAAACCCGCTTCGTGAAACTCTCTACCGCTTTAGAAGGCTGAATGAAGCACGGGGAAAGATATTTCACGCATCTCGGAAGCAGATTTCCATTGATATCACAGTGACTTTTCCAAGCGCCAACTAAAGCACACAAGTTGTCTTCGCTGCTGCAAGGAGTTATATTTTTCACGAATTCGAGCTGGTGACCAACCAGGTCCGCAAATTGAACTTTTTTCGCTGCTGCCGAGGTGAGAACAGTTTCCTCAGAGCGGCTAGCTTGTGATTCCATCTGCTCTGATGCGCGGTTCTCGTATTTCAGTCATCGGGTTAGAGTCTTCTCTCCCGGCGACCACTCTTCGAGTGCTGTTGTTCGGGTGAATTTCGGGCAGATGACGTCAACTTCGGAATCAAAGAGAGAAAAAGTAACGACATTGTCCGCTAAACACGATTTGCTTTCCCTGCAAAATTGAACCGCACTTCGGAAGTAAAGAGAAAACCTTAAGACTGGAGACCATATCCAAAGTGCAAGCAATTTGACAACTAGTCAAGACAGCCGAGAATTTGAAGTTAAATTACCACAAAAAAATAACCCGAAAACCGATTAATTACTGCGTTTTTTACTTACATGGTTTGAAAGCTTTAATTCTTCGCCTTATAACAAAGACAACTTCCCTGCAGCGAAAACACTTTTCAGATACGCTGTTCCAGTGTTTCGCAGCACGTACGAGAAAGAAGTCCGCGTGAGCGTCAAGACTTACGCTAGACCGGTGGTGAATGTAGCTGTATTTTTATACAATTGTTGAGACAGAAAGGTCAACAGTGTCACTAAAAAGAACGTGCCCAAATTCACGGAAATAAAGACAACAAACGTCGCGCGCTTTCAAAACAACGAGTGAAACCGCAGTGAACAGTCATGAATTGGTCCTTCCAAACTTCGGCTTACTTTTTCCTGTCGTTCAAGTACCATTTAAATCGGCGAAATTGCATTAAACAATTACCGCGAAAAAGCCAAAAATACTGCATGGACAAAAATATGCAAATTTTGACCAAACTGAGAACAACATTGTCACAAGTCAATTTATTACGTCTGGCGCAAAACTGATCGTGCGTAAATCAACGTCTCAAGAGCCTTGAGAACTTTACTCAAAAAAATATATTCAGCTGACGCTAATTTCATGTGTAAAGTCATGCCATGAAATATATGGCGTTAAATTTTTTGCACATCCAGAATTTAGCCATGATCGATGCAATTTTCCTGAGCAGACGAGCATTCGAGCCACAGAAAAAAATATTAAGTCACTGTTATTTGTGCTTTCCAACTTACTTTCTTCGTTGCGCCCTAAAAAAATGTATGAACTATCAAATATAATACTTTTTTAGGTAGTCCACGGGTCTCTGTTTACTGAGAAATTCCTCTTTTGTTTGCTTTCGTTTTTTGGTTTGTTTCTTTTGGCACCACCTTGACGCGGTGGCCCGGGGACATTGTGTTGTGTTCTCCTGCAAGACACTTTACTCTCAAAGTGCCTCTCTCCACCCAAGTATATAATTGGATACCGGCGAATTTAATGCTGGGGGTAACCCTGCGATGGACTAGCATCCCATCCAGGGGGGAGTACAAATACTCCTAGCCGCTTCATGCTACAGAAACCGGGATAACCTCCGGCCTGATGGGCCACTTTTCTCGAATGCAGACTTTACCTTACCCATTCTTGGCACAAAATAAGCGCGCGGTCGCATGATTCTAATATGTACTGATCTCTCCGCACACATTTTGACATTCTTTGACAGATTTCATCTGACATTGACAATCATCGAAAAAAATACCCCGGCTAAACAAATAATGGCACGAAGTGCATTTCGCAGCACTTGGGGACAATAATAGATATAATCCCTCTTCAACCCTCCTGCTTTGCTTATGTAACAGAGCTGGGAGATTCTTGAGGATGCTCCTGGCACCTTTCAGGAGTCAATGGTGTTTGGGCATCACTTCATGTGTTCCATCACGATTGTTGCTTACCATGGTAGCTTTAAGGGTGCGTTTTCAAACTAGTCAGCAAATAAATAGAAACGCATTTGATGCTCAGAGATAAGAATTGACATTTAACTGAGGGTTTTCTGACGCCGTATCCACATAACTTTTATCGTGAAGTTTCCCACCCCCACTAAATTGCACTAAGTGATGTCGACACATCCACTGTATACGATTACACACTATCGGTAAACAAAGCGATTCAATGACGCGATCCGCGAGTTGTTTCAAACGTTTCCTTCCGTCAGCATGACTTTTGAAACTCGATTTCCATGTTCTTACGCCCGGCGTGATCAGTCGATGAAACCGATAATCGATAACAATCGATGGCAATCGATATCAATCGATAACAATTAATTGATTGATATCGGAAATCGATGACCAATCGATGGCCAAAAAATTTGTTTTTTAATTGCCATCGATTGTCATCGATTGTCATCAATTGTCATTGATTGTCATCGATTGTCATCGATTGTCATCGATTGTCATCGATTATCATATCTTTTGGGGACGTAAAAAAATGATTTGACAGGAGAAATATGGTGACATGTAATTGTGAAGATCATCGTTACCATCAACAACAGTAACAATAACTTTATTGATCTCTCTAAATGCGGGTATAATGCAAGAAAATTAACATTGTTAACACAAACTAAACTGGGATGAAGATGTTCGTACTCTTTCAAGTTACAACAGAAACGTACGGTTTAAAGTTTTCTGGTTACTGGCAATCCATGGGAAGAAAATGCTCATTGCCATCGTACAAAAATGAAACAAGATTAATACTTGCGAACATGAAGCTTGCAAATAACAATCTCAAGACGCGAGTCAGAACAGGTAAGAAATAGACTGACCGTACCAGACACACTATGGCCCGTATTGACGTGACTACATAAAGATAGGTTGAAATATCAAGTTACAAGCCAAGTATTTGTAGTAAGGACTCGAGCTTGTGATTATCGATTGGTCATCGATTGGCCGATAACAATTAACTAATTGTTATCGATTGATATCGATTGATGGATTGGTTTCCGATGATCGATTGTCATCGATTGATCACGCCGGGTCTTACGAACTTTAATTACCATTTTGGTAGTTCACAAGAAAAAAACTGGCAAGCTAAGTAAAGCGAAGTTCTGTTTATTCATCACTCACAGTCTACACACTAATACATCGGTACTCAAAAGACAAACCTACGTCATTTACAACATTATATTCCACTATAAATAGCGTCATAATCTCGGTTAAAAGCTTTGGACTCATACGACGTCAACAGAGGGGTTTTAATGGGCGGACTTACACACAGGTCGGGCGTGAAAAGCATCATAAAAAAAATTAACAATTTGGAATGTGAGGAAAAGAGGAAAATGTTGTTTGTTGTTGTTTTCTTTTCTTTTCTGTTATTATTAGAGAACTGGGGGACTAAAAGCGCGAGTTCCTATGGGAGGGGGGGAGGTTATAACTCCGATTTTACGAGGATTAGAGTTAGGTCATTTTAATTATCATGCAATCGTGATAACAACCCAATGAAGACAATATCCGACAACAAAAGTCAATACTCATGACGAGGCCCTGTTAGGGGGGGTACCCATGTCCCCTGTCTGAAATTCGCCACCAGCCATGTCGGCATTTCACAAGATTCCTATGTCGCCTGTCGGAATTTCGTCTCAGAGGAGTTGTGTCGGGAAATTTGACCTTGTTCGATTAAAACGAAGCTACACGTATAACACATCGTAATACCTTTGTTTATTAAAAAACACCGACATAGTGCTCTCAAGTCTCACGCATTGAGCATGAGGTTCACGCAAACGAATTCAACCTTGCGCTCTTACGCTGAAACTATTATTTCTTACGCATTGAAGGTTCCTTGATGTTTTAGTTAAGTACATATATAATTAAGTATCTCTTTGGATATAATGTACTCCTTGTATGCTTTGCACTTGCTTCGAACATTTTTCAGCACTAGAAATTCTTATGCAAAGCCAGCATTTCTCCGGTCAGTGGGTTTAATGATTACTTTATGGTTACTTTTAAAGCATCACATTTCGACTCAGAATGAAGGAAAAGACTTCTTAGCTACTTCAATTTTTCAAAATTTTCTAAGGGGCTGGGGGCATGTTGAAGGCATATTGGGGGCATGCTTTCTAAGGGTTTGGGCATGCTTTCGAGCACTGAAGTTGCTAACCTCCTAGGGGATGTGGGGGGCATGTTCCCCCTGGAAATTTTGAAGTTTAGACGCTTAGAATTGCTATTTTCAGCCATTTTCCAGTCAGTATTTGGACCTAAACTACAATAGAACCTATGACTATTTTTACCATGTTTATGTTTAACAACCGTTCTTTAACTCAAAATCTCAACGGCCTCAGTCAGATAATCTCTCCTATCTATAATCTTCCTTTGAATTTGGCGTAACCCTTATCTTCTCCTGAAGACGAGAAGAACTTGGCAGCTTTCCCCTGTCTCTCTTTTCCTTCCATAATGCCATTTGCTGATAATACAGCTTGATATTCTTTTACTGGTGACCCACTAATAAAAATATGAAGCAGACGTTGAAGATCTCTTTCTTTTTTCCTTAAGCGTGTTTTTAGGCGTTTTAGGGCACTGCTCACTCAGCTGAGAGTGAGAAAAAATACTCAGCAATGACGGACTCGATTTATTCGACGTGGACGTTTTAGCATATATAAGAAAGCCTGTGTTTCACGATCCGTCGACATCGCGCGTGACAGAGGAAAACACATTTAAAACTCTGGAAATTCGTCTTCACTTCAACTCAGACGTTTAAAACAATCACTGCATTCTCAGTTCCGAAATTCGTTGTCGCTCTATCTTGCCATCGGTGTCGCTTTCCCTATTTCGCTGGAGTAGTCTGTCGTTCGTCGCCAATTCATAGCTCTCATGTCGCCGTTTCAAGGCCACGTCGCTTGTCGGAATTTAACCCTAACAGGGTCTCCATGACGTACGCTACACGCCTCGTTGGCTATCTACCATCTCATATTCAACACGCGCTCGTGGAATAATTGTTTAAGAGTCTACGCTAAAACTAACTGAAGGAAACAAAACACAGGAAAAAAATCACTGTTATGATTTGGCTGGCTTCACGTAGAACAATGAGACTGAATAATTATGTCCACGAGAGGCTAAATCTGCGCATTAAAGAGTTTTCTGGAATTTTCAGGTAAGGCCTATTTTAACTTACAGTTTGGAATGTTAATTCCAGCGGGTATTCCACTGCTGCCAAACCCTAGTACATCAAGTGACGTGAAGTCCGGTCGTAAAAACTTGTCTTTTTCATAAGCAGGCGGCCAGGGAAGCTCCGGTAACAGAGCTTCAGCACTGCACACCAATGAGGTGAACTTAGCACTCATTTCTTTATTAACAACGGAGACAAATCCTACAAACAAAACAGTTATCAACACTAAAAAAAAAGAGTTAAATGCAAAAAGGCTTGATTGGTGATTTTGTTTTCGTGTTTCTTTGTCCACTTCCTCACTCATTTCCCCACACCCCTCCCCTACACTAGAGCTAAGGTTCAAATGATCAAACGTTTCATGGGGCAAACTCCCGG
Organism: Orbicella franksi; assembly: GCF_964199315.1. Lineage (NCBI taxonomy): Eukaryota > Metazoa > Cnidaria > Anthozoa > Scleractinia > Merulinidae > Orbicella > Orbicella franksi. Next base: position 25,301,539 of record NC_138148.1, on the reverse strand, counting down.
ATTAGCTCGGATAGTCTCTCTCCCAAGCGTTATTTGCGTCGTCACGCAACGCAGACGGTCAACGGAGCCGTTAGCTGTTAGCTGCTGCAACTGCCTTTTTTTAGCAGGATTAGCAAGCAAGTTAGAAAACAAAGGCGAGTTCTGGTTAAAAACACATGACATGCACATTACAGTACCAGGCTGATTAAAATGTAGCTGCGCTCATTTAGAAGTGAACTCTGACACTTTAATTGAGAATTGAATGTAAGTTGTCAAAAGTAGCAAAACAAACACCTAAAGTTACCTTCGTACTCCGCTCGCACGCCAAATGGATCTCTATATGTCTCAATAAACCCTATGTAACTAAAAATCAACAGAACATTTCGTTAATGTACTGTAACAAGGGGTTCAAACCTTTACTCAAATACAGTACCGCTTGGAGGACCTCAGAGATACGCGGTCCATAAAATGCGTTTTAAACTCGTTGACAAAACGACGTCAACGCGTTGGTGCGTTTTAGGTGACGCATTTGGAAACGCGATTTTCATCAACGCGTTTTACTTTTGTCATTCTTTTTGTCTCCTTCAGTTTGTTTTCCCTTGTGTACTTTCTTCACCAAGTCAAAAGGACGCTTCGAACTGAATTGAAGATGGATGTGATTGTAAATTTTGCTCACATGTATGACTGGATCAGTGTCATTGGTAATGTATCGTGTTTTCATGATGATGACCAGGAGCTTGCCATAAAAGAAAATCAAAAGGCCAAAACAGGCGAAAAGAAGGAAATATCAACAAAAAAGAGAAAATGATGAATAAAAGATTCAACATTTCAACAGATTGATAATTTTGATTGCTTGATATCCTAGCAGAGGTGAAGGCACTTGCCTTCCACCAATGTGGCCTGGGTTCAAATCTTGAGCTGGCATCTAATACTACTCAGGTTTGCTCTGAGGATCTCAGGTTCTCTGGTTTTCCTCATCCACGAAAACCAACACTCCAAATGCCAATTCAGTTTCGATGTATATGCTGTAGTTAAATAATTTTTATCTTGGTTAACTTCTGTTTATTTCACCTCTATTTGGTTTGTTTTCTTCTACATGTAGTTGCTTACTTTTTTCCAATTTATCCCTCTCAATAAATCAAAAAATGCCCACAACATATTCACTTTCTAACAAGCTCTTGGGAGGTCTTGTCTCTTACTTCCCAATGGGTGAATAATTACATTACAGTCTGACAGACTGATGAGTAGATAGCTCAGTTTTGTGCAGAACATGTGTCTACATTCTCGCAAAATCTGCCTCTGCCACTGGTGCAAGCAACTTACAGTTTAGCACAGATTAATAATATGTATCCTTACGTTTCTACAATAGGTCCTTTGTCTCTGATCCAGAATCTTGAGCCATCCTTGTGAGCCTGAACAGAGCCTGTTTTAAAACAGTGGATGTAGTTCTTCAGCATTGACAGTTCATTGGCATTAGCAGTCAACTCCTGGAATCAGAACAAACAAGTTAACAAAACATGAATATGCAATTTTCACTCATACATCACACAGGCACATGCTGGCTTAGGCACTTGTCAAAGAGCAGTCTTCAACTTCAGTTAGTGTCAAAAAAACTAAACAAAGCCAAAATTGTTACTCCGAAAAATCACAAAGTTCACAGACAATCCAGTGACCAATAGAACTCAAAGTAAACATGTATAGCTGGGAAAAAGTATGTGAGCCACTCACATTGACTTGAGCGACAAGTGTAGCAAACCAAAACCAAGGCTAAATTTGCATGTTACTTTCAACACCCATTTAAATGAAAACCACACTACATACATAGCAGGGTTAGCAACTTGGCTCTATAACATGTTACTTTGCTTTTATCGCCTTCCTTACTGTCTTTTTCATTTCCTTCCTCTCTAACGAACTCTATTCTTATTTCTCTCTCTTTTTCCTCTCACTTTCCTTTCCTTACTTCTTTTGTAAACATTAGAAGTGAGCGAACAGCACACTGGCTCTCAGTCAGAATTGTGCTTGAAGCTTATGCCATCTGTCCAGTCCATGGTTATTGATTTAGAGTCTCGTGCACTTACTATTAGTGCCATCCCCCTCCCCTCATTGCACATTTTTCTTTTCCCAAGTGGAAAGTCTACTCAACCCTAATAAAAATGTCACAAAAAGACCATGGTCTGGCTGTTAAAAACCTGATTTCCATTATTCCAGAATGAAAGTTATATTAAAGTGTCAGGGAGTTTGAAAAGTTCAAAAAACTTTCAGTCAAAATCCACTCTGATCCTGGATCAGTGTTAAAAATAATCATGCTTTGAACATACCTTTGCTTTTTCCAGATTCTCAACGACCTTTGTCAATATCCCAGAGTAGTCCCCTCTTTCAATCTTGAAGGTGCAGCCTTTAAATTCATGTGAACCCAGAAGACCTGCTATGTTGTCTTTCTCTCCACTGGCACCAGGACACGGCTCCGCTGAAAACAACACATTGTACCAATCAATTGCACTTAGCTGAATATCTTTTTGGGTGATACTCAACCAACTGTTGACGTCACAATATGCTGATAGATCAGATGTGTTGTGCTATTATATGGGTTTGCTCCAGTGATAATTAATCAGACACACACATCTACTCAACTCACCAGTTGTCGCTACTGAAGCCAAGCGAAGAATGTACGTCACATGACCATCATTTACCTCCTTAAATAACCTAGTGTTGTAAGTTTCTATTTCCTGTCAATTAAATCAAGGTGCATAATTTACTAGATTAATGACACAATGATGATAATGACATAAAAGACAGCGAGAGATGACAACATAAAAAGCGAATCCATGTACGTTCATACCTTTTCTTTCATGAACTCTTGTACAAATTCAGCATCAGTCTTGATACAATTACTGGAATAATATGTTGATAGACCCTAAAAAGCAAACAGTCAACATTGAAACAAAACTAGACACTAGCGGTTGCACTGTACATGAATCATGGCTCTAGTAAACATACACAAATGAGAAAAAAAAACATCCCTGTACTGCATGCACTTTATGCCAGGCACACTAGCTACTAGTGGCGCAGTGGCCCAATGTTTAAATTGAGCACTGGACTCCAGATGGAGTCCCCACAGGGGTCACTGTATTGTGTGATCTATGACAAGACACTTGACTCTTGCAGTGCCTCTCTCCATTGGATCAAATTAAATGCTGGGGGTAAACCTGCAATGGACTAGCAATACTCGTAGACTAGTTGCTTAGACTAGTGCTCCTCATATCTGTCTCTATAGTGCGTCGCCATGTATTTTTGGGTCTGCCCCACTTGCACCTACCCTCCGTTGTCCAGTGGAGTGCCATTTGATAAGAGGCTTGGGCCACAGCTGAACCTCCATCCTAAAGCAGGCCAGGGACAGACAGCTGTGGAGCTCCTTTGTGGCTGTCCTGTGTGCCAGTGGGCATGACGGGCAGTGAGTGAGTCAGAGAGCTGCTTAGTGCCACCAAAACTGGAATAAGCTCTGGCAGTATGGACCACTGGGCCTGATGCACACTTTATGTTTTTATTCACCCAGGGAGACTCCCAGTTCTTTTGATAAGTACAAATTGCATGCATTTTTAGATTGGAAAGTACTGTCAACTTTTAGTCTTCATTCTTTCAGGCACCTTGAAAACTACACTGTCAATATCCATTTTTATCAGTAATTAATATCAATTTGGTCAAAATCTTACCTGTTGTCCAAACCCTAGCTGTTGAGTTTTTGAGGTGAGGGAATACATTGCATCTTCACAGTCATTCCATAGTTGCTCCATTCTTTTGGAATTAATTTCATAAGCTTTGCTTGAGAACAGTATACCTTGCAGTTTTTCCTGTAACAGTAAAAAAGAAAATTCATTAAAATAGAACACATAATTAGTTATTACTGGTATGCTATTGGTCAGTTAAGAAGACATGTTTCACAACATCTGGATACAAAGCAGTTTCATTTTACGACTGCCATAAGAGTAGTAGTATTGTAAAATTAGCATAACAGTCACCAGATTGTTATTTAAAACAAAAAACAAAAACACCATTTTGTCTCGATACCATTATTGGAGGAAAACATCTCAGAACTCAAAATGTCAGACTGGCTAGTGAAAAATCTACTTACCGGTATTAAATTCTACATATATGTAGAACCAATCTGCATTGTGCAAAAGTTTTGATCATTTGGTATCAGGTACAACCTGCCCTACAATTCTTAGTAATCTAACAGTTTGTTTCAGTCAGTGTGCAAAGTAGTCCTGTTCAATAGCCGAGGCCTAAATCTAATAGCTTTGCCAGTCAGGCTAGTGGAATGTTGTCAGTCACTTGCCAATGGACAAGTGAAGTTTCTTGGAAAAATATTTTGAGGAATTCAAATTAAAGAAAAGTATTGCAGGAGATCAGAATTTTTTTTAGGGAGGGGGGAGGGGGGGCTAGTGCACCAGTTAAAGCTTGCCCGAAGTGTAAACCCTAAAATATCTGTTTTCTTTGCACCCTGGTTTAGACACTCATTTTGCATAAAATAATACGTTTTACTGGATTTATGAAAAGGTGGTCAATGAAAAGTGCATTCTTATGCAGCAAGTGAACTATATGACTACGTGCTTGGATTGTATGACTCCCAGTGGCTAAGGAACCAAAAAGCACTTCGTGTGGCAATAAAAGTGCACAAAGGAAAATAAGAGAGTTTAGGGGGAAAAAGAGAAATAAGAGAGTTTAGGGGGGGAAAGATTGACAATTCCTTTGAATTTTTATATCATCTGCTTTACTCTTACACCAGAGTGAGATTTTCTTTGAAACAGTTTTCATGAATCCAGACATATGTACTCTACATGTATACAAATAAGAATACCTTTGGTAAATCAGGGACAAACTTGGTGTCTCCAAATGACTTATAGTTACCTAGGTTACCATAGAAGGCAGCAGCATAAATCAAAAAGTTCTGTAGAGAGAGCATATTATAAAATATATAGTACTGCTACTATAGGGAATAGGATCAAAAAAAATTATGCTTTTCCTCTTCTCGTTAGATTTAGAAACTTCAATTTATGCCCTGGCCAATTCAAAGCCTGCTAACCGCATCCCAAGGGAAGCTTCTTGGGAAAAAGTTAAAGGAAATTCAAAATAATATAACTTTTTCGGGGGGGGAGGGGAGGTGGGAGGGGGGGTTAGTGAAAATGACTTTTGGGCTAGTACACCATTTACAGCTAATTGCCCAAAGGATAAACTGGAAAATTGGTTTCCACTGCACCCTGCATTGCTATGGAACGTCAAGCTAGGGAGGGGACATACATTTTTTGTTGTTTATTCAAAATTTCCTGATTGACATGGATTGGCACACAAGGCAATAGCCAAGTGTTTCACTAAAGGGCTTTTGTTGATGGTCTTATTGATAATGATGAAAAAGTAGCTTCTTCTAAAAAAAACAAATTCAAGACAAGAGCGCAAAAACCATAACCTACTTGAGACCAAAATGACCAAACTCGATAACCTATTTATTGGCAAAATGGCTTAAAAACTGTACTCTTTGAGGTCACACTGCTTTAATTATAGCCCATATGAGGGAATATCCCCCAATTCCCAGGTTCCCTACTTATAATCTATTGGAGGACAGAAAAAAAGTGTTAATGAAGTAATCTATGTATCTGTCCATCAATAGATCATAAGTAAGAACAAATCAAAATGTTAGATTGATTCAACATATTAAGTAAATAGTACTACAGAATAGTTTCAACAACTTTTTTCCCAGACAAATACGCCTTTCAAAATCTTTTTTCACTTGTGTAACTACATGTATCGTCATCAATAGGGCCATTTATACGAGAAAAATAAGCCAAGGTTTATACAAGCCACAAACAAGCCGCAATACCATTTATATGAGTGGTTCCACGTCTTATAAGCCATGGCTTATTTAAGCCAAGCTCAAAACCCTCGTCTTACACAAGCCAAGACTTATGTTATCCACAGCTTGTGTTGGACGTGAACTGGTCAAAATGTAATGAACCATTTATATGGTAAGTTCGCCTCTTATGTAAGCTGCGGCTTGTGTAATCTGCAGCTTATTCTCCTTGTATAAATAGCCCTATTGTGACACTGTTGTTGTTATAGTTATTGTTTGGTTGAAATGGTGGTCAATTCAACAACAACAACAACAGCAACACACACTTTTTTACCAAAATAGAAAAACTCTTGGTTTAAAAAAAGAGAATTGAAACAGAAAATTCCGTTAATTTACCCGGAATAACTTAATCCCTAAGAAAGTTGTGCCTGGCAACAGCACCTTCCTTGACCACACTGTACTCCCTATTCGTGAAAAACTTACCATCTCAGTTTGTTCCAAAACGCCAGGCTTTTTAGTTAAATTGCAGAATAGATATTCATATTTTAATGGAGCTAAACCTTTTCAAATACCTCAAATTCCTCCTGGGACGGACCATTTTCGGATAACAATGCCCGCTTTTTGAGCTCTTGGACGGATTCCGCAAGGAACAGTTCTTGTAGAAGTAAAAAGATTCCAGGTGATTCAGGTGACGTCTGAAGGAGGCAAATAAGAGCGCCATCCCAAGAGGCTCGACATAGATAATGAGCGTAGAGCTTTTCTTTTTTTGTAAGTCCAGAAAAAGCTGTTCTACAATCTAGAAGATTTATATCAACCTCCCGAGAAATAATGTATTGAGAAAAGTCTTTCTCTTTCAAGTCGGAAGCCATGTTGATTACCGAAAGGAGGCTGGCACGAGCTCAAGTTGCTCAGCGGATTACTGTTTCATAATTTCAAGATGGCGGACACTAACGAGCAACTTCGACATCCTAAAGTTGTGTTTATTTTGAGCGGAAAACGAAAATCAGGGAAAGATTATGTCACAAGCAAACTTACAGAGGCCTTTGGCCATGACTGCTGCGAAATTATCAGGCTTTCTGGACCTCTGAAACATGAGTACGCGCGACAAAATGGTCTTGATTTTGACCGCCTGCTTGATTCAACAAACTACAAGGAATTTTATCGTCAAGACATGATTCGCTGGGGAGAAGAAAAAAGAAACGCTGATCCTTCGTATTTTTGCAGATTAGCTATTAAGGTGACACTTTCTGGAGTCTCCAAAGAAAATGACTCATTACAAAAACCAGTATGGATCGTGTCTGACGCACGAAGAAAGTCAGATGTTCATTATTTTAGGGAGACTTATGATAAAGTTGTACACGTGCGGATAACTGCTACTGAGGAAGTAAGGAGATCACGAGGATGGATATTCACAGCAGGTGTTGATGATGCTGAGTCTGAATGTGGGCTTGATGATGAGGAATTTGATGTACTTATTCAAAATGATGGTTACGATCATCACAAGCTTAACAGTCATGTTAATTCTTTACGAAAATACATTTACTCGTCTAACTAGTCCTTAAAACAAGAGAGAAAACTTTCTTGAAAATAGAGTTACATTTTCTGGTAAAGGTGAAATTTATAATTTGGAAGCAAAGCACAAATGCACATCTCTCGTCATGTGTTGAGCTACATCAAAGTGAAACTTTCAAGATTCAAGTTAAAAATTCCAAACTTACGCTATCCGCAATCTTTTTTTTTCCTTAGCTGGATTGTCGAAAAGTGTTTCTACTGCCGTTTCTCATACAATTTTCTTTTTTGCTTTCATTTTTTGTGCAACTGACTTATAAAAATTAGGGAATCCTCTAAGCCAAGGTAGAAACTGGAGTCTAAACAGCTCCATTTACTGGCTCTAATGAGCTGTTTTTACTTTTTAAACTTTTTGCAAAAATTAATCAAAGAACTGAAGAGTACTCATGCATCTCTTCAGTACAACATAATCCAAAAACTTAATACAGTGTTAATGTTGTCGTTAATTTGATCTCAGTTAAATTTTGATTTTAACTATGGACATGCATGGTTTGTTTTCTTCTGGTAAGTTAACTTTTGTTTTCAATTCAGCCCTAGTCAATAATTATTATTGCCTAGGGATAAACTGAAAAAATGAAGCTAACTGAAAGAAAAACAAACCACGTATATTTGAAATCAAAAACTAACTACACTAAACTTCTGGATGTAAGCGTTTCCTCTTCCTAAACTTATTCCTTCGTTAGTACAGATCATGAGGCCAAGCTTCAAGAATGATCTTTAATACCCAAGTTTGATCCTAGTAGTCACAATTAAAGCTAGTCATATGGCTTGGCTGTTAAGACGCTATCATATCTCTGGGCTACAGGATCTGACCAGTGTGTGAATGTCCTGGGTTCCATCCTATTGGAGAACTCACAATTTTTCACCAATCACCAATGACAACAACAGTACTAACATTTTTCTCAAGAATTTCATCACCTATCAACTCTTGTTTCAAAAAGAACAGTAAACTAAGCTCCCAAAAATGATTACATTGTTGTAGAGTAAAAAAAATATGAAAAATCGCAAAAATAAATTAAAAAAGAAAAATAATAACAAATTTCTTTGTGTATCAAGAAGTTACAATGAATTTGAACTTAAACTCTTTTAGAGTCAATCAAACAGGATAAAGTAATCAGGTCATCTTTTTTTTTTTTTTTTCATAATACAACTAGCCAAAATGTTTAATTAACAAAGAATCAAATAATAAATTAAGCTCTTTGTTGATCCTTGTAACAAGCCGAACTGCATTCAAAAATATTCTTAGTATGATGTAGTTGTGACCACTTCGAGTCTCTTGTCGCACTTGTTTCACTTGCTCTAATTACATTAACTCTGTAAGTGCCTGTACAATTATGTTTATAATTATTTGTAATCTGCGTGCCTCACAGGAACTTGGAAAACATACAAAAACATAGGGAATATACACAGAGGCAAAACCTCAGCACCAGTCTCCCTTTAAAGCTTTTGTGCAAGTTGTTTTCAATAAGATAAGTTGACTAAATTTAATTTCCTCAATTTGTCATACAGGCACTCGGGGTGAACGATTAAGTTTCACCATTGGTACTCTAAAACATTACTGAACATTTAGTGTCCTGTTCAATAGATATTTGATATTTGATTTGACAAATCTAATGTGTTGGCATAGCTCTACAAGGAACCATCCAATGTCACTGATTGACTATTACTAACACACAAAAAAAAATCAAAACCAACCAACAACCAGCCACACACAACATGATTCTTTATAGAGGCATATTATGACATTAGTATGAGCTTTTTAGCTCATCTTGAATGCCTCCTCATTTAATGGAAATCTTAAGAATACAACAACAGTAAGAAGGCTGTTGAGCACTCATGAAGAAATTGAACTGATATATTAACTGGGAAATTGGCCAAGATATCACTAAACTAAACTGATTTCTTAACCACAAGGCTACTCATTTCCAAGAAGCAGTGGCTCTAATGATATACCTACTAGTTATTTAAGTTATATAATATATTAAAAGATATTCACCAAGCATTCAACTACAACAAATTATTGTCCACAGACAGAAGGTAGTCCAATAGGGGAGCTATCCTGAAGTGGTTTGTCCACCATTACTCCAGCTGAGCTGACTACACCGCAGTTATTTCTCAAAAATAATGGCCTGGTCACTCACTTCCGTAATTTTATTGTGACTGACGGGAAAATGTATCTGCATTTGTTCAAATAGTCTTCTCTAATCCAACCAAACCTGCACTGACTTCCCACAGTTGTTTCGCTGCTTCGTCATCTTTTCCTTGATCAGCAGGTTCCTTCGGTTTGCAATCACTGTAATATAATCCAGACTCAACATCATCAGCTACAGCGCAATGAATTGTTGTCTGTGCACCTTGACGAGGTGTCTTAAAGAACAACCAAGAGATAGGAGCAAGAGTAAGGGATGCCACTTTCGACTTGGAAAAGGACGTATGGCGAGCTAACTCGGTTTTCACAACGCCGGGATGTACAGCAGTGACTAAAATATCGGTATCTTCAAGTCTTTTGCTCAACTCGCGAGTAAAAAGGACGTTGGCAAGCTTGCTCTGAGCGTAGGCGGATCCCGGACTGTATTCGTGCTCGCTCCTTAAATCATCAAAGCGTATTTTCCCTCTAACATGAGCCAAGGAACTGACATTAATAATGCGACTTGGCTTTGATCTTTCCAGCATATCTAGCAGGAGGTTTGTAAGAAGGAAGTGGCCCAGGTGGTTGACGCCAAATTGCATCTCGAAGCCGTCCTCAGTTTTCCAATATGGACACCGCATGATACCCGCATTGTTGATAAGAATGTCTAATCGATCTTCACTTTGGTGAACTTCCTCGGCAAAATTTCTCACGGACTTTAGCGAAGCAAGGTCGAGCTCCTTCACAATCACCTTTTTATTGCCGGTCGTCATTTTGATTTCCTCGGCAGCTGTGTGCGCCTTCTCAAGATTTCTGCAAGCCATGATGACACGAGCCCCCTTTCGGGCCAAATCCAGAGCAGTTTCTCGTCCGATTCCTGTGTTTGCCCCAGTCACGATCACTGTTTTACCGTCTAGTTTCGTTTTATAGTTGCACACTCCACCGGAAAAGTAATTTCTCAACAAGAAGATGCCACCAGCACAAGCGGCAACAGTTGACAGAGGTCCAGCTATCTTCCAGACACCCTCTGGAACCGCCATGTTGAATAATGTTGACATTTCCACGTGCGATTGCCCGCTGACATTACCGTCTGCAGACTCATCTGCAGCTCAAGATAGGTCCGCAAGCGCAAATCAACATGTCGTCATTGCCTACAACTACAAGAATTCCTTTTAAATATAAAATAATTTCCTGTACTCAAAGCACAATTAAAAAATCTTATTAAGAGTGGAATATTTTGTTCGGTCCAAACGAACTTTTCAGAAAAGGAATTCAACAGAATCCCTTTTGTTTTTTTCTTTGTTATCTAAATTTTGAAGCCCTATTGCAGTGGGGTAAACTGCACTAATTTGCACAAAAAAAAAACACAAAAACAAAGAAGGATTCTGGTAGTTGTAGTCAAATGACGCCATCATGCAAATCGTCTCTGATCAAAGTTTTTTGTTTTGATTTAGCACTTTCGAGCTTCGAATAGATCGTTTTCACGTGACGTCATTACTTTCTACAGTCCAAAACTAAATAGCCACCAAAGTTTTTATTCCCATCAGGCATGAGAGGCAGTATATTTACATCTGTTTACAATTTTCCAGCTCAGTAGCCTGCTTCGTTTCGAAACCAGAGCATTTTGAATTTCACGGTTGTGGAGGTGCGTGACACAAAGCTACGATCGAGTTTTATTGCAAGATATATACTTATCTCATGCTTTTGGGCCTTTAATTTTAGAAGTTAGAGCACGAGGAAAAGTGCTTATGTAAAAGCTTGTTTGGTCAGTACTGATAATCAGTCGCCTAGATAGCCAAAGTAAGTTCCAGATGTTTACACTATTTTCCGGCCGCAGTATTGGTTTACCACGGAGGTACACCAACATGGCGTTTTCTGTACTGGGCTCTGTAAATTTCTGCGAACATTTTGACGAATATCTGAAATTTGGGGAAACACACAGGCCTAAAACTTAAAGAAGTGTCTTATTTAGTTATCTTCTATAACATCACAATTTCTTAGCTTTTTCCACTCGATGGTTTTCGATTTATTTTTTTATTGCCTGACAGTGAAAACGATCTATAGCTCTTCCTGATTTTAGAAGAACTGCCTCCTTGCTCCTGATATCTGATAACATTCACCATTTCTCATCAAAGCGCTGAGCAAACCCGCTATCAACGAGGACGATACCAAATGACGTTAAAGGTGGTGAGGAGGAAAACATCGGCAATACTATTGTTGACCATTGTTCGATGCAGGTCATCTACATCTTATTTTTCTCAGCAAAGAAGCTAGTTCGACATGGCAGTTGAACCACGCGATTACATAAATTAAAGATATCTTACTGCCAACTAATTGTCCAATTTCTCAGTTTCGACTCGCCTAATTTTCATCTTTAAATGAAGGATTAAAAAGCACCAACTATAGGGTGGGTTGTTCGAAAGCCGGTTAACGCTAACCCAGGATTTACTGAAAGCTAACAGAAGTATTCATTTTCATTGTATAAAAATGTTTTCACTGCTTATGTTTTGTGTAGTTTGAGATTATTCAAACTCAAAACTGAAGGACAACTGTAGAAACAGAAAACCTCATCGAAAAGTTACAAAACTGAGATCAAAATTCTCGCCAATCCTGGGTTAACTCAATTGGGCTTTGAACAAGCCTCCATGTATTTTAAGCTGCGACCCACTCTTTTCAATTCCTAATTCCTTGTCCTTTGGGTTCAATTTACAGATCCATTTGAAAAACACCAAACGTGGCAAAAGCAATTCTGCTCACGCATAGCCGAATTTCAACTGAATCGAAGATTTCATTGGGATAAGTGTCTGAAACAAAAGAAAGTTCTTTTAACTGTTGGAACTAAAGAAACTAAAATTTACTCTAGAAAACACTTTAAAAACGCTCTCAGGTTTGCAACATTTCAAAATACGAGTTTTCGACTGTTCAAACTATAACCTTCGATGGGTTAAATGGTCAAAAAGAAAGGCGGTGTAAAATATAGTCCCAGAAATATTATAATAGTGCAAAAAAGTGGAAATAAAGGGAAAGATTTTTGCGCCATAGAATACTGTATTGTGCTGAGAGTGGCAAGAACAGCATTGGAGATTATAATTGTGTGCCAGGATTTCAAAAAGGATTTCTGAAGCCATAATTGCCTTTGTCAATAATCGCAAAACGAAATCTTTTCAAAGTAGATGACATAGTGATCACACCATGCATGGTTCGGCCGACATCACGTTCGCCCTGTGTTCTTATTTCCTGCGGTATCAAAGGGTCTTTTTATCTTATCTTTTTTCCCGATTCTCAGATTCTATTCAGATTCTTTTCAGCATCTTTTTGCATTTTACCCACCGAAGACTGTGGCTCAAACAGTCGAAAGCTCGCCTTTACTACAAGCCATGTCCTGGCTGCAGTCCTTCGATATTCCGGTTCATAAAATAAATTCATTGTTCAATTGTTCACGCTCAGTGATATTTCTGCGGTATTTCATGGACCGTAATTTATCGTGCCAGTAGACGGCAAAACGAGCTTTTGATTCAGCTCGTGAATATTCGCCAGGATAAAAACAGCTGTCACATATTGAATGTTATCACAAAAAAAACCTCAGTAAAATGAAGAGCTCTGTTCAAACAAACTTAAGGAGCGAAAAGATTACAAAATTGTTCTGTTTTTGCATAGAATAAAACACGGTTAAAAGGCATACATCAAGAAAAAATATCTTATGGTATATAAAATCAGTACTTTTATGTAACATTTTTGTTCCATTTATAACCGCAAAAATAATACTTTTCGTTACAACATTACTTATTTTAATTGTTGTATGTCTTAAGGACATTTAAAATCTGCCATAACATTTTAGATTAAAGTGTTTAATTGCCCCAAACAATCTTGTCAGCGCTCTTAAAACGATTGGTTAGCTATATTTAAACATCCTGCAATTCTTCGTTTCACTGTGATTTAACCAATAAGTGACCCTCTTTTAATTTAAGACAACCGGAATAAGAAAACTGAATACACGAAAGTCATTTATGTCGACGCGAGATAGTTTGTTTCGCAAAGAAATGATAAGACTTAAAGTCGGCGATTGCCTCATCTCAGTCAAGAGAGTATGAAATCGTCCATCTCGTCATAATCTATTTTTTAACTGCTAAGAACAACGGAATAAAAAAGCCAATAAATTGAAATTGTTTCCAAGGAGTTGGTTTGGTTAAATATTCATTACAAACGTGACCGTCCCTAAAAATCACAAGGCAATTTTTACTGATGATATCTCACACAGAGATACTGTCCGTGTGTCAATATTTTCTACCAACGCAGGACATTTGCATTTTAGCCCGAGGTAGACTCGATCATCTTAGCTTCATATCGCCCTCTTCAAGAACACTTGGCAGAATACATCAGAAAATATCAGCGTCGTCAAGAAGATGGTCTTTGGGGGGCCAATAGAATGCCGCAATTCAAGTTCACCTCAAACGCTTTCCTTCATCACATCTGCAATGTCTTCGCTTCTTATGTTAACCACAGTTCCTGGAAATCTTCTTATTTGTGTGGCAGTTGTCAAAGATCCGTTCAAGACATTGCGTTCGCCCTTCAATCTCTTCTTGCTAAACATTTCAGCTGCTGACCTTGTAGTTGGCTTAGCAGTGCTTCCTCTCTCCATAGCTTACCACTCGCTGGAGGGAATGGGTTTAATGTACGATGCATTGACAAAAGCGTTACATCTTTCTTTCTTCATTTCATGTACAGCTTCTGTCCTGGGCATCGCAGCGTTGAGTATAGATCGCTATGTTTGTATTACTTCACCCATGAAATACCGCTTGAAGCTGAAATCCTTACAAGTCAAGAGGGCGTCTTTAATCATTTGGCTGATCTCGGTGATTTGCCCTTTCACGTATCTTTATGTAGACTTTATAATATACACGTTGGTGTTTGCCAATGGAACCCTTCTTTTTACATTACTCGTTTTGGCGTTTGTAAACCACAAGATCCACCACAGTCTACAAACTCAGCGAAAACAACTTCAGACCCTTGTGGATGGTGAAAAGTTGAGAACGAGTTTATCACAGCGTGATGCCCGAGTCACAAAAACATTTCTGTTCTTCCTTGGCTCTTTTCTCGTCTTAACTTTACCTCCCTTATCATTTAGCTATGTGTTAAACTTCTGCTCTTCTTGCAATTGCCGAACAATTCACATCTTCAGAGATTTTCAGTTTCTTTCTATATTATTTCCCAGCTCGGTGAATCCTTTTATTTACGCCCTAAGGCTTCCAAACTTCAGAAGAGCCATAACAGTGATATGCAGAAAAATTTTAGGGAATCGATTGGCGACTAAAAACCCTCAATTTCCTATTTTGGATTCTAGCTCTACTGAAGCTTTGAGTAGACATAGCCTTAGAAGACCATCGGTCTTGCCTGAGCTTCGATCAGTTGATGAAACACTTGTCATCGAGACAAACGCAAGAATTGACGTGACAACGAGACTCGGCCGATGGAGAGCAAACGCCAAAGTATCGTTTGATGTTAATCAGTTTGATATCAACACTTTGCATGTTGACAGCAAGTTTCATTGTGAAGAGCGAACTGCAAACAGAAGGGAACATGGAATATCACAGTTTTACAGAGCCACCACGACTATATAAACAAGCTGCAAGAGGATGTTGTACACAGAGTTTTATTGCTGATATCTAAATTTCTTCATTAGGTCATTACATGATTATATGTACGGAGTAACTCTAAAAAATAATGTATTAGTGAACCATAAAATAAGGTGTTATTCGGCAGAATAAATTTGTCGGTCCATGTAGTTAGGTAGCTATACATATTAGATGAGAAAGAAGAATGACCGACTGCAGCTAGAGAGTTCACTTATCAAATGTATGTACAGAAAAATATGTTGAAATATGGATTTATTCACGTTTAAGGAGAAAATTGAGCGACTGTAACATCGCAGAGAGCGCCTTGGTAACAGGAAGAGATCTATGTCACAACACCTTGGTTCATGGAGATTAAAATTCAGCTGGATCTACTCTAAGAGCATCAAGGAAAACACAGGATCTAACACTAGCTTCTTCAGCAAACAGCTGTATGTGATCGAATTGTTCTTACAATTAAAATTTTATAGAAGTATCTTTTGTTTCTTTAAAGATTAAATACTCTCTATAAACAGACGAAATATTGTGTATAAAGGCATTGTTTCCTAATGGCTCAAATTGTACTTTCAAGCCGAGGTTATTTTGCTGCATTGAGCATGAAAAACCTCCTCTTGTGCAAATTAAGAACTGATCTAAGATTCATCATCGAAAAATAAAACTTTCGCAGATTTAAATGAAAGACAAACAAAGAAATTTTACTGAGATCGGCAGACATTGAAGAGGCCAGCTACTGAATAACAATTCATAGGAGACCCTACCACTATTCAAAAATAAAAGTTTACAAAGTCTACTGAGCTCATAAGTAAACCTAGGAGGGCTACGGTTAATTTTCATTAAGGATTTTAGTGTTAGGGTTCTGGTTGAAATACTTCTATAAATCGGAAGGACCTACAGAAAAGCGATCTTCTCGTGAAAAATACGTAGTCACGTGTCAGTCGAGCTCTTGGAAGCACTGACATGCGTGACAAATTCAGGAAAAAGAGGGGAAAGTTATGACCATTTCGCTTGCTTTATTCCACCGAGCCATAAGGTCTCATTAGACGTCAAGGCTAACCGTAAAAAGTTCAAAACCTAGTCATTAGAATTCAGATTTCAGAAATCTGAGTAATCTGTAACTCCTAAAAAAGTTTACCGTAAAAATGTTTTGGCAACGTAATGTCATGTTGACAGTGCTAAGAGTACGCTTGCTGGGAAATTTTGCGTCTTGTTTCGTAAATGCAGCGGCTACCACTGCTACAAATTCTGCCCTGGTCCCGGCAAGAGTCTGTTTTTCGTAGGGCAAGCTGCAATTGGTAGACAGCTTGACAGATCTTTATTTATCAAAACTAGGCTTTCTTTTACTTTCTTCATCAAGCAAGTGATGGGCGGGTTCAAAAGTGCCCTGCAACCAGTCGTTTCGATTTTTCCACTAGAGTACGTACTATTATGACGTAGACTACTTGCATGAAGTCCTTGTTCCTTGTTTTACTAGATTTTAAACAGGAAACGGCAAAACAACTGAATAGTCTGTGTTGTATACATTGAATTTCTACGCGTGTAGCGATGTAAGGTATAATATACAATGATGGCCCTTAAGCCAATGAATTAGAAAACTATGCATTACCTACCGATCCAGTTTCTAACTATATGAAATACATCAAGCATGCCGGGAGAGTGTTTCATCGCATTTCCAAACACATAAGAAAGGAGAGAATAGAATACGGAGAGCCGGCGTATTCTAGTTTTTTGCGTAAGCATGAAAAAAGCTCGGGCGAACCTGTATGGTAGAGAGCAGCCCAATTTTCGGTCAATCCAGTGCAAATTTGAAATTGGACCCGGGAATTGAATTCAGTGTAATTTCAGTGGCGCTGTCGTCGAAAGAGGCCTCGATTACAAACAAGTGAGAAAATGTATGTTGGATCCCAAAGGTCAGGCGAAAAGGGGAATCCTGAAGCAATCCAAATAGAACTCGGATAATCAAATTAGAAATGAACAAGGGATACTGAGAAATTGTTTAATTTTAAATTAATTTTAAAGGTTTTCAGCTTTTAACTGTAACAGAAAGAAATCCATCTGATAAAATAAAACTGTCTTGAAGGAATCTTCGCAAAAGTAATCAGACTTCGTGCTATACATAAAGACGTAAAGAGCTGTAAAAGCTAAAAAATATTGTTGCAACGAATCAAATTAGTTAGCTGATTGGTTTACTAGTATTGACAGATTGTCGTATCTGTTGTTTGTTATTGTTTCGCACTAACAAGTCAAGATATCTTTGAGATCCTGTTAAAATCGCGTTATTTAAAGCATCTTTTCTTCCGGAGGTTGCTGCCTGTGGGTTTACGCACGATCGTTAAGATTTATCGCTATTTTCCGAGGGTCAGTTCTTTCGGGAGTTCGTTAATTTCGCAACTTTACCACGACTCAAATCTCACTGTAATCTAAAGCTGGAACTGATAGCGGACTATTGTTGACCAAAATCGCATGGCTACGCTATGCACAAAATATCAATCGATTTCTTAACTTCCAGATGAATGATGCGATTGGCGGAAAATCTGTACAAATGGCCTTTACATGGTTAAACAACATACAAAAAGTATTAAGGAGAGTAGAATCTTTGGCAATGGCCAGTTGGCTATTTTTCAACTTTCTAATTGAATACTACACGCGTATAAACGAAGGTGAAGACAGCTTGCAGACCTTCACCGAAATTAAAAATATCTGAGGTTACGTCAGGCTTTAAATATTACTAATTATCTTCACTATTTCGTAATAACACCTGGTTGGTTTGAACACGTGAATTTCTCCGACCCGCGTGAGTCTTCAAGCGTTACCTTTTATGTAAGTATATATTTTTGTGAAGGCCTTTTCACAATGTTTCTTGAAAAAAATTCCCATTTCTTGGAGCTTTGAAGCTTTGAATTAAGTCTCTTAAAGATACTGATTTTAAAACGCCCCTCTGATCTTAGCTAACACTCAGCAAAAAATGTAAAACAGAACGCAGGTGTTAAAAAATAAAACAAGATAAGCAGTACGCTTTATGCAGATTTTAATCCCAGAATCAGACCTATTTACAAACGACTATTTCATAAGATTGAAAGCATATCAAAGATCATTGAGCATTCAATTTATGGAGGACGTGATGATTTAGAAAGTTCACTTGTGAATAAAGCTATTAGGAGAATATTTACAATCGAATCCTGGATTGCCGTGTGTCTCTGCACGGTCAAACTAAAAAAAGAAATGTCATTTGAAGTCCTTTTTCCGGCTTCTTTGTTTTAATATCTAACTCACGTTTTCTAAAAATTGAGCCTGTTATATAACATAATGTAAAATAATCTTAAAATTGAGCCTCTTATAAAACACAATGTTAAATAAGAAACATCATGGTGCAAAATTTAAAGAGGGCTGTTTGTCTGCCCTGGAAAGGGGGGAGAGGTGACAGGGGTTAAAACTCAGCCTCGAAAGTAGATCAAACATGGTGACTGCGAAGAAAGGCGGGTAAAAGAACAAAGAAGACGCCCGTGATCAAAGTTGGACTCAAATTTAATTCTGAAACTGACAACTAATCCTATCAACTGTTTTATAATAATGTCAGTAGAACTGAGATTAGTCGAGTTCGGTCTGTGATCATACGAGCGATTATCGATTAAAGTCGGACGACCGAATAACGGCAGTCCGTACGAGTGTGTCAGTTACAGAGAGAACAACCAGAGGACGGTTAGTCCTGTTGCCAGCTAATCCAAAGGAATTACCACAAACCATTGTTAAACGTGTTGATAAATCAAATCACAAAAGGAGTTTGTCTTTGAGCCAGATACTGACGAGAAAAAGAAGCTTTTCGAGTACAACCGCCTAAAAAAAACAGCGCACGCAAAATTTCGAGTACTCTTCAATTACGATAGCCAATCAGATTCAAGGAATTGTGTAATAGTTTAATCAATTTCTTTAATGGTCTAGAATCCCCCACAGACATGAATTCGTAATAACACACTTTTTTGCTCTGTCGCGAGGTATTTCCGTCTCCACGTGAGCGTTTAAAAAATATATCTACCCACCTGCAAATAAGTGAAAGCCTTCTAATAAATGTTTTTTCAGTACAATAATAACTTTAGGCTCTCCAGACAAAATAAGTTGAGGTTTCACAACGTTTTGCTTAACTTCTACACCACAATAACATTTTCTACTGAATATTAAAATATTGAGTGAAGTAAGTGAAAATCCTAAAGAGAGACTGGTATCAGAAATTACTACCGAGTTAGTCACAGTATCCAGGACCAGAAGATTTTCAAATTCAGTTTTAAAATCAGGGAACCTTCAGTGGATTTTAACCAATTAAAATATTGAACTTTGAGTGCAAACTTTCCAGTTATTTTTTTGATTTTAACTATCGCATACCTGTGTTTGGACTGGCAAAAAATATCAATGATTGTTACCCATGTGGTTTTCGCCTGCTTTTGAATGCTGAACTCACGTGTTGCAACGTATGTCAGTCATGGACACTTGTTGCATAACACATGCAGAATGATCAGAAAACAACGCACGTCAGATAAGTTATTTTGAACTGTTTGCTTGTATGCGTTTGTCGTGCCCCCTTACACGTTAAACTGCGTGAAAGGCTTTCAACAATGTTTCTAAATATAACTAAACAAATCAAGTTTACTTTCCATAATGCACCACCCCGGGATGTGTTTATTCACTGTAAGAGGCAACTTTAAATATCTTTTGTGAGGGTTTTTTAAATGTTATTTTCATCGTTTGAAATCAGTTGTGCGGCTGAAAATTAGATTAAACGAAATATGCTTTCCTTTATTTTTCCAGAAAGTCGATCTCACGTTTTTACGACGCGTGAGAGCTATTTGTAAAATGCTTGTTTGATAACATTGTATAAACAATGTGCAAAAAGCAAAGTCACGTTATCTTTAATAACATACGTTTTATGGTTCAAGTTGGAATAGTACGTGATCTTACAACATTAGCAGGATCAACAGTGTCCCCAATTCATAGGATCAATAGTGTCCCCTATTAGTTTTTTTTTTAGGCTAAATAAGCTTACCATTGACACTGAAATAAAGTATTTCATTCATTTATTTATTCATTCAACATGCATTATCCCTTCATGTTATATAACAAAAAAGAAACTCACGTGTAATTTTACACCTGCCCGGCTTCCGTTGTTAACTGATGCAAAGAGGATAAAAAGAAACCAAGAACACTGCAATCTTCACATTAGACTTGCGACTAAAGCAGCAAACTAACATGAAGAAGGGAAGCCGAGAGAAAGCAAGAACAGCAGTCCAACATTCACAAATCCTGCACTAAGTTAACACATCTTCCAGATATTTTGACATTTTTCGAGAAATGTTTCAATCCACCAAAGCTGAAGCCAGAACAGCTTTATTTCAAGACAGTCAAGAAAACAAGCGTAAGAGAGTCCGTCAGATATGCGATGAGTTTCTATCAGTAGACAAGACGTCGCTCCAAGATGGCAGTCAGCACCGAACGTGCGAGAGAAAGTCTTGGCCGATTGCATACATGTATGAAGGCGGAAATTTTGTTAAGCGAGAAGACTTGAAACTCTTAGTGCCCTTCTCATTATACACTAAAAATAGCACGGATTGCAGTTCCTCCTCCGAGAGAAAGTACTACACTGAAGAAATTGCAGCCTTCGAGAGCGCAGCTCAAGCTTTATCCAACATGGACAACAAAGAAAACAATTTCCAAGTAACACTCCCTAACCATCAACAGGCACAAGAGGAGCTAAGAGGCGAACCTAAAGTAAAGAAGAGAAAAGAAGATTCTTCGGCAGATGAAGATGCAAATAATGAACCAACAGACAGAGAGAGCCACTGGGAGCGAAGGAAAAAGAATAACGCTTCGGCGAAAAAGTCGAGAGATGCGAGAAAAGCCCGAGAACAGGAAATACAGATCAAAGCAGCTTTCCTTGAGAGGGAAAACCTGAGGATACTTACACAGCTTATGATGGTCCAACGGGAAAATGAGTGTTTAAAACGAGTTTTATGCTCAAAATATGAAACACCTTTATGACAGTTAACCTGATCATTTTGTCTTTATACTCGGTAGCCGGTCGTTTCGGCTACAAGTCGTTTCGTATAGAAGTCGATTCGCCTACACTAAATGCTTATTACTAAATACTAAATACTTACCTAAAAATTCTGAAAATTGACAAACAGGCCGTACAATAATTATAGTAATGTTTTTTGGGAGAGTATTCCACAGCGACGGTGCGGCTATGCTGAACGTTCTGTCTCAACAAACGAGCTACTAAACTTGAAGATCACCAACGGGAACTCGTCATGTACCAAAAGAACAGAGAATTAAAATTCACCTTTAACTTGAAATGATATATGTGTGTGTAAGAAAAAATTCTTCTGGACAGGGAGCAGACGATCGGTATGTTGTCGATTCAAGTAACTGTACGTGATCAAACTGTGTGGAATCCCGATTTCTCGAACCCTTCGATAACTCGAACCAAAAGTCGTTTCCCCTCCTCAGTTGAGCATTGTAATTTTACTCCCGTTTCTCGAAATCTATGATTTTTCGAACCAATTTTCCTTTCCCCTTGCGGTTCGAAAAATCGGGATTACACTTTACATGCATCGTGTTACGCGTCTGTCTGATTCGCGCTACAATTTTACGGTGAATTTAACTAGAAATACGGTCAAATACAACTCCTCTGCTTCCCGTGGGCAGTGATTTTCATCTATCTTCGCATATATTTTCGACTTAAGTGTAGGCGAAACGACTCAGTTAATGTAGGCGAATCGACTCAGATCGTGTTGGCGAAGCGACTTTGATGTAGGCGAATCGACTTGCAGGCGAAACGACTGACATCCTTATACACAGTTTATAGTTATAAAAAGTGCATGTTTTAGCGTTTGGAAAGCCTTTGCCTTTTGTAGATTTATCGTCTCAGTAGAGCAAACCAATGTTGTTGAAGATCAGTTTTGTTTTTATGTAACCATATGAACTTCCGATCAGTGTAAGCCGGTATCTTTGGCTTAGTACCAAAGATACGAGTTGATAATCTTTTTATCGTAATAATTGTCTTTTAATGTAATCAACACATTGAGATTGTAATAAAACCCTTACGTTTTCTTTGGAAAAACAAAACCTTCCAGTTTGAACAGTTTTGCACTTTATCTTCAGATATTCGTTTTTCCGTTCAACTCTGAATGATAACTGGATGGCTTCGGCATTAAACCCAAATTATGCTGCACAGAATAAACCCGTAAAAAATACAGTACCCTTTTTAAAGCTTCAGTGCAGCTATGTCATAATTTTAAGCAAAAATAGACCATTACTTTTACTTTTTATATGAACCGTACTGCCCACCGCGCCACTGACCTTAGAAAGTCCTGTATGAGTGCTGTACGCGAGGAAGAGATCCGAAAAAACGAGTGCGACCCAACTAGAATAGCGTACGGAGCCCCAAATTCGACGCAAGTTAAAATTAGCGACAGAAAGAGTTTAGTTTCTGAAGATTATAATTTTTCTAAAATGAGTGTTGAAGGTAAACATTCTAGCCGGAATTTTTACTATTTGGCCGGAACTATCCGATACAGGACTTCTTCACTTGTCAGCTTACCCCGAAAGCACAGAAAGAAAGTCGACACTTCTCACAATTGTAGAGCAAACTCGAAATAGGATTAAAATAGATGTGGATTGATCGGACAAAGATTGCTCCCGGAGAAAAAAATGTTTTGACCTCAAAAATTTGCAGACACGGTGTTCTGTCGCACTTTGTAATAATCATCGCACTTTGTAATACCTGTCGCACTTTGTAATAAAACTGTCGCACTTTGTAATACCTGTCGCACTTCGTAATAACACTTGTCACACTTTGTAATAAAATAGCTGTCACACTTTGTAATAACAAGTTGTCGCACTTTGTAATAAATTAAGCTGTCACACTTTGTAATAACAAGTTGTCACACTTTGTAATAAGCTTTCAAATTTCCTTTGAATAGGATATTTGGTAGAAATTATATGACTTAACTAATCCCCCAGGGCACAAATACGTCCTTCTTTGATATTTTACTTTGTATACTAAACTGAGGAGATGAAAAAGAAACGCGTTCTCCCCCACGCTTCTCGCAATTGTTATTTGTCTTGACTACGATGTATCGCGACAGAAACACTTTGTCATCACGAATAATGACTTAAAAATCGGTTTTGTTAAGCCGCTCCATTGGCTAGGTACTAGTCTAATTTATCGTGCAAATGAGACCCTATTGCATGTTTAATTTGTAAATGATAACTTAATTCAGGTATTAAAAAGGTATTTATCACATCTTAAATAAAGATTCGAATTTTAAATATACTGGCATCTCCTGCGGATGAAAATAAAAAGGTTTGTTTCCGTGGGAGTTTTAGAGAGAACGAAACTGGAAAGCAACTTGCAGGGACATAGTGTATCAGTAAAAGAGTAGAGGACACATCTTGCTGGTATTTATAACAGCTGTACAAAATGGTACGATCCGGAAATAAAGGCTTTGACTGGGAGTCTTCTAAGAAGGGACCGTTAACTATAGTTGAATAGAATAATTGTGAAATAGTATCGTATTTTAATTCAAAAATCGCATTGGCCAGAATATGGAACAGCAACCATCATAGCCGTAATCAGTATATGTGGTATTAAAGCATTGAATCAGAACCATTGAATAAAAGTCTATTTCAACCTTGAATAAACAACAACGAACTATAACATGAAACGGAATTAACTAGTTGTTTATAAATACTTAATACACAACTGAACGAACAGAATGTTTCTCTCTCCTCAGTTCAAGGAACTGTTTTTTGTTTTAAAGCAAAAAGTCATTAAAAGACCATGGGTGATTCTATTCTAGCCGAGTGGATAATAATGACAAAGCAGATTTCAACAAAATGCTACTTTTGACTTTTTCGCCAGAATATGTTGAGGATGATAAACCATCCCAAACCACGAAATCGCAGATCCAGCCAAGCATTTGCCCAATTTGGACTGGCAACTATTCGCCGTACCTCCAGCACAACACCACTCGAAGATCCAAACTTTTTAATTAGGCTCCTGACGCTAACGATGCCAAGTTCACCACCCTCAGAGAAGTAAATA